>NC_058133.1:226507048-226591202 GCF_016433145.1 Gracilinanus agilis | reverse complement strand
AGAAGAAAATGCATGTTTTGTAATCTATAATGTAAAGTTTAAATTCTTTTGAGAATAATTTCAGGATAAGGATCATGCCATCTCCCCAGAATCCAGACAATGAACCTGTTTGGTGAAGACACCATGAAGATGCTTGAAAAGCCTTCACTGTACCATGAAGACCAAAATTTGAACTTTGGGGTGCAGTTGATTGAACTATGGGGAGTGGAAATTGAGTTGAATGCAATTTGTTCTAATTGTACACTGCTATGCCAATAGGGGACTGCCCCCAAATTGGTTTTTTGTCAATGCGGCTAATTTTATCCATTTGTTCATTTATTTCTTTTATCCCCAAATTCCTGAAATTTTAGAAGTTGTCTATTTTTACAGGTCCAGCAAAGAAAAAGGGCCAACCTTTTTTTTGCCGGACCTCAGGGGGAATTGTAAAATTGGAATTTGGGAGATGCCGTCTAAAAGTATATATATATATATATATATATATACTATATTATATATATTATATATTATATATTATGGACATATATAATATTATATATTATGGACACATGAATTTGGAAGATGCCGTCTAAAAGTATATATATATTATATATATATTATATATTATGGACATATATAATATTATATATTATGGACACATGAATTTGGAAGATGCCGTCTAAAAGTATATATATATTATATATATATTATATATTATGGACATATATAATATTATATATTATGGACACATGAATTTGGAAGATGCCGTCTAAAAGTATATATATATTATATATATATTATATATTATGGACATATATAATATTATATATTATGGACACATGAATTTGGAAGATGCCGTCTAAAAGTATATATATATTATATATATATTATATATTATGGACATATATAATATTATATATTATGGACACATGAGAGAAAGTACATTTCCCATGATTCCTCATGGCAAACAGGAAGTATGATGATGTAAGAGGGGATAAAACTCTTGGGGGAGAAGGAAGTCTCTCTCTTGGCTAGCAGGCGTGGGAAAAGATGGGAGGTAATAATAATGGAGGAGGCGGCAGTTTTAAATTCTTACAAATGAAATGATGCAGTCAGACCAGTAATCAAATGGACTTCCTCAACTTTATTTCCATTCTTGGGTACTTCCTGAAAGACTAAGAGGGAGTTAGCAGCAACTTGGCCCAAGTCTCTGGAGCTATAGGCTGAAGAATGATGCGGATGAAGATAGGATAGAAAGATTCAGAGGATTATGTGGTCAGCTCTGTTCCATGGTATGGAGTCATCCTGGCCTCTTGGAAAGGAGGTACTGATCTAAGTGAATATAAACTTCCAGCTCTTGACAGGAATCCAGAAGTCCAGAAACTGAGGTTAAGAGAAAATTATATTATTCAAGATACTCCAGCCTTTTTGTCCCCAAATTAATGAAGACATATTGGCCTTTGTAACATGAAAAGGCCCCAGAGAATTTTAGTTTCTTGCATTGTCATCATCTCCACAGCAATCTGTGCCCCCAAAATGTTCATGCCTGGCAGTAGTAGACCAGGATCTAAAGTATCCTAAGCTGGGTTCTCATTCTGTACAAAATCCCCAACCTCTGGCTGCTCTCCAAATCCATCTCTACTTTATGCTAGCACAATGAATAGCTAAGAAATAATCAAGCTAAAGTGGAAGGAACACTGGACCAGATTTTAATTAGAAGCTTTGCCACTAATGAGTAATGTGACCTTGAACAAATCATTCAAATTCTCTAGCTCTACATTTCTGTACCTGTATAATGAGAGAATTAGACTAAACAGTCTCTGAAAAGAGAGGTCCAGGCCAATTACTTGCCTAAAATCAATTCTCCAGAAATATATTTTAAAACAACAACAACACTGATGGTGTGATATCAAAATGATGAAAACCAATGAAATTCAACAGACATTTAGGGTTCTTTATATGCATTGTGCTAATTCCTGAGCATATGACAAATACAATGGAACAGTCCCTACCCTCATGGAGTTTACATTCCATATACACACTGATCTACTGAGCTCAGACCAAAATGAAAGAAAAAAAGCAAAGAAATTTGAGGCAAATGGGTTTTAGGTAAATTGTCCTGTTCTGGTTATTTAAGCTGGGGTTGGGGGAGACAATATAATACTCTTTCCACCCCATTTAGAGTCACACTCTTCCCCTGGATTACTAAACCTCCTCACAAGGGTTATTCTCACCTAACTTATTCTTTGATCTGGACCTTCCTAATATCAAGCTTCTAAATCTTCCCTGTTGCCCTGACTCACCTCCAAGACTCAGCGACTCCATCCCAGCCATTCTCCCTCTGCTCTCCACTCCCCACCCACTCTTTCTTTCTCTCAGATAAAGGGAGAGAAGTGCCAACCCAGCAGAGAGAATGTGCATGTGTGTCTGTGGGAGAGTGGGGGGAAAAGGGGAGAGTGATATTAGCTCTCTCTTGGACCTACAGAGTGGGCACAAAGCGGATCCTCTGGGAGTAGGCCAGGTCAGCAACATAGAAGAGAAAGTTGACATAAGTGAAGATGGCCACCACCAACTGGCTATCCCAAGGACAGCTTCCTTGGGGACAGCCTGAGGGCCTCGAAGGAGACCCATACTTGGGGTCAAAGCAGAAGACGGGCCAGACTACGGCAGCACTAAGGTAGAGCAGCACAGCTAGAAACGTGTACACGACGACCACCCGGTCAAAGGGGAAGTCCAGGGTTCCAGCCCGGCCAGTCACACTCATGCCCACCACCACCACTGTGCCTATGAAGCAGATGCTGTACACAGCCACGCACCACTGAGTGGCCACAAAGCGCCCGTAGTGGCTCTCCTGGACCAGGGCCCCAAAGATGATGCAGGCCACAAAGGCCTGAACGATTTTCAGCAGGCCGGACACGGTGGCCATGTAGCTGGTGACCTGGCCAGGCCGTGCTCTTGTCAGGACCACTTCAGTGGCATAGGCCACAAAGAGTAAGGCGGCAAAGACACTGGCAGCCAGGCGGAAGTCCCGGGCAGTGCAGCCTTCTGGTTCTGGGGGGCACTCGAGCCGGGTGAAGTAGAGAGGGTAGACAATGGCGGCGGTGGCTGACAGTAGGGTGGCGAGCATGGCAAAGGCTGCGGTGAAGTTACCCCAGGAGAGGTGGAGGCAGCCGTGGAGGCGGGCGAACTCAAAGGCCACCACCAAACTGGTGAGGGCAAAGCAAAAACACCAGGCGGACATGCAGAAGGTCCCGTAGGCAGAGTCGAAGCCACCCCGGTGTGCCACGAGGCTGAAGGTGGCACAGCCAAATGCCAGCTGCAGCAGGCGGGTGGTGCCCACGGAGGAAGTGACGGCTCCCAGGTTAAGGTAGGGACCCCCCGGGGGATCCATAGTGCTCCCCATCCCTCCAACCTGAGGACTCCAGCCTCACCTCCTGGGGGTGCTCAGCCAATCCTCATACTGCTGGGGTCTAAAGGCCTCTAAATCCCACCAGGGTTGGGCTGCTTCAGGGCTCCTTGGCTGTCACCAGATTCTTTTGGAAGTCTCCGGCTGCTGCCCTGACATTGCAGTCAGCCCAGCTTGGTAGCAGCAGCTGCAGCTCTGCGTAGCTCTCTGCAGCAGGCTTCTGGCCACTACAGTGGTATAAATAGGCGTATGTATTCATAGAACCAGAATAGCCCAGCCCCCACTCCAGGACTGGGGGGTTTCGACACCCGACTCTCACTCTTTTCTCTCCTCATCGTGCTAGATCCATTAACCCCAAGGTGGCTGGAGCTGGGTCTTTTTACTGCTAAACAGTCGCAGCCCCAACGCTGGGCTTTGTTTCTCTCTGCCAAGGAGGGGATTGGAGGAGGTTGGGAGCCCTGGAATGCTTCCCCTTTCCTGCAGCAGGGGCCCACTGGGCTCCCTGGAAAAGGACTCTGGAAGGAGCTAGCCTCAGGACTTAGGAGCCAGGGTTGGGGGGGGGGGGGAGAAAGGGGAGGGCAGTTGTGTGGGATGAGATTGACAGGGCAGATGTCCCTAAACTGGGAGAGAGGTCGATTCCATTTTGACCTTATCTGTCCTTTCTCTCCTTTCTCACCCTAGCTAGCTCATTGGACAGAATTGTCCTAATCTCAGGAGCCTCTTATCTTTGGCTCACCTTCCCACCCCCACTCATTTAGTCAACTCCCCCTTCTTCTAGGCTTCCAAATATAATTCCTGGATCTCTATGTGGGAGTAAAAACTGTCTCACTATGATTTCCCTGCGTGGCTATTTAGCTCAGTGAATAGTGCTGACCTGAGTCAGGAAAACTTGAGTTCGAATCCAGCCTCAGACACTCACTAGTTGCATGACCTTGGACAAGTCATTTTGAAATGGCAAACTCCTCCAGTATCTTTGCCAGGAAAACCCCATACATTAAGAACTGGACATAGTTGAACAAGATCTCCCCAATAATGATTTCCCTAAAACTATTCTCCTTCCATTTTTGGTCCCTACGTGCCTATTGTCAACCTTGAAAAATGCAGAACCACCAAACTGGTTAGAAAGAACACGTCTTTAATCAGGACAAAGGAGGCAATGCTCTAATAGCCTCCACATGAAGTCATGGGCAAAATACCACACAGAGATAAGCTCTGGGACTCTGGAAACACAGTCTCTGGGCAAATGCACCTCAAAGGGGACTTTTCCAATAAATTGAAGAACTTGGGGTCTTTTTAAAAATTTTAAATAATATTTTATTTTCTCCCAATTAAATGTAAAAACAATCTTTAACATTTAAAATAGGGCAGCTGCTCAGTGGATTGAGAGTCAAGCCTAGATATGGGAGGTCCTAGGTTCAAATCTGGCCTCAGACACTTCCCAGCTATGTGACCCTGGGCAAGTCACTTGACCCCCATTGCCCACCCTTATCGCTCTTCCACCTATGAGCCAACACACACAAGTTAAGGGTTTAAAAAAAACATTTAAAATAAATTTTGAAGAACTTGGGGTCTTATAAACATTTTGGAGAATAAAGGAAAGGGAGGACAACTGATGAGCTTACATGGAGAAAGGGGAAGGAGGATTCTAGCCTAGGAAAGGCCTAGATACAATAGGAGAAACTTTTTTTTGAACATTTAAAAAAAATTTTTATTTTGAATATTTTCCCCTAGTTACATGTTTCATGTTCTTTCCCTCTCCCCCAAACCTCCTTCACCTCCCTTAGTCGACACACAATTCCACTGGGTTTTACATGTATCATTGATCAAGACCTAATTCCATATTATTGATAGTTGGACTAGAGTTATCATTTAATGTCTACATCCCCAATAATATCCCCATCAGCCCATGTGTTCAAGCAGTTGTTTTTCTTCTGTGTTTCACAATAGGAGAAACTTTTAAGACAAAAAGATACTAAAGATTTTATTTCTAATTCTATCTAGGCTGCGATCATTGGGAGCTTGAATGTTTATTGTCCAGTCTAAGGCAAGGGTCAGTCTGGGAATGCCCTTAAGGTAAGTTCCCAAGGGACAAAGGTAAATTTGGGGGTTCCATAAAAGAATGTCATCACTATCCTCACACTTCATTGGATAACATTTTTTGGGGGAGGTCATTTCGTTGACTTATCTAACCTTTCTAGATGTATGAAAGCTAAAGGGAAAATAAAAAACAAAAATAATTACTGCCACTGCATACTCACCATTTTTTTGGAGAAGTTTTAGCTCAGTGAAATGCTAGGAGGAAATATTTAAAATTTTGGATTGTTACTTTAAAAACAATCACACATTTATATAGCAATTTAAGGGTTACAACATTCTTTGCTTACAATGACTCCTATAAAGTAGATGGTTCAAGGACATTTTTTTTCTTTTTCTTTTTTTGTCTTCCTTTTTAGAACTGAACTTGTGACTGTAGGGAATTCCCAATAAGGGAACATTCTATATCAAAGTGGAACTGTATCCTTTTAGAGAGTTGCTTAGAATATTGAGAGGTTAAGTGACTTGCCCAGGTCATATAGATCCAGAGGTTGAACTTTATTCCAAACCAGGTTTTATATCCCATCTGACCACCACAGGTCTTGCATCAGCTTCCTCCACACTACTGGACTACCAGTTATCTGGGGGCTATGCCCTTGACAACACTGGGTTCAAGGAATCTCCAGATTGACTCTTTCCCAGTCTCTTTCCCAAAGGATTAAAACAAAGAACTCAAATTCAGTTATTGTTGGGTTTTTCTAAGTTTTTATTTTGAATATTTTCCCCTAGTTACATATTTCATGTTCTTTCCCTCTCCCCCAAAACCCTCTAAACCCCCTTAGTCGACGCACAATTCCATTGGGTTTTACATGTGTCATTAATCAAGACCTAATTCCAGGGGGCAGCTGGGTGGCTCAGTGGATTGAGAGCCAGGCCTAGAGATGGGAGGTCCTAGGTTCAAATCTGGTCTTAGACACTTCCTAGCTGTGTGACTCTGGGCAAGTCATTTGACCCCCATTGCCTAGCCCTTACCATTCTTCTGCCTTGGAGCCAATACACAGTATTGACTCCAAGATGGAAGGTAAGGGTTTAAGAAAAAAAAAAAAAAGACCTAATTCCATATTATTGATAGTTGGACTACAGTTATCATTTAGTATCTACATCCCCAATAATATCCCCATCAGCCCATGTGTTAAAGCAGTTGTTTTTCTTCTGTATTTCTCCTCCCACAGTTGCTCCTCTGAATGTGGCTAGTTTTCTTTCTCTTAAGTCCCTCAGCCTTGCTCTGGATTCTTGCATTTCTGCTAGTAGAGAAGTCCGTTTTGTTCAATTGTACCACAGTGTATCAGTCTCTGTGTATAAGGTTCTCCTGGATCTGCTCCTTTCACTCTGCATCAATTCCTGGAGGTCATTCCAGTTTACATGGAATTCCTCTAGTTCTTTATTCCTTTGAGCACAATAGTATTCCATCACCAACAGATACCACAATTTTTTCAGCCATTCCCCAATCAAAGGGGGGATCTCTCATTTTCCAATTTTTTGCCACCACAAAGAGCTTGGCTATAAATATTTTTGTACATGTCTTTTTCCTTATTATCTCTTTGGGGTATAAATGTTGGGTTTTTTCCAAGTCTAGCCTCAGACACTTTCTAGCTTGGTGACCCTGGGCAAGTCACTTTACCCCAATTGCCTAGCCTTTACTCTTCTTCTGCCTTAGAATCCATATGGATTCTAAGTCTGAAGGTAAGGAATAAAACAAAAACACACAATAACTATTAATTCCTTTTGCCTCTTTTCTAGGATTTAGTTAAAGAAGATAATCAAACTCAAAGTACTTTTCTAATCACCTTACTCTCTGGCTATTAATTTCTGTGAACTCAACATAACCTGGCTGTTGTTCCCTGACTTTTCCCTAAATTCTATTAAAGCAACCCCTTTTGGGTAGTTCAGTGGAAATCCCAGTACTATGGTTCAGGTGTCACTTCCCAGATTATAATCTGTCTGCCTCAGATAAAGACTCTTATTAAACTACATTATATAGTTTATATTTTTTCAAATTGACACCCTGGATGACGTAGTCTACTCAGAATGGGAACTATAACCTTGTCCTGTTTAGCAAATAAATCAGTGCAAATGTTTGTGGTCCTTCAATATCTAGGTTGCCATCTGCAACCTGAAAAACAAACAAACAAAACAGAACTACCAAAGCAGTAATAATAATAATAGGTCTTTACTAAAGGCAAGAGCATTGTAGAAGGAGATGGTTAAATATTCTTTTGGAAGAGGGATGGAAATAGCCAGGTGGCATGAGTTCACAGAAGCTTGGGCAAGAAGCAATACCCAGAGAGGCTAGGATGGTTAGGGGAGGCTTCCTGCTCTTTAGATTTGATGGTCCTCTTTAAATTCAGTCCTCAAATAAAAGAGGCTAATTTCTGGGAAAGAGGCAAGACTAATTCACAGTCAATTCAGTCATTATCTGTCTTTTTAGTTTTCTGGGAGTCTGAAGATTCTATGCAAACAAGATTCTCTGATTTCAGACCATGTTTCACATCCCATTTGACCATCATCCCTGATGAAGGGGACTCATGCTAGGTGTGCAGGCTATAATAAGTCAAAGCAACCCCCCTCATCACTCCTCCTCCCTTTTTTTTTCTTTCTTTTTTCTGCACACTTGCTACATAGAACAGGTCAGGAAGTACTAGGTCAAGAAGAATCCCTTCCTCCTTGCCCACCCCCTTAGGCTAAATCTACCCTGCAACTTGGCTTAAGGTGTGTACAAAGTTGATCGGGTTTTGAGAAGTATACACGAGCACAGAAGAGGGTCAGGATCGGGGTGAGGGAAGTGATCATGAGCCAGAAGGAGGACAGGATTGGATTTTAGATTGTAAACCCCTCTGGTGCACAAGGAAAATCCCACCTCCTTTGAAACTATACTTAAACACCTGCCTCAAGTTCAGCAGGTGCCTCCCAACTGAGTATATCTCTGTTGTGGATGCCCTCTTCTGGAAAAGAAATAAAATTGACTTGCTGCTTTGTAATCTCTGAATCAATCTATTTTTTTTTTCATTTTGAGTTAGTGGGCTCAAGTCTCACACAGTAGTCACCTTCCATCTTGCCCCACCTATCCTTACTTTTCTTACCCTTGCTTTGAAAAAAAAACCTTTCAACGAGGAATATAGAAGCCCCCAAACTTGTAGCCTAGTAAAATTCAATGACCTCCAGTTTAGTTAGCTTAAAGTTGAAAGCCCCAAGTTGAAACTGGTCACATGAGAGTCTTTCCCTGAGGGGAAAGTCCAATTTCTCAGCCTCCGACTAACAATAGACCTTAAAGTAATTTAAGTGGGGATAGCCAATCCCATCAGGTGTTAAGAATCTCTTTGGTCTCATTGATTTCCTCTTGGGCCAAAAGTCTTTTACCTAGGCAGCCGACACCCTGCCCTTTGCTGGGTTTTTCCCTTTTGTGTCCATTGTAAAGCATCTACTCCTCACTATTATTCCTGTCAGGGACTCCTCATTTTCCTTTGTTACCATCATAAAGCCAATCTACTATCCTCTCTTATCCTCGGATCTCAGTTCCCCTAGAAAAGTATTTAAGCTTCCCACCTTAATGGCTCTCTGGAGTTTTCACCTAGATTCTAGGTCCTAGAATATTGATGCTCCCAGGGGTCCATGACCAGAGCAAGTGCAGAGTCTAGGGGGACTCTATGAGAGTTTGAGGCACATAGCTCTGAGTGGAAGGCCTATTAATGTATGCATCCCTTCTTCTTAATTAAAAAATGGTTTTTCTGATTATTTAATAGTTCTGTGGTTTTTTCCAGTTTAACAAAACAGTCAAATCAATTTACCATTGCTTTCAGATAGTTTCATCCCTGTAATTTTCCAAACCAAAATAATTTTCCCCCAGCTACCACTTCCTTATGTTGTTTCCATCTACTAGAATATAAGCTCCTTGGGGCAGGAACTGTTTTGCTTTTGGTTTTGCATCCCCTATTTTGCACATTTCCTTCCTCCAAAGCTGACTCTTCCTTCACCATGTTACTTTGTTTTTCTAGATGAGGGTTATTATAATCCCCACTTCACAAATGAAGAAATTGAGTTAGAAAATGCACTTAGAAAATATCAAAAGTCAGATTTCAACCAAGTCTTTTGACTTTAATGAGGGCCATTCCATTGAACTGACTTAGAGTTTCTTTTCTTGGTTCTGGCCAGTCTAACGTTCAGCGTGTGGGTGTGTCAGGGACAAACTCCCTGGTGGTTTCCAGCCCTGAGTGGTGACTCAGAACTGAAAGAACTTGTTATGGTGTGACATGGAAAATCCTAGGTGGTCCTTGGTTTCTCCCTTTGCCTTGTGAAAGCAGCAAGAGTACAGGACTATGTATGAATTGTAAAGTAGGGATGGGCTTCTGAGTCCCTCTTTTGCTTTAATTCTTCTATATGGCAACTTTCTATCACTAAATTCCCTGTGAGGAAGTAGGGAGATAAGTAGGGCTTTTCTCCCAGTGTCTCCACTCCTTTCACATGGAGCCTGTATGCAAGGAGGCCTTTTCTGAGTACACAAGCAAACCTTATTCCTGAGCCTTGGAAGCAACCTTGTGAGTACCAGAAGTTCTTGTTCCATTGAGTGGCATCAAAAGAAGTTTCTTCACCATAAAAGGATGAGCCCAAATCTTTGGCCTGACTTATCTTTGGACAGACTTTTAAGGAGACAGTACAGAGCCAATGTGAAATGTAAAATATCTAGTCAATAGTGTTACAAACAGATTTATGTTCTCATGAGTCATCCTTAGAATCAGAGGTTAGACTTTATTCCAGGCCAGATTTTACATCCCATCTGACCACCTAATCTAGACACTTCCTTGCTCTGTCTTGCACCAACTCCCTCCAGAATTACTAGTCCTCTGGAGCCTATGTCCTTGACAACACTGTCTTCAGGGAATCTCCAAAATAATTCTTTCCCAGACTCTTTCTCAGAGTTTTGAATCAAAGAACTCAAAAAATAAACCTTAGATACGGTTAATAATTTAAACCTAAAGCAAATTTTTGTAAAGTTCTGGGGTAAGGGATTTAATTAGCTAAAGAGTATGAGAAATGAGAACTTACTTTAATTTTATTAGAGACCAGGTTCTGCCAAGATTGAAACTGATCTCAATTATGTGCCTGGTTCCAGAGAAGGGAACTGACTCTTAGGGAGAAGAAGTGAATCATAGGAAAAGGAGAAGGAAATAAGCATTTATTTAGCACCTACTGTGTTCCAGGCACTGTGCCTCAGCCATTGTGATAAATGCTTTACAATACTATCTCATTTGATCCTCACAACAACCTTGGGAGGTAGGTATTATTTTATTATCCCCATTTTATACCCTGATGGGTCTGCAGAGATGCATGGCTCTCAAATGCAAGATTATGATGCATTTCTGCCTCCAAATGGCATATGCGTTTTCAGG
This sequence comes from Gracilinanus agilis, assembly GCF_016433145.1. Lineage (NCBI taxonomy): Eukaryota > Metazoa > Chordata > Mammalia > Didelphimorphia > Didelphidae > Gracilinanus > Gracilinanus agilis. The sequence goes on along the minus strand of NC_058133.1, from coordinate 226,580,342 downwards.
AGACACAGCAGAAAGATTACACTACTTTCTTTACTTATTGGCCTATTCCCTTTGCTTTTTAATCTGGATAGGTACCAGCCCCTCCAATTGAGTCTCATGCACCTAAGAGGATTGGGCAGTGTCAACCACATTCAGTTATTTTTAATTTTTTTAATTAAAAATAATTATTTTTAAATTTGAATTTAACAAATACTTGTCAACCTTGAAAAACACAGAATCACAAAAGTAGTTAAAAAGGACAAGTCTTTAATCAGGACAAGGAAGACAATTGGCCCTACACAGAGTCAACGGTTAGATACCACACAGAGATAAAACTCTGGGATTCTAGGAACAATGTCTCTGGGGAAAAGCACCTCAAGAGATTTGCCAAGGAGCTGAAGAATTTGTAGTCTTATATACCTTTTGGGGAATAAAGGACAGGAAGGTTCCATTGATTGAGTTTACAATGGACACAAGGGAAGGAGAATACCAGCCAGGGGTTGAACTACCTGGGAGAGGCCTAGACACAATGGGGGAAACTTCTAAGATAGTGATGGCAAACTTTTAGAGGCCATGTGCTGTGCCCCTCCCCCACCAAGTGCTAGGCATGCCCTGTCCCCACCTTACCTCAAACAGAGGAGGGAGAAAGTATTCCCATTGGGCTGCTGGGTAGAGGGGTGAGTCAAGTGAGGAATGTCCTCAGTGAGTGTGGAGAGGAGGAGGGGAGTTATGTGAGCACTCCACTCCCTTCCAGCTCTGCCCCCTGTGAGCCTCCCACCTTACCCCCATGCCCTCCCATTCGGCTACTGGGCAGAGGGATAGGGGATGTGAAAAGACGTCATCAGACAAGGTGGCAAGGGGGAAAGGAGCAGCTCTGCTGGAGTCCCATTGCCTTTCTAGTAACAAACTCTTGTGGGGATATGGGAGAAGGGTGGCCATATACCCACAGAGAGCACTCTGCATGCCATCTTTGGCACTCATGCAATCACTGCTATCTCTGTTCTAAGACAAAAGGGTGTTGAAAGCCGTTATATGTAAAAAGCCAATTGGAGAAATAGGGTCAAATTTAGGGCCTGTTATCTGGATTCCCTACGTGACCAATCCAGGCTGAGTCAGTCTTTGTGTTTGGTCCTGGTCACCTGAGCCCTGAAAAGCTCTGGTACCAGCAGGTAGATTAATCCAAAAACAACTTGACCCCTCCAAGAGGCTATTAGGAGTCATTTAGAGAAACAGAGTCTGTAATAGATGTTTTATCTGGATCCCATTACAAAATCATCGGCAAGTAAAACTGCGTGTATGACTTTTCTGCACTGCATGTCAGATGCAGATAGAATGGACCATCTAAGGTAAAAATCTGAGGCTCCTCTTTTGACTCATTTTTAGATCCCCACATTCTCTCAACATTCTTATTGGAAAGCTTTGAGTCCTTAACCAGACCAGCAGCTACTGAGTTAACAATTCCTCTCCTTGACAATTTCTCTCCTTGATAATTAAGAAGCCTGAAACCTAAAAAATATATTACTTAGATAAAGACTGGAGCCGGACAATTTAGTCCAGACTATCTGACCAGGTGCAGATCTGTAAATCAAGGCAGAACGCAATTAGTAAACATCTCCATGAAATTTATTTCTGCTTCCGGAATTATCCCCTACTAATTGGTTGTTGGAACTTGGCCCTTGTTTTTGCACCCATATCTCTATTTTTTAGGCTTTGATGAATTGTGTATGATTTATAACCCCCTTCACAGCTGTGATTCTTTCTTTGTGTTCTTTGTTTGAAACCAGTATAAAATAAAGTCAAAAATCCCATAGCGGGGGATCAGCATGGGCTAACCTCTAGTTCGGCTGTTCTCAGTTTCTTTTTCCTGACTTAGCAATCCGACGCCGTAAAACGCCACTCAGGACCCCTACCATATAGAGCTAGTCCTCTATAAAAGGGTACTTAAGATTTGATTATATCTGTGAATCTATCTAAACTCAGATCATTGAGTACATTAAGGTTTATTCAGTCTAAGACAAGGTCAGTCTGAAACTTCCTTTAAGACAAGTTCCCAGGAGGAAGCTGGGTAGCACAGTGGATTGAGAGCCAGGCCTAGAAACAGGAGGTCCTAGGTTCAAAATCAAAGCCTCAGACACTTCCTAGCTGTGTGACCCTGGGCAAGTCACTTAATCCCCATTGCCTCACCTCACCCTTCTGTCTTAGAACCATGCCTACTGCATGGTATATTCCAAAGGCGTACTTTTAGAGTCTGCATAAATTGTTGTTTTCTTACCCTTGGCAAGTATACAGGCATGTTTTAGAACTATCAGTTCTGCATTTTGAGCACTAGTATTGGAGGGCAGTGAGCTGACCAAAGAGTGGCAAATTCTGTGACTACAGCAGCTCCAGTGTAGGGTATGCAATCCCTCATAAAAGAAGAACCATCAGTGAATAAAACCAAGTCTGGGTTATCTAAAGGAGTGTCTAAGAGATTATCTTGAGGCTTTCTCAGCCATGGAAACCAAAGATTCACAATTGTGTAATGATTCTCCTGAAAACTGGCAAATCTGGAAGCAATATTGCAGGATTAAGTTCTATGCATCATTTCAGGGTAATATTTTCATTCCCCAACAAGGTTAGCTAATACCTAGCAAGTCTTTGATCTGAAAATGCCTGTGTTCTATGCCTTAACAACCAATGTTTCAACTTCATGTGGGCACATTATGGTTAATGGGCACCCCAATATTAAATCAGCAGATTTAGTTACTAACAAAGCTGGAGTGGCTATACCTCTAAGACAGGGTGGTCCTCCTGCAGCTACTGATTCCAACTGTGCTGAATAATAAACAACTGGAAACTGAACAGGACCCAAAGTTTGAGTTAAAACACCTGAGGTTACTGCCCCCCCCCCACCATGTATAGGCAAGATAAATAGCTTTTTGTAATCTGGAATTCATAGAGCAGGGGCAGACAGAATAGCTTGTTTTTAATTCAGAAAAAGCTGACAGGTACTCTGCATCTAATTGGAGTGGTTCAGGGACTAGATTTTTTATCAGAGCTTTAAGAATTTTGTAATTTCTCATAGCAAAGGATCAAGTGTCCATAAAACACTTGCTCCTAAAATTGCCCTCAACTGCTTCTTATTGGAGGGGGCAGTCAATTTCTGAAAAACTTCACTTAGGGGAAGTGTAGCAGGCTCCAGCAGTTAGAACAAACCATAAATATTATACTTTGGGGAAATACTATTGAACCTTTGCCTTAGAGACCTTCTGGCCTCTCCTATATAGTTCTAAGAGAATATGCTTGCTACCTTCCTGATATGTTGTTGCATTAGGGAGCAGATCATCCACAAATGGTATTAAAAAGCTCTTCTTAAAAATATTAGATAACTCAGGAGTGAAACAAGGATGCCCACTATCACTTCTATTATTTAACATTGTACTAGAAACACTAGCAGTAGCAATTAGAGAAGAAAAAGAAATTGAAGGTATTAAAATAGGCAATGAGGAGACTAAGTTATCACTCTTTGCAGATGATATGATGGTTTACTTAAAAAATCCTAGAGAATCAACTAAGAAGCTTGTAGAAATAATCAACAACTTTAGCAAAGTTGCAGGATACAAAATAAATGCACATAAATCATCAGCATTTCTATACATTTCCAACACACTAGAGCAGCAAGAAGTAGAAAGAGAAACACCATTTAAAATCACCCTAGACAATATAAAATACTTAGGAATCTATCTACCAAAACAAACACAGCAATTATATGAAAACAACTACAAAACACTTTCCAAACAAATAAAACTGGATCTAAACAATTGGAAAAGCATTGATTGTTCATGGGTAGGAGAAGCTAACATAATAAAAATGACCATTCTACCCAAATTAATTTACCTATTTAGCACCATACCTATCAAACTACCAAAAAACTTTTTTTACTGAATTAGAAAAAACTATAACAAATTTCATTTGGAATAACAAAAGATCAAGAATATCAAGGTAAATAATGAAAAAAAATGTGAAGGAAGGTGGCCTAGCAGTACCAGATATTAAACTATAGTATAAAGTAGTGGTCATCAAAATGATATGGTACTGGCTAAGAGACAGAAGGGAGGATCAGTGGAATAGACTTGGGGTAAGTGACATCAGCAAGACAGTCTATGATGAACCCAAAAAGCCCAACTTTTGGGACAAAAATCCTCTATTTGACAAAAACTCTTGGGAAAATTGGAATACAATATGGGAGAGATTAGGTTTAGATCAACATCTCATACCCTACACCAAGATAAATTCAGAATGGGTGAATGACTTAAATATAAAGAAGGAAACTATAAGAAAATTAGGTAAACATAGAATAGTATACCTGTTAGATCTCTGGGAAAGGGAAAATTTTAAAACCAAGCAAGAGTTAGAAAAAATAAAAAAATGTAAAATAAATAATTTTGATTATATTAAATTAAAAAGGTTTTGTACAAACAAAAACAATGCAATCAAAATCAGAAGGGAAACAACAAACTGGGAAAATCAATTGTATAAAAAAATCAAGCCATTCCCCAATTGATAAATAGTCAAGGGACATGAATAGGCAATTTTCAGATAAGGAAATCAAAAGTATCAATAAGCACATGAGAAAGTGTTTTAAATCTCTAATAATTAGAGAAATGCAAATCAAAACAACTCTGAGGTACCACCTCACACCTAGCAGATTGGCTAAAATGATAGCAGAGGAGAGTATTGAATGTTGGAGGAGATGTGGTAAAATTGGGACATTAATGCATTGCTGGTAGAGTTGTGAACTGATCAATTTGGAACTATGTCCAAAGAGCTCTAAAAGACTGCCTACCCTTCCATCCAGCCATAGCATTGCTGGGTTTGCACTCCAAAGAGATCATAGAAAAACAGACTTGTACAAAAATATTTATAGCTGTGCTTTTTGTGGTGGCAAAAACTGGAAAATGAGGGTATGCCCTTCAATTAGGGAGTGGCTGAACAAATTGTGGTATATGCCATGTGATGGAATACTATTGTGCTCAAAGGAATAATAAACTGGAGGAATTCCATGTGAACTGGAAAGACCTCCAGGAATTGATGCAGAGTGAAAGGAGCAGATCCAGGAAAACATTGTACACAGAGACTGATACACTGTGGTACAATGGAACATAACAGACTTCTCTACCAGCAGAAATGCAAGAATCCAGAACAAGGCTGAGAGACTTATGAGAAAGAAAACTAGCCACATTCAGAGGAGCAACTGTGGGAGGAGTAACCCAGAAGAAAAACAACTGCTTTAACACATGGGTTGATGGGGATATGGTTGGGGCTATAGACACTAAACAACCACACCAATGCAACTATTAATAATATGTAAATAAGTCTTGATTGATCCCACATGTTAAAACTAGTGGAAATTCACATTGGTTATAGAGGGGTTGAAGTGGGGGTTAAGGGGAAAGTAAAAACAAGAATCATGTAACCATGGAAAATTTTTCTAAAAAAATAAAATATTTAAATCTGAAAAAAAAAGGAAAAAGAATATTGGCTAAATCCTGTTTTAAAATTTGAAGGAACAAAGTCAGACCATTGACAAATCCTTGTGGAAGCCCCAACCATGACCATTGGGATGTTTTCCAGGTGAAGGCAAATATATTCCTGGAATTTTCATGGATAGGAATCAAGAAAAACACTGAGCACAAATCTGCCACAGTAAAATATGTGGCCATGCTAGGAACAGATGAAATAATTGTAACTGGTTTGGGGACCACAGGGTGTCTTTTTATGACATGATTATTTACAGCCCTTAGATCCTGTACAAACCAATAAATAGGCTTTCTATCTGGTCCTGGCTTTTGCTCTTTTTTTTTTTACAAGGAGAATAGCTGTATTATATTCAGATTTGCATGAAATTATTATTCCCTGATCAATTAATGAATCTATTACTGGAGGAATTCCCTCAACTGCTTCTCTTGATAGGGGATACTGAGGGATTGAAGGAGGTGGACCACATTTTGTCTTAATCTGAACAGGGACAGCTGACTTGAGCAGGCCTACATCAGAAAAAGATGTGGCCCAGAGAATCAAGTATATCAGCTGGGATTTCAAAGGTGAGGAGTTCCTTCACCTCCTGACTGTCTGAATGAAGGACTGAGAACAAAGTTAAGGATTCCTCAGGCAATTCTAGTGTCATAGACCCACCTGGGGAACATGTTATTGTGGTTATAAGTTTGCATAAAAGATGTCTCCCTAACAAGTTTGTAGGGGAATCAGGCATTAAAAGGAAAGAATGGTTTATTGATTGAGTCCCACAGATACTATTCAAGGAAAGAGTTTTGGGACCTTTTAAGGTGTTCCTGACACACTTACTGCATTTAAAGAATCATGAGAATTAAAATAAGAATCAGGTTTACTCAACAAAAGTGATCTGGAAGATCCAGTGTCCAGGAGGCAAATGTAATGAGTGTTCCCAACTCTTAGGGTCATGTGGGACCCTTTATTTTGGGGAGAGAAATGGACTGGGATAACTGGCATTAAAACATCAGGGTCTGGGAAATTAAAGGTTTCAACCCTTGAGTCCAGAGCCCTTCCTGCACCCCAACACCATCATAAAGATCCCTGGCTATTCCTCTGGGGCCCCCCACACTGAGTACAGTGAGAACAAACTCCATGATAGATATTTTGGCGTGGGTTATGATTTGCCTCATCCTAATTACTAGCACTTTTGGGGTTTCTATCACTATTATTATTCCTCCAGCTTCTATTTCTATTTTCCTGATTCCCCTTTCTACAATTCAGAGCTACATGGCCTTCCGTACCACATACCCACACACAGAAAAACCCCAAGTCATTGGTTGTCTCATAGGTTCATTTAAAGGAGCTATGACTTCCATCTTACACCTCTTTCTTTTACTTTTTCCTTTAATTTAACTATTTCCTTCCTTAATTTCTCCTCTAATTCATTTTCATTTTTCTTTAACCATTTCCTCTTTATCAGTTTCCTCTTTATCTTGCTTGTCACAGCCCTCAAAAACATACTGATGTACTCTTTAACTCTTCAGTGTCCATGATGGGCCAGTCAGGGCAATTTTTCTTAAAATATTTCTCAATATCTCAGGAGCAGTTCTTTACAAAATGCATCCTTATGTGTTTAGAGTCTTTCTCTCTAGAGAGGTCCAGGTCAAGATACCCACATCATAGTTCAATAAGTCTATCCATGAACTGAGATGGTTTCTCACATTATCACAAGTCTTCAAATTTAGTCCAATTACTTGGCCTGTCAGAGCAAGCTCCCATTCCCTTTAATAAAGCATAACTAACCTCACATAGACACATGTAACCTTCAACTGAATTTGGATCCCAATCCAGATTTTGAAGCTGCCAATGTACTATATCCTAATTCTGGGACCCGTTTTCAATAGAGAAGATCATTTTTCTTTCACCTTCCATTAGTAAAGCATGTAATAATTCTGTAATGTCTATCCAGTTTGGATTGTATGTTCTATATATATTCTCAAACTTTTTAATTACCACTATAGGTACCTCATTGAAAGAAGGAGATTTCCCCCTGAATCTCTCAATGTTTTGCAGAGAAAAAGGTGTATGATGTCTAATATTTACTAAATTACCTCATTTATCATAAGTGGGAACATCCTTTAGAGGGAAAAGGCCTGTATTTTATTTGTGTGTGATTACAGCTGTCTGGCTTATTGTTTGGGTTGGAGCTGAGTAGATGGGGGAAGGGGGAGGAGAAGAGAAGACTGGTTAGAGAGAAAGAGGGGCTGGGCAGGGGAAGGAGAGGAGGAGGCAAGACTATGGGAGTCTGAGTGGGGGCAGGAGCAGGGAAAAGAGGAGCTGGTCATGGGAAGGAGTGGGAGAAGAAGGGTAGAGAGGGGGAGGGCCAGGTCTGGGAGAGGGAGGGCAGTGGGGAGGGAAAAACTGGGCAAGGCAGAGACTGGGTATGGCAAGAACTAGGGTAGTTGGGGCAAGGGTCAGATGATAAGGGGGATAGAGAGGAGGGCTAGGAGGAAAGGAGGCAGGCCTGGTAGGGGGAGGGGTCAAAGGTTTCAAGTCATTGTCTGAATCAAGAAGAGGAAAAGCCTCCTTGTAAGAAGACTGGGAAGAAGACAGGGCATCCCTTTTGTCAGATTTAACTGAGGGTTCTTTACTTGGCGTGGTTGAATTGTCAAGATGCTATGCCCAGAGCCTCCAATAAGCATTTTCCTTAGGGTCCTTGCTGCCAGCAGCCAATTTTAATTCTTTTAGGATTTTAAAGTCAAAAGAACCAAAGCGAAGCTAAGTAAAGGACCTTAGTGTCCAGGATTCTCAGAGTTTTTTCATCTCCTTTGACATCCAACCCTCCTTAGGGAACCCCTTTTCATCCCAGCTTCATAGTAGTTTATGCAATGGAGAATTCTCCAGAACTTTGCTGGACTTATTCTGTTTATTTTCAAAATATAAAAAGGACTTAGTTGACTATCTGGTCAGAAACTACTGCTTTTGTTCCTCAAATATAGAAAAATCTTTAATCTTTCTCTCCTAATCTTTTTGGGAAAATGCCTACCCTATCTGTTTGGGACTTCTGCTTTGGCTGCTGTTGTTGAGGAGAAGTTCAGCAGCAGTTGTAGTACTAGTTTATTACTGCTGAGAAATTAAAATAATTAAAGAATCCCAAAACATTTTCAATACTCTAGTAAAAAATTTAAGACAAAATGTCCCTTAATTTCATTGTAGAAAGCAACCAAACTAGACTATGGTTAAATAAGAAATCAGTGCAAGGCAATATAATAAACTAATAATAAACACATATTTATAATAAGTATTATTATTTTAAAATTATTATTTTTTGAAATAATGGATCACTGAATTAGTATATCTAATGAATTATTTTTATATTTAATTAATTTTGTTTAATTTGATTTTATTTAATTCTATATTGCTAATTTTCTTTTATCCAATTTTATTCAATTCAATTTGATTTATTTAATTTAGTTTGATTTAAAATCGCACGCAGTTTTACTTTTTATCTGAAGATTGTAAAGGTTAAATTTAGTGGTTGGACTTAAATTATATGAAATAATGTGGTCATGGTCACAAGTCAGAAGTTTATTTACAAAATAGAGAAATGTGAGAGAGGTTAGAGAAAATACCTATACTAGTCCTCAGTCAAGAGGGCTGGTAGTGAGTAACTATGAGGCCTCCTCCAAGATGGAAGCTAGTCTCTTAGGAAACTAGGAAAGTAGTAAGCTCTTTTCACTCACCCAACAAAGTAGTCCAGGAGTCAGAATCTAAGTTGAAGCCATAATCCAAGCCGCAGTCTCCAGTAAAGTTCCCTCAAAGACTATCTCCCAGAGACATTCTCCACCAGACTCAACTTCACTAGACTCCCTCAGCCCAAGGATTTCATGGCTTTTATGGTGGTTTTCTGTCCCTGCTCCTTTTCACAGGGGCCAATCAGAGCCTCCAAATTGTCCAGCACTGCCCAGAGCGAGTGTCTGTGGGATTGGTTTCTCACCTCTAACAGTGTTAAAGCTTCTCCTAGGATTCACACCTTTCTGAGTAAGTGAACTCCCAAAAGAATTCAAAAGTCTCTGACTGTTGAAGTTAGAAAGAAGAGTGGAGCTCTCCAAACATCTTACTGGCCTCCCACCCAGCACCAAGCAGGGTGTGAATTCAACAAGTGGTTCTTGAGCTCCTGTCCTCAGATCTAGTAAGTAGGGGTACTTAAGTTATTGTTAACTAAAGCTTTAACTCCAACTAGGCAAAGAGAACAAAGGATTCCCTTTTCACAAGTTTAAACTCAGAACAGACAAAGAGAACCAAGAATTTCCTTTCACAAGATGACACTGTGCCAGCCAATGGGTTCCTTGGCCAGAGACCAAGGCCTCTCAGGGCTAGCGGGGTGGGGTGTTCTAAGGAGTAGGAAGGAAAGATGGTGTGGGCAGAGAAGGTTGTTAGTTTGCTAGTGTTTGAATAAAGAGTGGAAAAAAAAAACAAAAAACAAACAGGCTTTTTTTTGGTAGATGGATAATTTTATTAAATCATAAGTAGTAGGAGGAAGAAGACAGAAAAAATAGGAAAGAGGTACAAAGGTACTTATCTTTTCTAATCTGTGGCTGCCATTTTGGGCCCCCTACCACACCAACACTGAGGAGAGCAGTCACCAGGAAACACGGATCCCTTCTGCCTCAATTTATTGAGCCTAATCTCCACTCATTAACACATGATATCCCAGGAGCCAATCATGGTTTTCTCTTTTGTCTGCACTACCCAGAGAGGGGATCAGTCTCCAGACTCAGCTCTGCTTTCAGTCTTGTGCTTCATAACTTCCCTTTTCTGGCAGCTATATCTCAATTTACTCATTGGTCTCTGGCCTCTAGGTGACATTAAGAGAGTGACACAGGAGAGAGAGAAATTTACTTCATACACTTGCTTCACTCTTGATCTTATTAGGAAGGCTTCTAACTTATCCCCATTGCAGATGATACTTGCTAATGGTTTTAAATGAATACTACTTATTATTTGAAGGAAAGGTCCTTTTATTTATTTCTATGCTTTCTAGTGTTTTTTAAAACCCTTCCCTTCTATCTTGGAGTCAGTCCTGGGTATTGGCTCCAAGGCAGAAGAGTGGTAAGGGCTAGGCAATGGGGGTCAAGTGACTTGCCTAGGGTCACACAGCTAGGAAGTGTCTGAGGTCAGATTTGAACCTCAGGCCTCCTGTCTTTAGGCCTGGCTCTCAATCCACTGAGCTACACAGCTGTCCCAGTGCTTTCTAGTGTTTTAAATAGGGATAGGTGTTGTATTTTGTCAAAAGCTTTTTCTGCATCTGTTGAGATAATCAGGTGATTTCTGTTAGTTTGATTATTGATATGACCAATGATGTTAATAGTTTCCTAATATTAAACCAGCCTTGCATTCCTGGTATAAATCCCACCTGATCATAGTGAATAATCCTTGTGATATATTGTTATAGTCTCTTTGCTAGTATTTTATTTAAAATTTTTGCATCAATGTCCGTTAAGGAATTTGGGCTGTAATTTTCTTTCTGTGTTTTTGGTCTTCTTGACTTAGGTATCAGCACCATATTTGTGTCATAAAAGGAATTTGGTAGGATTCATTTTTTGCTTATTTTGCCAAATAGTTTATATAGTACTGGGATTAATTGTTCTTTAAATGTTTGATAGAATTCATTTGTGAATCCTTCTGGCCCTGGGGATTTTTTCTTAGGGACTTTATTGATGCCTTGTTCAATATCTTTTACTGAAATAGAATTATTTAAGTATTCTATTTTCTCTTTTATTAATCTAGCTAATTTATATTTTTGTAAATATTCATCCATTTCACCTAGATTGTCATATTTATTGTCATATATTTGGGCAAAATATCTCCTAATGATTGCTTTTAATTTCCTCTTCATTGGAGGTGAAATTACCCTTTTTATTGTTGACACTGGTCATTTGATTCTTTTCTTTCCTTTTTTAAATCTAATTAACCAATGCTCTATCTATTTTATTTTTTTTAGAACCAACTCCTAAATCTTGTTTATTTAATAGTTCTTTTACTTTCAATTTTATTAATTTCTCCTTTGATTTTTAGAATTTCTACTTTAGTCTTTAAGTGAGTATTTTTAATTTGTTCTTTTTCTAGTTTTTTTAGTTGTGTGCCCAATTCAATGATCTGCTTTTTCTCTGTTTTATTGATATAAGCATTCAGAGATATAAATTTTTCCTTGAGTATTGCTTTGGCTGTATCGCATAAATTTTGATATGTGGTCTCCTCATTGTCATTCTTTTCAATTAAATCAGTAATTGTTTCTATGATTTTTTTCTTTGACCCACCCATTTTAAAGAATTAGATTATTTTTCTATGAACCATTATGGATTTTAATTTTTATTGCATTATGTGAAGATGGGATTAACTCTCCCCTTGCCTACTTTTAAATTTAATCAACAAAAGTGTTGCATAATGCATAAGCAGGGAAGGTCCGCAACCCATGTACTAAAGTGGGTGACAACTCAGAAATGACTGACTATCCCTTGGGCAGTCCTAAGCAAAGTTATAAACTGCAATTGGTCCCCATAAAGTGGAAAAAGGCACAGGAAGTGATGAAAAGAAGGGTCTTTAAAAGTGGCTGCAACTTCCTGTGAGTGAGTCTTTGAGCTCTTTCGAGGCTGTGGAGGCTGGTGGAGGATCATCTTCTTCAGCGTGGACCTCAGACTCCAGCATTTGGTAAGACTGCTCTGGGATATTCTCCTTTGGACTTTGCATTGGTGAGTGGAAAAAGCTGACATTCCTTTCCTGATTTTTGGAGAGATTAACATCAGATAGGCCTCCCCTCTGAAAGGAGTTTGCATGGATGAATCCCTTGCTTAATTTACTTCTGGTCCCTCCAGCTGGGGCTTCTGGAGCCCTGCCAGAGTATAGGCAGAGGCTGGAGTAAATATTTAGGGTGATAAGCCAGACTTCTCACTCTGACCTCTTTCACATTTTTCTACCTTACTCTTTCCCTCTATTTTGTAAATAAAAGCTGATGAAAAGTCATTTTTGACTTGAGTTATAATTTCAGCAACCACATTCTCTCATATTTTAATCAAACCATTAATTTTAACCCTTACAATTATGATCTGAAAAAATTGCATTTATTGTTTTTGCTTTTTTGCTTTTGGTTGTGAAGTTTTTATGTCTAATACATGGCCAATTTTTGTATATGTATGATGTGTGGCTGAAAAGAAGGTATATTCCTTTTTAATCTCTATTCAGTTTTCTTCAGATATCTATTAAACATAACTTTTCTAAAATTTCATTCACTTCCTTTACTTCTTTATTATTTATTTTTTGGTTAGATTTATCTAGTTCTAATAGGGGAAGATTGAGGTTCTCCACTAGTATAATTTTACTATTTCCTCCTTAAGCTCCTTTGGTTTCTCCTTTAAAAATCTGGATGCTCTATCACTTGGTGCATATAAGTTAAGTATTGGTATTTCTTCATTGTCTATACTGCCTTTTATCAAGATGTAATTACTTTCCTTATCTCTTTTAATCTTTTAATCTCTATTTTTGTTTTAGCTTTGTATGGGATTGCTAGTCCTGCTTTTTAAAAATCTCAGTTGCAGCCCAATACATTTTACTCCAGTCCCTTACCTTTACTCTGTGTGTGTCTACCTACCACAAATGTGTTTCTTTTAAACAACATATGGTAGAATTTTTATTTTTAATCTACTCTGCTATCTGTTTCTGTTTTATGGGTCAGTTCATCCCATTTACATTCACATTTATAATCACTATCTCTCTATTCTCCTCTATCTTGAATCCTGCCCTTTTTCTTTTCACTCTTTCCCTCTACATAGTGTTTTGTTTTAAATTACCCCCCCCCATTCCTCCTCCCTTATAGTATTCCCCTTCCCACCATCCCCTTTTTTGGTCCCCTTCTACTTCTTTATAGGGAAATATATTATATACTCCAAGAATCTGGCTGTTCTTCCTTCTCTGAGTCAATTCCAATGAGAGTAAGGTTTAAGTATTATCTGTCACCACCCTCATCCCCTCCACCGTAATAGTTCTTTTTACTCACCACACCTCTTTTTTTTTTAAACCCTTACCTTCCATCTTGGAGTCAATACTGTGTATTGGCTCCAAGGCAGCAGAGTGGTAAGGGTAGGCAATGGGGATCAAGTGACTTGCCCAGGGTCACACAGCTGGGAAGTGTCTGAGGTCAGATTTGAACCTAGGACCTTTCATCTCTAGGCCTGGTTCTCAATCCACTGAGCTACCCAGCTGCCCCCTCACAACACCTCTTTATGTGATATAATCTACCCCATTGTACTTCTCTCTTCCTATTTCTCTTACTGTAATCCTTTTATTACACCTAGATTTTTTTGCATATCACCCTAAATAGCTTACAATAACACCCTCTGTTTATGTATACTTCTTTTAATTACTATGATAATGATAAAAAATTTAAGAGTTACAAATATCATCTTTCCATGTAGGAATATAAACAATTTGACTTCATTGAGGCTCTTAGATTTTTTCTCTTTCTTATTTACCTTTTTATGCTTCTTTTGAATTTTGTATTTGGACATCAAATTTTCTGTTTAAGTCTGGTCTTTTCTTCGGGAATGCTTGGAAATCTTCTATTTTATGAAATGAACTTGTTTTCCCCTGAAAGAATATCATATTTGAAGCCTTATAGTCCTTCAGTGTGGAAGCTGCCAGATCCTGTGTAATCCTCACTGAGGAATCCATTATATTCTCATTATTTCTTTCTGGCTGTTTGAAGTCCCTTGGACTGGGAATTCTTGAACTTGGCTATAACTTGGGAGTTTTTATTTGGGAATTTATTGCAGGAGGTGATCTGTAGATTCTTTCAATGTCTATTTTACCCTCTTGTACAAGAATATCAGGGTAATTTTCTTTGATAATTTTTTATATGATGTCTAGGTTTTTATTTCTGTCATGACTTTCAGGTAGTCCAATAATTCTTAAATTGTCTCTTCTAGATCTATTTTCTAGTTCAGTCATTTTTTCAATGAGATATTTCATATTTTCTTTTATTTTTATTCTTTTTATTTTAAAAAATTGTTTCTTTTTTTTTTGAAAAAATTTATTTAATTAATTGATTTAAAATATTTTCCCATGGTTACATGATTCCTTTTCTTTCCCTCCCTCCTCCCTCCCTCTCCAATAGCCAATGAGCATTTCCACTGGGTTTTATATGTCATTGATCAAGACCTATTTCCATACTATTAATATTTGCATTAGAGTAATCATTTAGAGTCTATGTCCCCAATCATATCCCCATCTACCCATGTGATCGAGCAGTTGGTTTTCTTCTGTGTTTTGTCATATTGAAGCTCTGGGAGCTGAGAGTCCCATTTTGATTGATAGGTGAAGACCACTGGACCTCAGAATGTTCCCAGAGGCCATGAGAACAGGAGAGAAAGCGTTTGGCCAGGGGGGTATAAATACCCTGGCAGCCCCTGACGAGGGGGGGTTGTTTTATTTCCCTTTCCTTTCTTCTTTAGACCTTGGATCTGTGGACCCTGGTCTATTGGGAACTGAGGCTTTGCTTGGATAAGCCTTGCAAGAACTCCTGTTTAAACCCACTGACATTGATCGACCTGTATCCAGACCATGAATCCTCTGATTCTTCTGTCCCTAGACATTTAGGCATCCAAACCATCCTTAGATATCTAGGTATCCCAGGCCCTGGAGGGATCTGGGAAGTGGGCAAGAGAAGAAGAAGAGGGTGGAAAGGGTGGTTCCTAAAGGCTGTAGAAAGGCATAATATCTGGCAAGAAGAAGGAGTTGAGAGACATCATCCAACAGCTTGCTTGCTCTGGTTTGGCTGTGGCCAGGCTAAGCCAGAGGAGCTGAAGAACAAGCCAGAATCATTAACCAGCCTACAGTCCTGTATTGTCAACAGATTTTGACAATAGGGTTTCCTATTCCTCTCCCCATTTCCTAAACATTCCTTCCTTGTCACATATATATATATATATATCCCATTAAGTACCTTCCTGGAGTGGTAGATACTTCTCTGGGGAGGGAGCAAACACAGTCAGATAAACATGTCCAAGGCTAACAGAGCCCAATACCCACCATTGATCAACCCCAGGTGGGACCTGAAAGGGATACCCATCCACCAACCTGAGGGATCCTGCCTGGGCACTGTTATAAAGGAGAGAGTTGTTACAACATCTAGCTAGGTGGCAAGACTCAGGTGATCTTGCACTAACCACATATCTAAACAACCACTACTGTCACCAAATTAATAGTGGTAGTATCCAGTTTACCCTCTTATTTTATAACAGTTTCTACTCCCACAGTTCTTTCTCTGGATGTAGATAGTGTTCTTTCTCATAGGTTCCTCAGAATTGTCCTGGATTATTGCATTGCTGCTAGTAGAGAAGTCCATTCCATTCAGTTGTGCCACAGTGTATCCATCTCTGAGTATAAGGTTTCCTAGTTCTGCTCCTTTCACTCTGCCTAATTTTTTTTAAAAGAATGAATTTCTCCCATGACCTTTGATCCTCCTTTTCCTTTTGGTCCCTTTTACTTTTCATGGACCTCTTTTCTTCATTGGCTTTTTGTGCCTCTTTTTCTAGTTGACCAATTTGCTTTTTAAGCTGTTATTTTCTTTTTGCATTACTTTAATTTCTTTTTTCCATTTTACTTTCACCTGTCTTAATTTATTTTTAAATCCTTTTTGCTTTCTTCCAGTGCCCAAGACCAATTCCCATATTTCTTTGAAGTTTTGCATGTGGTTGCTTGGAATCTCACTGTCCTCTATTGACTCTGTTCCTTGCTCTTCATCACCGTAGAAATTTTCTATAGTTAGGTGTTTCTTTTGCTGTTTGCTCATATTTCCCAGAGTTATTTCTGCCTGTAGACTAAGCTATTTTGTCCTGGGGATAAAGGCTTCAGGACTGTGCAGGCTTGAAAGGGCCTAGTGCTAAGGTCTTCCATGTTTCATTGTAGGCTTATGCCAGGGCCTGGGGATTTAAGGAGTGCATGTGGGGTGTGAGGTACTCTGCTGCTGGTGTAGGCAGGGTCCTGGGATACTGAAGTTGGCCTATGCCCAGGCTTGGAACCTAGTGCAATAGGTGGGGGGGGGGGGTGGTCAGCCAGAACTCCTTTGAGTGCAGTTTTGCTTCTGGTTCTACCAGAACTTACACTGTGAAAATTACCTTTCTCTGCCTACCATTCAAAAAGCCCCCTCACTCTGTCTTGTTGTGAGTCCTGTCATTCTGAGGCACTTTTTAAAAATTGGTTTGGAAGGATTCTCAGAGAAGTTTCAGCTTTTCCTACTAGTAAACTGCCATCTTGGTTCTACCCCATAAGATTTTACTTTTTTATACACTTACCTGTATATTGATTCCAAGGCAAAAGAGTACTAAGAACCAGGCAATGGGGGTTCAGTGATTTACCCAGAGTCACACAACTAGAAAGTGTCTGAGGCCAGATTTGAACCTAGGACCTCCCATCTCTAGATCTAATTCTCAATTTGGTGAGCCACCCAGTTGTTCCCTAAGACTTTTCTTTTTAAAATAACATCTTTTGGAACATCATATTCCAAGATTTCTTTTTCTATATTTTAGTGGCTGCCAAGTCTTGTGTGACTGGTACTTAGATATTTGAATTCTTTCTTTCTGGCTACTGATAATTTTTTTTCTTTAACCTAGAAATTCTTAATTTTACTTGTCCTACTCTTGGGAGTTTTTATTTGGGTATTTCTTTTTCTTTTTTTTTTAACCCTTAACTTCTGTGTATTGGCTCCTAGGTGGAAGAGTGGTAAGGGTGGGAAATGAGGGTCAAGTGACTTGCCAAGGGTCACACAGTTGGGAAGTGTCTGAGGCTGGATTTGAACCTAGGACCTCCCGTCTCTAAGCCTGACTCTCAATCCACTGAGCTAACCAGCTGCCCCATGGATGTTTCTTTTTAGAAGATAATTAGTAGATTATTTCTATTTTCATTTTGCTTTTGTTCTAATAGATCTAGAAAGGTTCTTTCTTTCTTTTTTTTTTTTAAACCCTTACCTTCCATCTTGGAGTCAATACTGTGTATTGGCTCCAAGGCAGAAGAGTGGTAAGGGCTAGGCAATGGAGGTTAAGTGACTTGCCTAGGGTCACACAGCTAGGAAGAGTCTGAGTCCAGATTTGAACCCAGGACCTCCCATCTCTAGGCCTGGCTCTCAATCCACTGAGCCACCCAGCTGCCCCCTAGAAAGTTTTCTTTTATGATTTCTTGAACTATTATATCCACAACTTTATTTTTATGATTTTCAGGTAGTCTAATGATAGAGTATAACTCCTTGACCTATTTTTTTTTAAACCCTTGTACTTCGGTTTATTGTCTTGGTAAGGGTGGGCAATGGGGGTCAAGTGACTTGCCCAGGGTCACACAGCTGGGAAGTGGCTGAGGCCGGGTTTGAACCTAGGACCTCCTGTCTCTAGGCCTGACTCTCACTCCACTGAGCTACCCAGCTGCCCTTGACCTATTTTTAAAGATAGTTACTTTTGGTAGCACATATCTTATATTTTCTCCTATTATTTCATTTTGTTTTGATGTTCTTTTTATTTCTTGGAGTCATTGTTTTCTATCTCGTCCATCTTAATTTTCATAGAGTCTAATTCTTGGGTAAGATTTAACACCTTCTCATCTAAGTTATTAATTCCCCCTTTTATTCTTCCCTTCCTGGCTCTCATTTCATTAAATATCCCATATTTTATTTCTTCCTTCATTTTTTCCAGATATTTTTTTAGTTTTTGTGGATAGATCATTTTTTTTCCTTTGAGGTTCTATTTAGACATGTGTGATAAATGAAAGTAAAATTATTAAATTTAATATTATTTTTAAAAAGATTGTTGTTGCCATTATAAAATTAACTTTCAAGTCAGGAGTCTGTCAGTACCTTTTAACAATGTAATTTTAATCAAAATGGAAATATAGGAAAAAAGGGAAATGTAGGAAAGGGACATAAAATATCACCTATCTAAAATAATACCCTGAGCTGAATCTGGAAGCAAAACAAACTGCCAAAGTCCTCAAAAAGGACACACAACAGGTACCAGAGTTCCTCCTCAAGACTGTCTTCCACTGCCATGGAGAGAGAGAGAGAGAGAGAGAGAGAGAGAGAGAGAGAGAGAGAGAGAGAGACTCTGCGTTCCACACACACATTTTTATTTCTGTCCCCTTCCATCATGCAAAATATGCATACAAAATGGGATGTGAGGTTGAACAAACTTAGGGAGTGGTTTCTATCTACACAATACCCTCTATGATTTTATTGGGAGATGAGCATGTTGAAATCTCCCAGATTTACATGCATAGCATCCCCAATGAGTCATTTTAAAAAGTATCTCATATCTCTAAAAATCTCTTACTAGAAGTGCATACAATATTGCACTAAGAGGAAATTATAATAATTGGAGATAAGAGAGAAATAAAAGAAAATGCAAACAAAATCAATGAGTGGTAGGCATATTGACAAAAAGCCAGTTAGGGGCAATACCCTTTGGCATAAGAATTACATTAAAAATAAATGCATTCAACCCCCTTCAGTCACTACATCCCAAAGTTCATTCTGGATCTTTTGAGGCAGTGTATGGTTTCTGTAGGCTTCTTTATGGCTCCTTTTCCAAATAGTTCTCTTTCTTGATTTGAGGAGTTAGCGAGTTTCTTTTTCTAAAATTATTTTCAGAAAGAAAACATTTTTAAAAATTTTTAATTTTACAAAAATTTTATAATCCCCTCTGGGGAGGGTGTTGACCAATACCTGAATTACTACGGGATACATGCCTGAATTATGGGGTATATGAATCAATTGTCAAATGGGGGGGGACCTCAAAATCAATGTATATAAAATTCTAAGTAAGTATAAGCTCATAACAGGTCTTTGAATCAGAGCCCAATTAAAGATATATATGTCCTGCAAGCTTGTAGGACAATTGTAACAAGGTAGTACTTATCCATTGGCAGCCAGGACTACAAAAAATTGCCATATTATAAAGAGAGAAAAGGGACTTGATTTTGAAGCAAAAGGGAAATATGATTCCATGGTCTGATTTTGCCTTCACTCTCAGGGAGAGGGTTGCCAAAAATGGCAGCTAAACTGAGGTACTTGTCAGAAATCCGGCACAGGGAAATCCTGTATCTGATGTTGTCAAACAGTCGCTTCCTTGTACTTCAAAACAAATCCTTTGTCTTGGCACAGATTCTCATCAATCCCACCAAGATCGGTTGGTCTCCTTGACCTTGTGCTTCTAGGCACTGTACAGCGGCTCTTCAGTGATTCCTTCTTTTGAAATCAGACATAATTATTAGTCAAAGTCTCATAACACTTAATAATTAATTGCAGATTTTTATAGTCTAAAGCTTTTGGGTATGCATTGATATTAGGGCTAATGGATATTTTAAACTTATCCTTTTATAAATTAAAGGAAAAAAAAGGAAAGTTTAAAAAATGAGAAATTCATAGTTGCTATTCCATAACAATGTGTCAGCCATAACAGTGTCCAACTAGTCCATGGACTTCTATCTCCAGTCCAATCATAGAAGGAGTGTATATATATATAAACAATTTCATCACAGGATACAGTCAATCAGTGTCTATAGAAAGTACCCTTTTTACATGTAAGCAATGAATACAAGAGTCCTTTTCTCCAATTTTGATAGCTGTTGGAGTGTTTAACAGGATTTGGAACAGACTTTAGAAGGCAGGCTGAGCTTAGGAACCTTTCCAAGTGAAGGCAAATATATTCCTGGAATTTTCATGACTAGGGATTGAGAAGAATGCTGAGATCTACCACAGTAAAATATGTGACTGTGCTGGGAATAGAGGAAATAATTGTGGCTGGTTTGTATTATCACAGGTTTGGGTATCACAGAGTGACTTTTTATGAAATGATGATTTATAGCCCTTAAATCCTGTACAAATCGATATACAGGTTTTCCATATGCACCTAATTTTGGCTTTTTTATGGGTAGGATAGGTGTATTTTATTCAGATTTGCATTGAATTATTATTTATTGCTTAATTAATTAATCTATTACTGAGATAATTACCTCAATTGCCTCTTTTGATAGGAGATACTGAGGAATGGAAGGAGGTAGACCACCTTTTGTCTTAATTTGAACAGGATCCTATTCTGATATACCTATATCAGAAGAAGATGTGGCCCAGAGAGACTCAGGTATATCAGCTGGGATTTCAAAGGTGAGAGTTTCCTTCAACTCCTGACTGTTTAAAAGAAATACAGGAAGCAAATTTAAGGATTCCTCAGGTAATTCTAGAATCATAGAGCCATCTTGAGAGCATGTTATTGTGGCTCTAAGTTTGCATAATAGATCTCTCCCTAACAAATTTATAGTAGAACTAGGCATTAAAAGGAAAGAATATTCTACTGATAGGGGCCCCACAGACACCATTTGAAGGGAAAGCTTTGGGACCTTTAAAGGTGCTCCTGATATACCTACTACATTTAAAGAGCCAATAGAATTGCATTCAGAATTAGGTTTACTCACTAATACTGATCTGGAAGCTCCAGTGTCTAAGAGACAATGATAATTTGTGTTCCCAACCTTCAGGATTACATGACATTCATTATTATTGGGGGCAAGAATAGTCTGGTATAACTGGAGTTAAAACATCAGGGTCCAGGAAATCAAAAGTTTTGCTCTCTCATTCCAGAACCCCATCTCTCCCTTCACATGTTCATAAAGATCTTTGACTATTTCTCTGGGGTCCCCCACACTGAGAGGGATTTCTACAGTGATTAGAATGTGGATGATATTTTTTTGAGGGTATTCTGGTGTGAGCTATCAATTGCCTCATTCTAATTATTATTTCTAAATGCATTTCTATTATTGTTATTATTTCTATAATTGTTATTTGCCTGATTCCACTTTCTATAGTTCATCATTATGTGACCTCTTTTAACTCAATAATGGTTGATTTGTGGGTTCCTGCAAAGGGGCTATGGTCATTTCTTGATTTTCATTTCCTTTTTCAATTTTTTCTGTTAGTACTTTTAGTTCCTTCCGTAATGCCTCCACTAAGTCACTCTTCTCTTCATCTTTCTTTTCGTAGCCATTAAAGACATAAACTGCTACTCTTCTCAATTCCTTGAGATCCATATTAATCCAGTTTGGGCAGTTAGTCTTAAAATAGTCTTTGACCACTTTACAACAGTTTTTTTTACAAACTTTCTCCTTAATTGTCTGACATCCCTTTCTCCGGAAAGATCCAGGTCTATATATCTAACTCCCAGCTCAATAAGTCTATCCATAAATTGAGAGAGATTTTCATCATTTTTTTGCTGGAGATTTTCAAATTTTGTCCATGTACCAATCTTTTTTTTAAATTTTTTAATCATTTATTAATATTCATTTTTAACATGGTTACATGATTCATGCTCCTACTTTCCCCTTCACCCCCTGCACTCCCCCCACCCATGGCCGATGCACATTTCCACTGGTTTTATCATGTGTCCTTGTTCAAGACCTATTTCCAAATTGTTGTTAGTTGCATTGGTGTGGTAATTTCAAGTCCACATCCCCAATCATGTCCTCCTCAGCCCATGTGTTCAAGCATTTGTTTTTCTTATATGTTTCCTTTCCTGTAGTCCTTCCTCTGAATGTGGATAGCTTTCTTTACCATAAATCCCTCAGAGCCATGTACCAATGTTATCAGAACAAGCTCTCGTTTCTTTTAGTAATGCCTCTCTACCCTGACATAGTTTCAAGTAATCTTCCTCTTTATTCAAATTCAATTTTGGGTCTTCCTATGGCCAATGAATTGCTCTCCTTCCCTGGGCCTGATTAACAAGAGAAACAATTTTATTTTTTTCTCTTTCTGATAAAAAGGCTTGAAACAAATTTTCCATGTCAATCCACGTAGGATCATAAGTGTGGTAAATACTTTCTAGCTTTCTTATAATCACAATGGGATCATCTTCAAAGGAAGGAGAATTTTCCTTGAATCTCTCAATATCATGTGGAGTGAAAACTATATGGTGTCTAACAGACACTATATCTCCATACTTATTGTAAGTGGGCACTTCCCTCAATAGACGTTTAACTGAATTATTTTCTATTTCTGTTGCTTGGTTTTTTGTTTGAGTTGCAATGGAGTAGGTGAGGGAACAGGGTGAAGTGGTAGAGGCAGGGGGAGAAATGGTTTGGGTAGGGATGGTTTGGTAGATGTAGATATGGTCTGGGTAAAAGGAGAAATGAAACAGACAGGGCGATGCAGAGGCTGAGTATGCTTAGATAGTGAGGCAGTGTAGGTTGACGAATCTTCCTTCTGAATCTTGAGATTACCCAACCTCTTCTCAAGGCTTTCTATCTGAGGCTTGAGATCAATCAAGCTAACTTCCTGTTGTTTTCCCTTGAGGAGAAACAGATAAACTGCAAAGTGTAAGATGGAGATTTTAAGTATTTTATAGATATATATTTAAAGTGTGGCCACCAGGAATCAATAATTCAGATTGATTCCATAATTAAATAGACCCAAGTCAGGATCAGATTTAAGGTAATTTATTTACAATTACGAAGGTAAAAGGCAGGGAAATAGAGAGAGGGAGAGGCTAGTCCGGGCCTGCAGAGGCCTGGACTGAGAGAGAGGATTAAAAGGCTAATTTAACTAGGCTACAAGCCACAAGGCCTTAGCAAACAGAGAGGCAAGAGCCTACTTAAGGTAGAGTTTGGAAACGATGCCAAGGTAGTCCAAGGAAGTCAGCCTAACTTACCCACGTGACAATTCAGAGTGGAAGCAGTCTGAGGTCTCAGCCGAGAACGCTTCAGCACCAAGTTCAAAGCACAAACTGCCTCAACAGGAAGTAACCAACATACTTGAAGTGATAGTGTCTATTGTCACTTCCTGTGGGTCCACCTCTAATTCAAGTGGACAAATGGCAGCCTCTACACTGATTTGGACTGCCCAAAGGGCAGTCCCTTGTTCTTGATTTGTTACTTATTGTCACATGTGGGTAACTCATCTCCCCTCTCCACTAAGGGAGGTGGGGATGACATAATCTAGATGCCTAGGGTAAGTAGAGTTTTGACTATGAATGGGCTAGAGCTAATTCCATTTACACAAAAGAATCCGATTAGTATAAGCACATCTAGGAACAATACTAAAAAAAGCCATTTTGCAACTGTGAGCTGTTCAAACTCAGTAAATTTCTCCAAGAACAGTTGCTGCTTCAGATAGGTAGGAAACTGTTCTCTCAGAGTGTGGGCCATGCTTTTTAGCATATTCAGTTGCCTATTGCTTTCAATTCTACTTCCTGTCCATAGGTAAGGTACTTATCCTACATTAGTATGTACTGATTAGGGGTTAGAATCTCACAAAGTTAGTGGGCTGGGTGTTTATAGAAAAAAAAATTGGCATAGATGGAGATATGCCCTAATTAGCCTTTGAATGGAGGGCTGGCAAAAAGCTGTAGCCTGAGACAAAATTTAGGAGGGACAACAAGAAAAAGCAAAAGTTCAGCCAAGAGGTTTTGAAGAGTTTACTCCTTTCCCCTCCCCCATAGGGGTAAAAAACGCTAGTGGGCCAAGTGTTTCCACTAGCATGTGGGCAGGGAGCTGCTTCCTTGAGCTGGCCTAGGAGGGCAGGCTTTTGGCTGTTGAGATTTTTGCTCTTAATAGGTTTTAAAAGCTTCTCAGAATTAAGAGAGCAGTTTAAGTTAACTTTATTACTGCTTTCCCTGATTGTCCTCTTCAGTGTTCCATTTCTCACTGTAAGGTTTACATTTAGGTTTTATACTAAATAAGAGTTATAAAGTAATATTGTGGTCACCAATTTTAAAATATTATAGCTTAAGTCAAAATGATTTTTAGCAGCTTTTATTTACAAAGAGGAGGAAAGAATGAAAGTGGAAATGTAGAAAAAAGACAGAGCCTTAACAAGACTACCAACCCTTCTCTGGTGAGGTCTGGCTCAACCCCTGGCAGAAGCCTTTAGTCAGAAGTCCACTAGTACAGCCTTCTCCAAAGCCAAGGCAGGAATCTCAGCCACTCACCCAGCAAGCCAACACAGGATCCAAGGGGAAAGTCTCCTCCAAAAGCCAGGAGAAGGATCTCAGCCACTCACTCTCAATGCCAAGAAAGGAATGCCCTCCTAGATCATGTTGGTCTCTTTTTATACCCCTTTTTTCGATATCACTTTCTATCTCTCCTCCTCTTCACAGAAACCAATCATAGCCTCCCAATTTGCCTAGCACTGCTGGGGATGGTAGTGTCAGTGGCCTTTGGAGGTGTCACTTACTCTAGTAAGTAATTTGTGAACTCTCCTACTTAATGGTTAAGTAGGGGTGCTTTGAGTTCTTCATTTGATTAGCTAAAAATAGATAAGGAGAGAGTTAATTCTATCTTCAAACCACTTAAGCCAATTCTAGAGACATGTGGGGTTTCAGGAAAGGCTTTAAAGAAAGAGCAGACTTCTAGGAGTAAGATAAGGCTAAACTTTGTCAACTTAGCCCAACAATTAACACTTTTTGACAATTAAAAAAAAAGACTGAGGGGCAGCTGGGTAGCTCAGTGGAGTGAGAGTCAGGCCTAGAGACAAGAGGTCCTAGGTTCAAACCCGGCCTCAGCCACTTCCCAGCTGTGTGACCCTGGGCGAGTCACTTGACCCCCATTGCCCACCCTTACCACTCTTCTACCTATGAGACAATACACCGAAGTACAAGGGTTTAAAAAAAAAAAAAAAAAAAAAGGCTGAGCTGGACCTTCAATTCTGGGCTTCAAGATAGTAGGTTGTGGGGGCAGAGTAGTTTCCCTGGAGGCTAAAGAAAAAAAACACCACCAGGTCTCCCAGGCAGCAGCAAGTAATGGCTATCCAGCTATTCTCAGTCACCCCTCAGCTCTGAGTTAAGTCTCACCCTTCCTCACAGAAAAAAACAAGGTGTTTCCTAAAGGCTCTGGGACCTCAAGTAATCAGAGCTGGGAGGCTGGCTCTGATCCTGGCTGAGAGAGGGGCAGGGATGTGTGTGGGAGAGCAGTGGGGCTCACCTTACTCTGCCATTGCTATGGGGCTTCCAAAGCTTTTTAATATGAGACCAATGGCTGTTGCCTTGAACCTAATCTGTCCTTTTGTGATCTACCAGCTGAGTGGAGTAAAAACTCTGTGCTCCTAAATTAGCTACTAACAATTGGCTTAAGGAGAGTAAAAAGTGAAGAAAATTGGAGAAGATGGAGAGTAGTCCTTAAACCTTTGTGGTCTGCTGTGCAGTTTATAATTATAGTTTATAAACATAGTATCCCAGGGCTCCCTGCTACAACTTCCCCTGATACCTCCCACTTCCCTTGTGGGAGGTGTCAGAAAAAATATAAGAGAGAGGTTTTTGGTGCCTTTGAGCTCTCTCAAGCCCAGAGGCTGGTTGAGGCTCTCTACCCTGAACCCTGTAGAACTCTCAGCTAGTGTAAGGGTGAAAAGGGGGTTTTATGGGTTCGATATATTAAAAGATGGTTGCCAGAGGATTTACTATTATCAATCCTCAATTAAGAATAATCTCAAATCAAAATTGACTTTTATAGAAGTTTATTTACATGAGAAGAGAGAGAGGAAGTAAGGAAATAAGAATCTATCCCACTAATTAATCCAGGAAGATCTTAACTCTCAACTGAGGGTTAAAGGGCCTGAGGCCTGGAGGTGAATGGAGCAAACTTCATTCACAGAATCTATAAAAAGAAGTTTCTTAATAGAAGTTCAGGAAGATTCAGTCTTTAAACTCACCACGTGGAACAGCTTTGGTCACGAACCAGTAAAGCTCCCTCAGATCCCCTTCACAAAACCAGAAGCCCCCTCACTCACTCAAATCCCTCTTTTTAAAGGGGTCACTTTTGTGTCACTTTCCAGTGCCTTCCCCTAGTCTGTGTGTCCAATCACAATAGATGATTCTTATAGACCGCCTAGGGGGCAGGTCAGTCGATTCTGATTTTTCACTCACTCTAGCACACATGGGTTAGGACCTCCCAAGACTGGAGGTACTCTCACCTTTGGTGATTAAATCTAAAGATGGGCAGTGTAGACTTAATTTAATTATCACACTAGTAGCTCTCTCTTGGTGCCTTTTCTCCCTTCTATATACCTCCTAGTTTTCCCTAGACCTTCCCTTTTCTAATTTAAATAAAACCTAGCTATTCTAAACCCTAAGTTGCTGCCTGATCTTTTATTTGAGCCCTGAAGGGCTCAGGTCAAGGGCTCAGGTCAATTTCCCCCTGCCAGGGCTGAGGACCACTACCTTCCTCTCTCCTTTCTCCCATCCATCCTTCCTTCAAGTTTCCTTCCCTTCACCCTCACACTTCCAAGTGTAATAAATGAAAGTAAAATTATTAAATGTAATGTTAATTTAAAAAAAGATTGTATTCACCTTTATAAAATTAACTCTCAAGTCAGGAGTCTGTTAGTAGCTCTTAACAAAGAAATTTTATTCAAAATGGATATATAGGAAAAAAGGGAAATGTAAGAAGGGGACAGAAAACATCACTTATCTAAAATAATTCCCTGAGTCAAATCAGGAAGCAAGCCAAGCTGCCAAAGTCTGTAAAAAACTCTTGAGTGCACAGCAGGCACCAGAGCTCCTGCTCAAGACCATCTTCTACTGCCATGCCAACAGAGAGAGAGAGAGAGAGAGAGAGACACTTCCCCTCCCTCACACATCTTTTTACTTTTGTCTCCCTCTGTCACACAAAGTATGCGTGCAAAATGGGATGTGGGTAGGACAGTGATGGGCAACCTTTTGAGCTTGGTGTGTCAAAGTTCACCAAAAAAACAAACTTCAAGAAAAAAACACCATAATTTCATGATATTTATAGTTTAAATAACAAAAATGTATAATTGTAATATATAACTGTATTTAATTAACCAAAATAGGTAAATTAATATAGGTAGAATTGTCATCTATAGTACACAGAGTGTCTACACTACACTACAGCAAATATTTCATCCTTGGCATGCAGCCCCATACTTCTCTGTATGTGGCCACATGCAGTCATGTGTCATTGAAAATGACTATGTGTGTTAGTGTTGACACGCGTGTCATAGGTTTGCCATTACTGGGGTAGGACAAACTTAGGGAGTGATTTCTATCTACACACTTGTGGAGTTTCTTAATTGTTCTGGGTTTACCTATTTGGTTTCTCTTAATCCCTACTATTTCTTTATGATGTTCAACATTTTCTGTTAACTCATATTTCCAGCCTCATTTTGTGTAGTGGGGCTTTGTTCTTGAGTCAAACTCTGTTCTTTCCCATTCTTTCAGAAGGTGTGGAAATGTCCTGTTTGGTCTTGGATCTGGTTTCTAAGATTATTTATTTATTGTATCTCCTCTCTTTGACCTGTCTTTCAAATCAGTTATTTTTTTTAATTTTTGTTTTGAATATTTTCCCCTAGTTACATATTTCATATTCTTTCCCTTCCCCCCCCCCATCCCCCTAACCCCCTTTAGCAGATGCACAATACCATTGGGTTTTTTACATGTATCATTGATCAAGACCTAATTCCATATTATTGATAGTTGGACTAGAGTTATTGTTTAGGGTCTACATCCCCAATCATATCCCCATCAGCCCATGTGTTCAAGCAGTTGTTTTTCTTCTGGGTTACTCCTCCCACAGTTGCTCCTCTGAATGTGGCTAGATTTCTTTCTCATAAGTCCCTCAGCCTTGCTCTGGATTCTTGCATTTCTGCTGGTAGAGAAGTCTGTTATGTTCCATTGTATCACAGTGTCTCTGTGTACAATGTTCTCCTGGTTCTGCTCCTTTCACTCTGCATCAATTCCTGGAGGTCTTTCCAGTTCACATGGAATTCCTCCTGTTCTTTATTCCTTTGAGCACAATAGTATTCCATCACCAACAGATACCACAATTTGTTTAGCCATTCCCCAATCGAAGGACATTCTCTCATTTTAAAAATCAGTTATTTTTGATAATTTTTACCTTATATTTTTATCCTCTGCAATAATTCCTGAATCTTGACTTACTTTCTTCATGTTTTGATTTAGGTTTTGGTCTCATTCTCCTATCTCCTTCTCCTCCTGACACAATCTCAAACTTGAAGTTGATTATCTCCTTACTGTGACCCTCAATAAAATTAACCAGATGTTAATTATGCTATTAATAACTAGATTCGTGCTTTAAGAACCTATATACTATAATTCCCAGATCCTGCTTGGTGAACTTTTTTCTTTCTGTTATAGCTCGGCTGTAAGGCCATCTGAGTTGTCAGAAATCCAAGCAATGGCATGGCTCTTCCTTCTTCTGAAGTTTTAGGTGCAAGATGCTCTAGATCGAGCATGGATTGTTTGTATGCTGATCTGACTCTTTCTCCTTCTGTGGTTTGAGTGTGGTTGCTCTGGTCCTATATTAGGTACTAGTTGAAACTCACTCTGAGAGATGGGGAGGATGAGAGATGTAAAGAGTCACTTCTCCTTAATATGCTAGAGATCCCTTTCCCCAGGAAAGGATAAAAGCCTAGCTGATTACAGTAGGAAGGGAGAGGACATGGAGGTGTGTTATTTTATTCTGGGAAGGTGGAGGGCTAAAAATAATTCCCTTTAAACTGACATATTTATATATTTACAGTGTATGTGAGAAGGAAGCAAGGTTTGAGGGCTAGGCTACACTGTTAGCATACTATGCCTTCTGCCTATCCTGAATTTTCTCCTTCCAGAATTTTCCCAGATTTTTAGTTGTCTTCTTGTACAGTTCTGGACTAAATATTAGAACTTACAGATGTTTCTTCCTAGTTTTCTTTAATATTTTTCCTGATGTTGCATTTTTAGAGTTTTATTAGGGTGTCAGTGGGGTTCTGGGCTCCTAACTATTAGTTAGAAGTCAGCTATTTCTGTAGAGATTCAAAACAAGGAATTTTTAGTCCTTTTCTCATGATTAGAAGAATTAGCTGAAAGGTTCTGAAATTGGAATCAGATTCCTTTTGACTTTGTAGTTTTAAGATCCATAGGCAATATAAAAGAAGATACATCTTACCAAGAGATATGAGTTTAACTAACCTGGTTTCAGTATATTAAGCTATTTTTTGCTAAAGACAATTTTTTAAAACTTGAGGTCTTTCTTGCACCAATTCAATGATCAACTATGACTGAAAAGGAGTTTTGAAAATCCATGCTATCCACCTCTTCACAGAGAGGTGAATTCAGGATTCAGAATTGCATATGACATGCATTTTTGGACATGGAAAATGTATGAATTTGTTTTACTTGACTCTACATATTTGTTAGAAGAGTTTTGTTTTTCTTTTGTTTTTCGTTTTGAATTAGGGGGACTGGGAAAGAGAATAAATACTTATTTAAAAAAATAAAATGAAAAAAAATTACAACATCAACAGTACAGATTACAAATCCACACATATATCATTCTGCTAGATGCTTGTTCATATCCTTTTTTATAAATCCTTCATAAAAGATCCACCCAAACTGATGAAGTGTTAGTGAAGCTCTTTGTAACTCTATTCTTCCTCTGTCTTCTTTCAGATAATATATTTACCAAATGTTATTTATATACCACTTCTTCCTCACAAATCATTGTTGGTAATAGTCTCTCTATTGTTCTTTGATTCATCCATAATTTTCACATTTCAGAAATGAAGACAAAGTATTTCAAGAGCTATAGCAATATAACATTGCTAATAAAAAAGTGAAGTTTAAAATACAGATTTTTATTTCTGAAAATATCTTGAGATTATTGAAAGCACTATACAACTTCTGAAGTGCAATTCAACTCACTTGCTTCTTCCTCTTCAATTCTAGGCTCATGTCTTTTTCTGTTCAAACCATTTGTACTGATGGATATATTAAATGAGCTGTCCTATTTAATAGTCTGAAATAAGGAAGAAAGTCTGTCTTTCACAGCTGAACTACTAGAGAAAAGCTGTCTACTGTAAGATTAAAATTAATATGCAATAACTCCAAGTATAATATTTTATAAGATTTATTAATAAGCACTTGAAGTCAAAGAAATAAAAGAAAAAAATTAGAAAACTTAAATTTGACCATGTGAGAAAAATTCTCCTGCCTGGTACTTACCCAATATCCACCAGACACAATTCCGGGGGGAGAGAGCAAGGGCAGAGCTACCCAAAACTTTTATCTTCCCTATATGAGTATGTAACATGAAAAGGAACATGGGAAGCTGGGAAAGAGAGTTCTGGGGAACAAAATTATAATTATACTGGGTAGCTCAGTGGAGTGAGAGTCAGGCCTAGAGACAGGAGGTCCTAGGTTCAAGCCCGGCCTCAGCCACTTCCCAGCTGTGTGACCCTGGGCAAGTCACTTGACCCCCATTGCCCACCATTACCAATCTTCCACCTATGAGACAATACACCAAAGTACAAGGGTTTAAAAAAAAATTATAATTATACAATCCCCTCTGTGATTCCATTGTTTTGTTGTTTTTTTTTAAACCCTTAACTTCTGTGTATTGGCTCCTAGGTGGAAGAGTGGTAATGGGGGTCAAGTGACTTGCCCAGGGTCACACAGCTGGGAAGTGTCTAAGGCTGGATTTGAACCTAGGACCTCCCGTCTGTAGACCTGACTCTCAATCCAATCCACTGAGCTACCCAGCTGCCCCCTGTGATTCCATTGGGAAACAAACACGTAGAAATCTCCCAAATTTACATGTCTAATTTCCCCAATGAATCAGTACACATAACCAACTTATATTTCTAAAGATCTTTAACTAGAGGTACATACAATATTGCACTTTCTAGGGGGAAATTACAATAATTTAGAAATAAGAGGGAAATAAAAGAGAAAGAACAAAACTAATGATTGCTAGGCACATTGACAGAAAGCCAATTAGGGGGATGTCCCCTTTGGCATAAGAGTTTACATTAAAAATAAATGCATTCAACTCCCCACAGTTCAAATCACCACATCCCAAAGTTTATTCTGGATCTTTTGGGTTGTGTGTGGTTTCTGCAGGCTTCTTTATGGTGCCTTCTTCAAATAGTTCACTTTCTTGATTTGGGGAGGTAGTAACTTTCTTATCCTAAAATTATTCTCAAATAAGAAAAATGTTTATAAATCTAGACTTCTATGACAATAATGCAATCCCCCTCAGTGACCAACACATAGATCTCCCAGAGATACATTGCTGAGTTATGAGGTATATGAATCAATTGTCAAAAGAAAATTGAAAACATAAAAAACCCAAATAAAAGAGAAAAAAAAAAACCTTCTGGATGAAGCATAAAATATCAAAGACTCATGTGTAAAAATTCTAAGTAAGGAAAAATAAGCCCCTAACAGGTCCTTGAATCAGGAACCAATTAAAGTGATCTATGTCCCATAATGTAAGAGGGAAAATTTAGGTATTATAGATATATATTAAAAATATGTGGCTGCCAGGAATCAACAATTAGGTTGATTCCGTAATTAAATCAGACCCAAGTCAGCATCGGGTTGAAGAGTTTATTTACAATCAGGCAGGTAAAGGTAGGAATAAAGAGAAAAAGGGAGGTTAGAAGGCTAAATAAATGAAGCTGTAAGCCACAAGGCCCAACAGCCAGATAGGCAGAGTTTAGAATTGGCCCAGCTAGGCCAAGGAAGTCAGCCCAACTTACCCACGTGACAATACAGAGTGTAAGCTGTCTGTGGTCTCAGGAGATGCTTCTTCTTCCAGTTCCAGACGGCAACTGCCCCCACAGGAAGTTCACTAACTTACTTAAAGAGATCGTGTCTTTCCTCACTTCCTGTGGTCCACCTCTAATTCAAATGGACAAATGGCAGTTTCTACATTGATTTGGACTGCCCAAAGGGCAGTCCCTTATTCTTGATTTGTTACTTATTGTCACGTGTGGGTAACTCGTCTCCCCTCCCCACCAAGGGAGGTGAGAGTGACATCATTAGCACGCCTGGGTTGAGTAGATTTTTGACTATTAATGGGATCGAGCTAATTCTATTTACACAATAAGCCTGTAGTAGCAATTATGCAATTACCCAATCACCAGCCAGAACTACAGAAAATTGCCGTACCATAAAAGAAAGAAAAAGGGACTAAATTTTGAAGCAGAAGGGAAGGTACTTGGTAGAAGTATGTGATCTGTCACAAGGGAAAACTGTGTCTGACTTTGCAAACAGCCGCTTCCTCAAACCCCCAAATAAGTTCAAGTCCCCTATCTTGGCACAGATAATGAGAATCAATCCCAATGGGAATAGTTGGTAT
This sequence comes from Gracilinanus agilis, assembly GCF_016433145.1. Lineage (NCBI taxonomy): Eukaryota > Metazoa > Chordata > Mammalia > Didelphimorphia > Didelphidae > Gracilinanus > Gracilinanus agilis. The sequence continues at coordinate 226,547,699 of NC_058133.1, read as the reverse complement.
CCTTGACCTTGTGCTCCTTGGCACTGCGCAGTTTAACTTTGTGCTCCTTGGCACTGTGCAGTGACTCTTTTGTCCCTTCTCCTGTAATCAGATATAATTATTAATCAAAGTCTCATAATATTTAGCAATCAATGGTAGGTTTCCATAGTCTAAAGCTTTTGGGTATGCATTGACATTTGAGCTAATGGACATTTAAAACTTATCCTACTGCAAAATCAAAACACTATTAATACTGGTAACATGTGCTTCAAGTACAAAAAATGAGAGAAAAAAGAAAACTCAAACACTCTATTGCATATACAAGCAAAAACAATAATACATTTGTACAAGATAAAAAATATATAGTTCACAATCAGTGACACACTGTGTTAGCTAAGAGGCAAAATACAAAGGTTTCTCACTCAAAAAAGAGATCCATTTCCCTTTTAACTTGGTCATGATCCACAGTAAGAGTGCACATGATTTTCACCAAGTAACAGCTTTTTAAAACAGTAGTACAATAGCTACTGCACATCCAAAGAAGTACCAAAGATCCTGAAAATAATAATAGCCCAGTTAATGACAAGAGCAAACAAACCTGTGTAAATATGAAAAATAATAAAGGCTGGTATAAATATATATATTAGTATTTTAATTAAAGCCGTGCTGATAGATAATTAGACCACGCGCTTGTAAGCATTCAAAACTGCCGCCTCCATTACTGTCTCCTGTTTCCTGTCTCAAGTCTGCTGGCCAAGAGAGAGAGCTCCCTCCTAACCCAGGAGATTATAAACTCTTCCCTGCGTCAAGACGTAGGGCTCCCCACGCCCAAAAACCCGGAAACAGAAACCAGTTGGACCACGTTGGATCACGGGAAATGTAGTTTGATTCATTTCCAAAATTTCACTTTTACACCTGCTATCATTTGGATTCACATGAGTCTCTATAGCCACTTCCTGTGTGACATTTAAAAAACCTATAAAGCTAATGGATACTTGTCACAAGTTCTCCAGATCTAGCCAATCTGCATATCTTGGCAAAGATATTTCTAACAAAGTCTATTACTGCCATCATTCTGAAATGTGGCTGGAGAAAACAAAAAAAAAAAACCAAAATCTCTGTATTGCTGATGAAAATCTTTTGGGTCTAAAATGTCACCAAGATCTAGATCATTCTGGTGGAAGGGTAGAGTAAGCTGAAGAATTACAAATATAAAACCCATCTAGGGGTTACAAAGCCCCCTGGGGAAATCTTCTTACCTCCCAGATGAGATTATAACCCATCATGGGGTAACCAAGCCCCTTGGGAAACCTCCCTCCTCTGGTATGAGACTGTTAACAGCTATAAAAAGCATGTCTTTATATGTCCCATCCATTGCAATGTGGAGGTGAGGACTACAGTAGTGAAAATCACTTTTGATGTCTCATCCATTACATTTTTATAAATGCGAAGGTGGGGAATATAATAGTGTTATTGCACTTCACTTCAATTACTAAATGGATCCTTACCTCTTGTTACAAACAATTCAAATGATTAACAAAGACAAAAAAGGGAAAAAAAGGCTGTTTAGGCAACACCTGACCTTGATGGACCTGGTGACAAATCCAGCATCCATAAGGACCTATGGTTTTGCCATGGGAAAGGGTTTGTCCAAGTTGTTTATGGACTTTTATAATGGTATTTTCTCCAGTCCAGTCATATAGGGAGGGTACAAATAAAGACAATGGAACAGAACATATAGCTAATGACCAAAACACAGTAACATGAAAATGACATAGTGTAACAGAAGATATTAGATTAGGTTAATATGTGAACTTAAAAAAAAATTAAATCTTAAACCAATCAGCAAATGCAATATATGTGACAGAATGTGAGCAATGAATTCAGGAGTCCTTTTCTCCAATTCCAATAGCTGCATTACAGAGACCTCTTCATTATTTGGAGGGGAACAAACTGAAACAGTTAACAGCAATAAGGCAAATGGAAATGAAAATGAAAAGGCTTAAAATTCACCTCCAGAGTCTTTAAGGTTCCTTCCCCTTCTGAGTATCATCATCAATCTAGATTCCTTTTGTCACACTTCTGGGGTTCCCCATACAGGGGTGGATTCACTCACTGAGCATAGTGTGGATTAACCCTATATTGGATGTGTTGCAGAAGCTGGGCATGCTTAGGTAGTAAGGGGAATGAATCTCCCTTCTGAATATTGAGATTACTCAAGCTAACAGCAAGGACAAGTGCACCCAGGAACAGTAGGAAGAAAAGACATCCTAAAACTTTGAGCTATGTGAGCTTGGTAATACTCTCCAGGAATGGGATTTGTTTGAGATAGGTAGGAAACTGGACCCTGTTTGAGATAGGCAGGAAATCGGACCATGTGGACAGTGGGTGGCTACAGATTTGGTTGCTCCTGTGGTTGGGTCCCCACCACCAAAAAGAGTCCCTTGGAGGGGGAGGGTGAAAGGGTTGTGGCAGAGAGGAAACATGTTTTGTTTTGTTCAAAATAATCTACTTCCTATCTTTATTCAAAGGCTATCTTAAAAGAAGATCAAGGATTCTAACTCTTCATGGCTCACCAGAAATGTAAGATTAAAATTAATATCCAATAACTCCAAGTAAAATATTTTATAAGATTTATTAATAGTCACTGGAAGTAGAAGAAATAAAAGAAACAAAATTAGAAAACTTAAGTTTGACCATGTGTGAAAAATTCTCCTGTCTGGCACTCACCCAACCTCCACCAGCCACATTTCTGGGAGGAGAAAGTGAAGATAGAGCTACACAAAACTTATATATTCCCTACATTAGTATGTAATATGAGAAGGAACATGGGAAGCTGGGAAAGAGAATTTTGGGGAGCAAAATTCTAATTATATACTACCCCTGTTACCACCATTTCTTATCCTTTCACTAACTTCTCAACCCTTTGTAATCTAGCTCCTTAACTCAAAACTGAAACTACTCTTTTTACAATTAGTAATGATCTCTTAAGTGTCATATCTAATGGTCTTTTATCAATTATCATTCTTTTTTACCTCTCTGCAGCATTTAACATAGTTGACCACCTTCTCCTGGATATTTTCTTCTCAAATTTTTCATAACATTACTTTCTTTCTGACTTCAAGGAGACAAGACCTCTTTGAGCTTGTTCCCAGAGCTGGGTAGGGGTGGTATATCATCCTTGTCTTCCATCTGACCATGGTGGCATATGACTAAATCACTAAATCGTCTAAGATACTGTTGACTGGGAAAAAACACAGAACTATTAAATAGTCAGAAAAACCACACTTTAATTAAGGAAAGGGGTACAGGGCTGAGTTAGGCCTCTACACAGAGCTGCATACCACATGCCTATGCAGAGTCCGAGTACTGAACTCTGGATGCTCTGGTCCCTGACCCCTGGAAAAGCCAACAGCACTAGATTTAACAAGGAGCCATTGAAGTTGGTAAGCTTAAATATCTTTCTAGGGGAATTTGGGTTCTAAGGATGAGAGGGATAGTTGATTGACTTTACAATGGTAACAAAGGAAATGAGGAGTTTCAGACAGGAAAAACAGTGAGAAGCTGTTTTACAATGGACACAAAAGGGAACCACTTTAGTAAAGGACTTTGGCCTAAGGGGAGAAACCATTAGGACAAAAAAGATACTTAACATCTGATGGCATTTGCCATCCCCATTAAGGCCCATTGTTAGTCCCAGAGACTAGTGAAGTTGGATTCCTCAGGGAGGAATTCTATTGTGACAAGGTCATACCTGAGACTCTCACCTTTAAGCTAAGTAAACTGGGGCTCATTAAATCTTTCTAGACTACAAGTTATGGGGCTTCTAGATTCCAAATAGACTATACATAAGTCTAAAGAACATTCTACGGGATTCAGGCAATCCAGAGTTCCCAATAATAGCCAAAGCTAATGAGTATTGTTAATTTGGAAATAACACAGAACTACTAAAGTAGTAAAAAAATAACAACAACCAAGTCTTTAGTCAGGAAAGAGATAGGTCCAATAATCAGCCTCTATCACAGTGCCAACCACCACAAACTACACAAAGTCAACACCCTGGGGCTCTTGGGATTGTATCTCTTGGGAGAATGTACCAAGCAAGATAATTCTCCAAAGGACAATAGAACTTGGGGAACTTATATACCATTTGGGGAATGAAAGCTGGGGAAGTATGATTGATTGGCATTACCATGACTATAAGGAAATGAGAAGTTTAAGATCTGGAGGCCTGATGCTTTACAATGGTTACAAAAGGGAAGGATCCAGCCAAGAGCTGGACTAACTGGGAGAGTACTTTGATACAATGGGAGAAGCTACTAGGACACAAGGGCACTTAGCATTTGATTAGGTCTACCTTAAAGTCCATTGTTCAGTCTGAAATGGGCAAGTCTGAGACTTCCTTAGGTGAATTCTCAAGGGACAGGGGCAGACATGAGGTCTCCAGATTTCAAGTTGACAGTATAAATAGAAGAATTTACCAGTGTCTTAGAAATAGCTATAGGAATCTGAAGGTAACTGAGCCATCCAATAGCAACCTGGGGAAATATGGCACTTTAGAGGTCTTATCAGAAGTTTTCCTGGTGACTGGAGTAGGTAGTAGGCTTTTGGAGTGGCAAGGCCAAAGGCCTATAAGAGACTGCAGAAAGACTTAATGATTCTGATAACTCCAGGGAGAACTTTGTTCATACATGTTCCTTTTGTGTTTGTTCTGTGGATTCAACAGAGCCAGTAACCCTTAGAACCTATCTGGACTGCCTGACCAATAGGGAGCTTCATTTAAAAGAAATGTCATAAGGACTCTATGAAGGGAGAAAAGAACTGTTAAACTGGTAAAAACACAGAACTATTAAAAAGCCAGAAAAACTTTAATTATGGAAAGGGATTCACCATAATTACTCTCAGGCCTCCACACAGTGCTGCGCACTACAAACCCACACAGAGCCCCAAGATTCTGGTTGCTCTGGACACCAAAGGACAACCACACAAAATTGAACAATTCCAAAGGACAAAAGGAGTTTGGGGACTGTGGAGGTGGGGGGGGGGTATAGTTGATTGACTTTACAATGACTACAAAGAAAATAAGGAGCCCTAGACAAGATTATCAGTGAGAGGCTGATGCTTTATAATGGACACAAAAGGGAAAGATGCAACTAAGGGCTAGGCTATCCTGGTAAAGGACTTTTGCCTAAGGAGAAAAACCATTGGGACAAAAAGGGTATTTAACACCTTCTAGGATTTGCTAGCTCCACAAAAACTAATTTAAGGTCTATCCTTAATCTGAATTTGTGAAGTTGAGTTTTTCCCTCAGGGGAAACCTCATATGACAAGGTCAAACTTGAGGTCTTCACCTTCAAGCTAACTAAACTAGGGGGTTATCAGACCTCATGCGCTATAAGTTAGGGGGTTTCTAGATTCCACATCAACAGAACTCACAGGGCCAGGATTTCTTTGCCATGTTTATTCTCTATACTTTTAGTTAGTGCCCAAATTTCCATAGGACCTGGTGTGTGGGAAAATTTTTTGTACCAACTATTCTTATTATGATTTTTTAGTAAATAGCTTTTTAAAAAGCTAATTTAGGACTACAGACTAAATGTTATTGGGAAACATTCTGGTGGGGGTTGTGAGTGACAATGCTAGAAACCCTAACTCTTCACAGTCAGCTCTAGAACAGTTAGAGTTTAAGTAATCAGTGGTTCTTTGGGACTCAACCTCCAATGCCAGTGGTTGGTTGGAGGAATCATCTCAGAGGTCATTGAGAAGGTAGAATTATTGAAGAAGGAAAAATATAGAGAATCTTTTCCCAGTAAGGAAAAAGCCTTGATTTTCAGAATTTCAGGAAGATGGCAAAATAAAGGCTCAGAAGAAACATAAACTGTTGATAATGACATCAAAAATTAAGTTGATCAAATGAAAATCTGAGTGGCAAAAGTTTGATGTTTTCTTCAAAATATTTTGGTGCCTTTCCTCCATATTCTCTTGCTCTTTTTTTAAAAAAAAAAAAACAACCCTTATCTTCTGTCTTAGAATTGACAAAATATTGGTTTCAAGGCAGAAGAGCAGTAAAGGCTGGTAATGAGGTTTAAGTGACTTGCCCAGGGTCACACAGTGTTAGGGTCCATTCTCCGTGAGCCCACCCAACAAACCAAGACCAACACTGCAATTCACAAGGAGGTTCATTTATTGAGCTGGTGCACCAGGGGAAGCTGCAAAGTAGCATTCTGCCCTGGGGTCTCAAGCAGGGTTCTTTTAAAGTAACTGGAATGGGGGAAGGGATAGGAGTTGTGGTTTTGGCGGGCTCAATCAGTCTCTTGCACAGTCCCAGGACTTTCTTATCTAGACTGTCAGCATATCATAAAACATAGCGAAACCACCTGAGGCCATGACCAACCATGTGGTCTAGATAAAGTTCATACTGGAAGGCATCCTTCTTCATTCCCCACTTCTTTTGATTTAGGGAGACCTGTGGGCATAGATATCCTCAGTGCCCGGGAGGGGTTGATACTGTTGTTGTAAAGCGAGGACTTGGATAGTATTAAGGCGTTCTTTTATAAAGTGGACTAGACCATTAAGGATGCAAGGTCTGAATGTGAGGAGGAGGGTGAGAATGAGTAGAGGGCCTATAAGTGACGTGATTAGGGATGTTAGCCATGGGGAGGAATGGAATAGTTTGGCGTACCATGAGCTATAGGTCTCCCTGTCCCTAGCTCGTTGTTTGAGCCCCGCTCGGAGCTTAGCTAGGGAATCCCTGATCACGCCTGAGTGACTGGCATAAAAGCAACATTCTTCCCCTAAAGCTGCACATAGGCCCCCTTCTTTGAGAAGGAGGAGGTCGAGACCCCTTCTTTTTCTTTTGATCCTGAGGAATCATCCTCAGGTGGTCCTTTAAAGATTGGTGTCAGCACACGCTGTATCAAGGGTGGGGGTTGTCAGGTGATACTGATGCAGGACCATAAGCTAAATGGTGTTAATTCATTCCTTTACAAAAGCTCCTAGGTGGTTAAGAATAAGGGGAAGGGTACATAGTGGAAGCAAAGGAATTTTCCTGCCTATAGTTTCCCTGGAAAAAAAACAACTTTTTCACTATGGAGGTACAATGTTCTATGCTGTCTCTGGGGTACAATGTCCCACAATGTCCCATGCCGTCTCCCCTCTCCTCCTCCAAATGTCTAAGGGAAGAGGGTCGATGGTTTCCACCTTCTATAGCTTCTTCAAGCTGAGAAGGGGCGTAGAATCTCTGAGAGGGGGAACAGGAGGAGGAGCTGTGGGCACAGGGTCTTCAGAGGCACCTCTGCAGCGAATGCCAGGGTCCTGAAGGCTTGGAGATCAGAGACTGTTTCCCCAGACTGACAGACAGGTCAAAAGGGGAGCATCCATCCCTAAGGCAGAAGTATAGAACCTAGGACTAGGGCAAAAACTAGAACACCAGATACAAAAAAAAGAAAATTAGCACAATAGAAACTGATACTAAACATTAACATTTGGATATCTTAGCCAACAAATTTTATCCCCAGAAATCATCCTCTGACAGGATTTGAACCTTCTAGGAAATTTGATCCCTAAGTTATTTGCAGAGTTGGCATGTGATGTTTCTGTTAAAAAAATATATCCTTTTGCAAAGCCCACATTAATATGGCATCTATAAGTACTTGAATAACAACACTTTACAGATAAATTTCTTTATCCCAAATCCTGGACGAAATCCAGAAAGTCCTGGGTTATTTCCATGCTTAAGACCCAAACTTCAGTTGTGGTAAATTAAGGCTTCAAGCTACAAGTCATCTATCACTAAACTTCACCGACTCCTCAAAGTGTGTTCCCTAACAATTTGATAGTTTTCCAATTATTAATCTAATAGGTTATTTGGGGAGATGGAAACATTAATTTCACAACTTGCATTAAGTGCTGATTATGGGAACTTGCTCCAAAAGGGAAGGCAGATAGGAAAAGCATTTCCTCACATCCCAAGGGACACATAGTGAGGGGCTCCATGTACAAGCCAAAGCTGACACTGGCTCATGCCATCCTTGTGTCACTTAAGCATTAGTAGCCTAGATGGTCAGAAGAGGTCCAGTCCAGGTTGAGCCCTAGAATTGCCTCTCCTAACCATCACAGAACATTCTCTGTCTTTTGTTCTATATCACCACTGGATCTCAGAAGCCTTCTCCTTCCTTAAAAGACAAATCTTTCCCATTACAGCTCAGAGAAATTCTGCTAAGCAGCAGTCTGAAAATAATTTCCAAACCCTCAAACAAGCCTTTCACATCCCTACCAGGCTAATCACTAAGTTATTTTTGCATATTCTGGCAACAATTAACATATTATACTTTTAGTCACAAAACCTGAATTAAGGAACAGGAGTGCTAGATTGAGTAGCTCCACAGTAAATATACTTCAGGGCTGTATCCTCTCCTGTACCTGGGCCATCTGAAAGACTAAGACAAGCCAGACAGGAATCTCTTCAGTGTAACTTTCAAGAGAATTCCAGAATCATTTGTGACTTTTCCCAATATCATATTAATTTTGGAAATTGTCCCTAGGTCAAGGATCCAATTATAAGAGTAGAACATCTATCTATTCTCTTTCACCTCCCTATCTGTCCTCTTTCATCTCTCCTTCTCTCTCCCTCTTCCTCTTTCTTTTTCCCTCAAACCCTCTGCTTAAAAGCAGAACACAACTTCCATTTACCCATCACGAATGAATCTGCATACTCAGGACATTCAAGTCTCTCTTTCTTCTGTATTCAAACACAACACACCTTACCTCTTCACTTTCTCTGACTCTCTATTACCATCACAAAAATAAACATATCATTTGGTATCCCTTCAAATGCTAATCAATAATGCCCAAGAATTGAGGCACTGTAACTTTAGCATAGTGCTCATTATAAGATTCAGTTCATAGTACAAATTGGTAAACTGAGGTAACCACTGAGTATTGAACAAAACCTATAGTACAGTCAGGTTTACAATGAGCTTTTGCCTACATTCAAACAACACTTAAAGCACATGTTTTAGCAACAATTTACATAAAAATCATACTTAAAGGAATATCATAAAGCATGTAGTATTACAGGGTCTATTTTCAATTACAAGATTTGAAATCTTTTAAGCACTATAAACCTTAAAGCAAGCCTTTTGACCAGCAGGCTGCTTATCTATTTTCAAGACCAGGGAGTCAAATTTAATAATAAAGTTAGTCAATTTTAATACACTGAGATAAAAAAAAACCCATTTATGATCATTTTAAACCTGAAAAAAACACATTTTTGATCAATTTAAACACTTAAACCTATTATGTTTTTAAACCTCTTATGATGGAAGGATAGATAAGGATGAAAAACAATCTTCTTGAGATTAACATGGGCATTGTGCAGAGATGGCAGGGACCCTGCACCCCCCAACCCAGGCAGGCATTGGACAGGGAAACTCCCTTCCTCCATAACAAAAGAGATACACCTCTGGCCACATCCTGATAACCTAAGCCCCAAGGATCCCAGACAGACCCCCCACTCACCAAACACCCAAGTGCAAGGTGTCATGTCCACACTTTTGAAAAGGGGGTATGGGGGGCAACCCCTGACAGCTGCTTCACTCGTGCTACCATGCCATGCCACGGAGGACAGCCCCCCAGGGCTGCTCCACCCATGCTATCCTGCTGGCCGCCAGTCCCATCTTAGCAATAAATCTTTCTCACTTCTAAGCTAAGCCTGGAGTCCTCTCATTTCAGAGAAGGGCCTCCTTCCCAAACCCAGGGGTTCACCATTTGCACCCTTATAACAACTGTACTGCTAAAAAAAACTTGTTTTACAAGATATCCATGACTTTTCTATCAACTTTTACTTGCTTGAACATCTCTTTAAAACTCTGAAGTATACAATTAAAATATACTCATCTTTAAACTCTTTAAGATCTTACTTATGTACTGTGTTGCTATATCAGTTCCTAAGTATCAAAGTGGAACAATTAAAAATATTTCTTTCTTTCCTCCTGTTTGTTTGTGAGCAATTTACCCTAAGGCTGCCTGGCTTGATTTAGGTTTTTATGACTTAAATCTTGTCTCTTATCTCTCTTTAACAAATGAGATCACCACAATTTAAAATTTAGCATGTATCAAAGCTTTCATAATAAATTATTCTCTATGAATTTTAGTTTGAACTCCACAGCTTCTAAATAACTTCAAGTCCTTTAGTAATCTTTCAGTATGTAAACAACTGAATTTCAAGGCCATTTACTCTTATTCCTTTCAGATCTCTGTTTAAGACAGAATAGAACCTCTAGTCCAGTTTCCTTTTACCTCAAAGCATTGCTTACATAACTGATTTAATTTCATTGATATTACTCTGATTTACCTTTTGTTGTATCTATTTTACACCAGAATTTACACCTATTATTTCTTTACTCTTATTTCCTCCGGCTTCTCCTTCTTTACCATTATTATAAAAAGAGGAAAGGTGCTATATTTAATTGCATGTAATTCTTATGTCAAACCCTATTAGATCCTGGGCTGGTCAAATTTCCCTTGTTAATTTCATACAGTTTGCACATCATATATCCTTAACCTATTCAGGTGGAAAACTTAATTCTCTTTATAGTCTAAATGCATACATATTTTGTATTCATTCATCATTATTTTCTACAACTTTTAGTCAAAACAACATGGTTTAGAAATTCCATCTTTTGCAAAATACCCAATTCTTAGTACCTGTATTATTAAAACCCATGCATAGATTAACCATTTAAAAAACAAAAACTTCTTGGGTGTCATATGATTACTTGTTGCTAGTTCTGACAGCATATACATTAAAAGAACATTCTCATTTGAAAAATCCCAAGTTTAAATTCTAGAATAAGTTCTCAATAATAACATTACAACTTTATCTGAATGACTTTTACATTTACAAAGTAGAAACCAAGGCTTAACAAACTTCTAACCATGATTTTTGTGCTCAACAAAATCTGGTTAATATTTCACATTTATGCGTTACGTGGATCGTCACCCTCACCATACGCTCATACACACATACATTCCAGGCTAGCCCGACTTACCCCGGAATCAAAGGAAAGGTCTCTCCAGCCTCCTGCCACCTCTAGTTGTTGAGTGGGGGTCTTCAAACGGATCCCCAGCAAGCCCCCATATGTTAGGGTCCGTTCTCCTTGAGCCCACCCAACAAACTGAGACCAACACTGCAATTCACAAGGAGGTTCATTTATTGAGCTGGTGCACCAGGGGAAGCTGCAAAGTAGCATTCCGCCCTGGGGTTGCAAGCAAGCAGGGTTCTTTTAAAGTAACTGGAATGGGGGAAGGGATAGGAGTTGTGGTTTTGGCAGGCTTAATCAGTCTTCCCTGGACGTTCTTATCTAGACTGTCAGCATATCATAAAACAGCGAAACCACCTGAGGCCGTGACCAACCATGTGGTCTAGATAAGGTTCATACTGGAAGGCTTCCTTCTTCAATAGCAAGGAAGAGTCTGAGGTCATATTTGAACTCAAGACTTCCCATTTCCAGGCCTATGCTCTCTGTCACTCACCAAGCTGTCTATCCAGCCAGTGACATTATTCCTAAGTTGATGAATACAGTGAGTAGGATACAATACAATGAAACTTCAAAAGAGTTGCCTTAGAAAGACTGACAGATGAGCATTTCATTTCCTTTGGCCCCCTCTTTAAAAAGTTTGCCTATCACTGGGTTAGACTGGAAGGCTACCAGACATACTTCCTTGTTCCATTAGCTACACTATAGGTAAGTTCTTCCAACCCTATCTTGCTTAACCTCCCCTTTGGGTATTGGGATTCCCAAAAAGGGTATCTTAGGGTTCCTGCCTCTCCATTTTAAGCAGTATCCTGGGGTCTCTTTCCCACTCTATCCACACAACTGAAATTTGTCTTAAAAAGTGAATTTCAGGATGAGTTTTATGTGGGTTGCTATGGGGGCATTTTGTGTTATGAATTTCTCTCCCTTTTCCCCTCCTTCCTTTATCCTTCTCCCTGCTCCACCCCTTTTACCCTGTCATTATTGTTTCTATAATTTAATTGCCTTACAGGCTAAATAGATTTGCCTAGGAAAATATTCCCATTTACAATGTTGTTTCCATGAGGAAATGTGCTTTCTGTTACAATGTATGGACTAATTTTTAAAAGATATTTGGTTTGTAGTTATAACCCATGACCCAATGAAGCTCTGTGTTTACACAGTCTAGATTCAATCTTTGGAACCTGATAATTGTAGCCTGGTTACTTTGGCCCAGACTCAGAGTCAGATTTGTTATATGACCTTTCCCTTAGTGTTCCCGGGCACTGAGAAATTTGGGGGTCATCTCTTCTGCCATTGAATCAAGACCCTACTGACTGCATACCCTAATTTTTAAAGGTGCCAGTGGATAGAACTCAGTTTCATTTATATAGGGAGCCATGCCTCTATATGATTTTGGGGGGTCCTGAGCGGCGTGGTGGCATAGAATGGTTAAGGCAGGAGAAAGAAAATGAGAACAACTAGACTAGTGGTTAGCCCATGCTGTTCCAAATTCTGCGGGCTTGGGAGTTTATTATATACTGATTTCAAGCAAAGAACACAAAAAGAGTCACAGTTGTAAGGGGGTAATAAATCACACATAACCCATTGAAGTCTAAAGAGTAAAGGTGCAAAGACAAATGGTCAAATTCCAACCACCAACTTAGTAGGGGATAATTCTGGGAGAGGAAATACCCCATGGAGATGCTCACCAGTCAAATCCTAAAGGAGCCAGTTCTAATCTGAATATGCAATCTTATCTAAGTAACATTTGTTAGGATTCAGGCTTCTCAATTATCAAGGAAAGGAATTATTAACTCAGTAGATGCTGGTCTGCCACTTCAAAGCTCTCCAACAAGAATTCTAAGAAAGGTGGGGATCAAAGACTGAGTCAAAAGAGGAGCCTCAGATTTTTATCTTAGATGGCCCATTCTGTCTGACCTGACATGCAGTGCAGAAAAATCATACACACAGTTTTACTTGTCAATGATTTTGTAATGGGATCCAGCTAAAATATCTGTTACAGACTCTGTTTCTCTAACTGACTCCTAATAGCCTCTTGGAGGGATCAAGTTGACTTTGGATTAACCTACCTGCTGGTACCAGAGCTTTTTGGGGCTCAGGTGACCAGGACCAAACACAAAGACTGCCTCAGTCTGGATTGGTCACGTAGGGAATCCAGATAACAGGCCCTAAATTTGATCCTATTTCTCCAATGGCATTTCTACATCCAATGGCTCTCCACACATTTAACTACTTAATATTGGATTAACTTTTACAAAAGGATGTTTACTTCAAAGCTCTAAGAAAAACCAAAAAGTTTTTTCCACCTCCCAGTACTTCAGAGACATAATTCTTCCTATACCCACATTGGTCTCTGGGAGGAGGATGAGAATTGGGTTCATAACTTAGCTCAGTTCTTACACAATTAGTTCCACCCAGTTCATGTCTGATGTTGACAGTTTGAGATTCTATTGGGCTGGACTCTTGGAACTGTCAACTTGGAAAAACATGGAAGCACTAAAGTAGTCAGCAAGACCAAATCTTTAATCAGAATACGAGACAGTGCTCAATATTTGGCCACCACACAGAGTTCACACTTAATACCACACAGAGCTCTAGCACTGTAGTCACAATGTCTCTGGGAAAATCCACCACCAAAGATAATTTTCCATAGAGCAATAGAACTTGAGGTCTTATATACCTTTTGGAAAATTAAGGACAGAAAACATACACAGACTTGGTTATAAGCAGGCTTTGGAAAGAGATTATAGCCAGAGGCTAAGGTACCAAGGAGTGGCCTAAGATATAATGGAAAAAACTTCTAAGACAAAAAAGGTAATTGAGGACTTGAACATTTCTATCACTTCTATTCAGGATACTTAATGGATGTTTGGTGATCCATTGTTCAAGGTCAGTTTGGGACTTCCAAAAAAAAAAAAAAAAGCAAGTTCCCGAGGTCAGGGGCAAACTTGGGGCTCCCAAAAACCCAGTTAACAGAACTATGCTCCTCAACGCATAACTACTGGGCCAACTGCAATTTCTAGCCTGGATTCTTAGTCTCCTGCACCCAGTGTCTTGTGTTCTTGCCCATATCAAATATCCTATTCCCTATATACAGAATAAAAAAAGAATAAACAAAAAGACTTAAAGATCCAGGTTCATTTCTTGAAGCTTAAATGGAGACAGGGTAGTAAGGAGGGTGGAAGCCCTTCTTCCTAACTGCTTGGCCACATAGTCTCAATAACTGATTAAATGGCTCTTTCACCTTTAGATTCTAATGCAGCCAAAAGCCTCAGCAAGGATTGACTCAAGCTGTTATAAAGATGACAACAGTTCTGATTATACAGTTAAGTGGAGAAAAAAGAATTAATTTGTTCTTCTCAGGGTGGGATTGCATTAGCGAAGGAAAACCTGTTTAGGAGTTCAAAATAACATCTCAAGGACATTTTGAAATTGCCATAGGTCCAGTGGGTTGAGATCTCTTATCGCAAAGAAAGCAAGCCGTTAGGCTATCCTACTTCCTTATCTCCTCTGACCTTTAGAAGTCAGAAGAGTCCCTCCAGAAGACATAACTACCTCTTCATAACACCTTCCCCAACCCTGGAACTCGTGATAGGACTCATGCTGTGCGGGGGAGGGGGGGTGCTCATGCTATGTAACTTTTTGCTTTCTGATTGGGTAGTCTTTCATGCCTAGATTTTAAATTTGGTTCCAGACCATGGGTATTGAACACAGTGGGTGGGGGTTTGTGATAGGAATCTATAAAATGCTTGATTCTGCACCCATGCATGGGGCATCACCATTAGGACATGAGCCCTTCTCATGAGAAAGATTAAACATAGCTTCTGTTCTCTTAAATGGTTTCTATTTCTTTAAGCCATATGCTCTTATACACAGTCAATAGAAAAAATAGTAGGACATCACAAAATGTCTACATATGCTCAAGTCTTCCATTTTCCAAAAGCAGATATTTAGTATCTTCTATATTGATGATATCTTACCAAACTGATAGTGTCTGCACCTGCACTAATCTCTATCATGAAATAAAATATCTTTTTGGCTTGAATCCTTACCTATCTCAAAGAACATCAGATTTATCCCATGTCCACACAGAAAAGGAAAAAAGTCCCTGGATTTTACATGTATATTTAAAAAACATATGTATGTATGTATGTATGTATGTATGTATATATATATATATATTTCTCTCACTTAGGCTAGAAATCTTTGATCTATAGAGTAGACTTTAACCCAGTTTTTAAGATGTAAAGACTCATATCAGATCTTTTATTAACTTTTTTCCTCTCTAGTGGACTTCTGCCACAATTCATAGTATTTCTCTGATGATCCCTTCAAAAGAAGAAAGAATGAAGAAATATAGAGAACTAAATAAAATATTCCTATTCTGAATGCTACTTCTCATGGACCTATAATAGTTTGCTAATTATTTGGAACCAAATAAAATAATTAAATTTACAGAATACAATATATCCTATAACTTTTTACATCTAAAATATACTTTTCAATATCTTCCTTTTTCTACAGTTACTTACTTTAAATTATTTGACACTGAGTTCACAAGATTTGATTCTTTAATTCTTCATTTATGGAACTATGTTTTTATTACATTGGATATTAAGCAGACTTTTGAAAAACTGTCTATTTTTCCAAGTCTAGCCTTGACATAATCAATGGGGTTTAAATTGAACAATACCCCTGATAGTTACTGTGACATCTGTAATAGTCATTGGCATGTGTGCTTGAAGAGTTACAACTTTTACATGTTATCTTGGTATATTATACATTCTGAAAAACCACAAAATTAAAGACCCAAAAGAAGAGAATAAGTATTTTTTGTGACACAAAAACTAGTCACAAAATCTAGTAGACTAACTAAAGTTGGGAAAGTTCTGGAGAAACCAGCTCAATTTAGTTTTGTTCTGACAAAGTTGGATGTTTTCAGTTAGTCTACCTTCATTAGAAGCCTACATGTGTCCATTTCTATTAGAAGATGAAATAGTGTCAAAATGATTACAGCAAGTAATTCATACAATACTGTAGGTAGTTTTCTAGGCTTATCTATCTCTAGCCATGTAGAATCTATCCCTACTCACCCCTAGAAAAGGAAAACATTCAGGGCCCCCTTTTCTTCAGATCTTCACAGTGCATGAATTTGTTAGACCCAAATTCATGGTTGGGTGAACCCAGTTTTATAAGAGCAAGGTTAAACCTTGCTTCTTCACATAACGGCATTGTCCTCATTGATCTTCAACACCAACTCTTTTTGGTCCAGAAGGTTTAGACAAGGAATTTTTCTATTCAGTCCAAGGGTTCCTCCACTGCTTTTTGTTGTAGGTCAAGTTTAACTAGAACTAGTCTATAGGTCAGGTTCAAGAATGGAATAAAATAAGACACTTGTAGATCCTCTAAATGCAAGAAGTACCAAGTAAATCAATTGATGCAAAATGATTTTTAGATACTTGAAACTTGGAAAATCTTAGTTATTTCTACTTTGTAGGTTTTTCAATATCTTTATCTTTATTAATATTTCTTAGCATTGTGATGACTTTTTAAAGAACAAAAGAAATAAAACACATAAGGACCAGATGTATCAAATGACTCATATGTGTAAACATTTTATAATTTTATTTTAAAAGGAAATGCTCCTAAATTTTTTTCTATTGGCTCATTCTTTTGCCCCATATGTCTTGTTGAATTAATCAAATATTTCTAAAACATTGTGAATGATATACTTATAGAGTAAAATAAAGCTTATCTTTTCATGTAATTTCCACTATTTTGCTTATTTGTTTTATTTTTATGATATGTCAAAGTTTGGTTGTAATAACAATTTAGTTTTGCTTGTATTCTTACTGATAAAATGTCCTAGAGACTGTCTGATGAACAGATTTAGAACTAATAAGAAATATCTCATCCAACTTATTGAATGGCGAACTTATGAATTCAATGACATAAATACTTCAAATGCAGCAAGCGAGGCAGAGAAAAAATATTCCTAATCTGAGTTGGGTTAATGAAATTCCTTTTATAGGTGATAATTTTAAAGATAATGAGCAACATGGTTCTTGTTGGACCTAATTTCACTGCAAAAAAAAAAAAGGGGGGGTCACAATGTTTCAAAAGTAAAGATAAGTTCTTGGTAAAAGGCTGTTGCTTCTCAAGTAGTGTGAGGATGCTTTTAACAGCTAAATATTACATTTCAATATGGCCTTACAATGTTGTTGAGCAGAGTTCTATTCCTTTATTTTTTTAATGTTATTTTTTTTAGAGACTCAGTGCTTAAAAGCATTCAGAAATGTACAAATTCTGAGGGCCAACAAATAACAGGCAATGCTAGCTGGTCCATTACTTTAGAGTAACTCAAAAATTTTATTGGTTTTATTGTCGCTTGTGATGTTGATGAAACAAGCCTACTCATAAAAAGAATGTAGAATATCTCCTGAGTAAGTTCAATAAACCATGCCACATAATCAGTTCCTAGATATACTGAGGTAATTTTCCTTTGGCCTGAAAACTGAAAAAAAGCAAAACTGTCTTAGAAAAAGTTTTCTCTAGCACCCTTGCTATAGACTCATTTTATTGAAAATTGCCAGAAAGTATTATTCCCAGTGTATACATAATGGTTGATGAGTCATTGCTGCCTTATAAGGGACACTGTAAATTTTTCCAAAATATGTCAGACAAGCCAAACAAATTTTACCTGAAATTTTGGTTGGCAGTAAACACCAAAAACCTGACTAACAGATTTTCTTACTTAGGAAAAGATGATGTAGGAACAATAGACTAGTTGTATCCACAGATGTTTTTGTTTTTTTGTTTTTTGTTTTTATTTGATTTTTTTTCAGTTACATGTAAACAAAAAATTTTAACTTTTTTTTCAAATTTTGAGTCACAAATTGTAAGGTTAAAAAATTAAGGTTAGATTAAATATATGAGAATGTGGTCGTTGAAATTAATATATCTCAAGTCAAATAATTTTTTAGCAGTATTTATTTATAAAATAGAGGATAAGAGTGAAAGTAGAGACATGAGAGAGAAGGTAGAGAAAGTATCTATCCTATCACACTAGATAATTACTCCAGCCTGGTTCAAACCAGGCAGGGCTTGTTAACTCTCCATTGGAGGATCATGGGTCGGTGGGGTCAGTGGTGAATAAAGCAAGAGTTCCAACTATGAGGACTTTTTCAAGACAGGGGGCTTCTCCAGAAGCTAATCCTTTTAGGAGCCAAGAGTCAGCCTTTTCACTCACCTATGTGGTAGTCCAAAGAAAAGATCCAAGAGCAGTTTTACCAGAATCAGTCCAAGGCCCAAGCTGAAGTCCCTCCAAGGTCGAGATCAAAAGAGAAAGAACTCATCACAGAAAGTTGTGACTACTTTTAAAGTCCCTTTTTTGCGTCACTTCCTGTGCCTTCCTTCCACTTTATGTAGAACAATTACAGTTTTAGATTTTCTTAGGACTGTCCAGGGGGCAGTCAGTTGTTTCTGAGTTGTCACCCAGTTTAGCATGTGAGTTGTGGATCTCCCCTCACTTAAGGAAATGTGGGGGTGTATATGCTTCTGGTGATTAAATCTAAAAGTGTGCAGGGGAAAGTTAATCCCATCTTCACAAAATTCATTCCTTTCCTCTTCCTTGAGAAGGTAAGCAATTTGATATAGATTATACATGTGTGGTCATGCAAAACATTTCCATATTAGCCACATTACAAAAGAAAACACAAAGTAAAAAACCCCTAGAATTATGAGGTAAAAAAAGTATTCTTCAATCTGCATTCATACATCATCAGTCCTTTCTGTGGAGGTGGATAGCATTTGTCATCATAAGTCCTTTAGAATCGTTTTAGATCATAGTATCACTGAGAAAAGGTAAGTTATTCATTGTTACAATATAGTTGTTTCTGTTCATTTCACTTTGCATCAGTTCTTATAAGTCTTCCCAGATTTTTTCAGAAAGCATCCTGCCTGTCATTTCTTATAGCACAATAGTATTCCATCCCAATCATATACCACAACTTATTTATCCATTCTCCATTTGATGAACATCCCTTCAATTTCCAATTCTTTGGTTCACAAGAAGGGCTGGTCTAAGTATTATTGTACACATATGTTCTTTTCTTTGTTCTTTGTTCTGTTTGGAGATACAGACCCAGTAGTGGTATTTGCTGAGTCAAAAGGTATGCTCAATTAAAAAAAATTTTCCCTTTATTTTATTCCAGTGCAAAAGTTATGCATAAATTTTCTAAGATTACATGATTCATGTTATCTCCCTTCCCTCTTCTGTCCCCCCTCCCAGAGTTGACAAGCAATTCCACTGGGTTATACATGTATTATCACTCAAAACTTGTTTCCAAATTATTCATTCTTGTAAGAGAGTAATCTTATAGGACCAAAACCCCAAATCATATACCCAAATAAACAAATGATAAAACATTTTTTTTCTGCATTTCTACTCCAACAGTTCTTTCTTTAGATATGAATAGCATTCCTTTCCATAAGTCCCTCAGAATTGTCCTGGTTCATTATTTCTATTAGTAGTAAAGTCTATTACACTTAATCATTACACAATGTTTCAGTTTCTGTGTATAATGTTCTCCTGGTTCTGCTTATTTCACTCTGCATCAGTTCATTGAGGTCTTTCCAGTTCCTAAAGAATTCAAGGGGTTCATCATTCCTTATAGAACAATAGTATTCCAATACCATCATATACCACAATTTCTTAGGCCATTCTCCAATCAAGGGATACCCCCTTAGTTTCTAATTTTTTTTGCCACCACACAAAACACAGCTATAAATATTTTTGTACAAACATGCCTATCCCTATTTTTTTTTTTAAATGTCTTTGGGATACTGAAGGAAACACAGGCACTGACAAACCCTGAGATCAATGAGATGGTCACACTGGGCCTCATGGCAAAGACCAAGGTTCAGTAAAAATAAAATATTTTTGCAAAGGCAATTTTCTTGTTGTGACCATATCAGGAATTCACAGGGTTAATAAGTACTGAAACCTTCAATAAAAGAAATGATTCAAGGGATATTTGCTAAATTCCTAGGATAATCTGTTATTGCTCAACAAACTATTAATGAAAATTCGGCTGCTTCAAACAGTGACTATTGTAGTATACAGAATTGGGGTTATATAGTTTTTTCTAGCTTTGGCTGAGTTCCAAAAGCGGTTAAGGTTTGGAATCTTGAGGGAAAGAGGGAGTTGACTGGATCTTCCATGGAGGGAGGTTGTGAATCAGCTGAGCTGTCTCTGACCTAACTTTAATATTGAAATTGAGCCTAGCTTTGACATATTTAATTAAGAAATTATTATTTAGATAAATCCTTTATATCTTCCTTTCCTATTACCATCTCTGCCTTTTCCCTCCCTTACCTTATATGTTGTGGAGTTAATAAGGAGAGTAATTAGAGAGGAGTTAAATCTGTGAAGAGTTATCTAATTGACAGCATTAGTTATAGTTAGTCAGTCATCATTTATTCCCTTTAGATAGAAATAGCATTTTGTAAAGCTGAGTTTAAGGCAGGTCCTTACTCAGACTCCATCTTTACTTCCCTTCCCCCACCTGAGGTTCCTGAGACAACTGATAGGGCTTTCCTTTGATCCACCTTCCTAACAAACCATCCTTCAAACAAAATAAACCCCTTTTGTGTTTCAACATCCCTAATTAGTATAATTTGTCTGTTAGTTATCAAGGGGGAAGAAGAGGGAAAGAGACAACATACTCTGGGCTTAGAGGGAAGCTGGGGCATCCATCTTGAAGGAAGGTGTTACTTCAAAATAGGTCCCTTCCTGTGAAATTAACTAAAGCCTGTTTGTTAATTTCAGTCTAGTCTATTTCCCTCAGCTTGTGTTTGAGTCTAAGTCCCAGTCTGTAAGCCTGCTGTGTTTGTCTGTTTAGTTTAACTTCTCTTCTCCCTAAAAGATCTCTGTTTCCCTTCTGTGTTATACTCCTGACTTCAGTCCTATTATACCCTGAATCTCCTTTAATCCCAGCCTACCTGAAACCGAGATTACCCATTTAGCAAGTCTCCAACATCCTCCTTTCAATTTCCCTTATCCCAAACACCTTTCCTCAAATTACCCACATAACACTATCCTGTCTCTCCTGATTGTCATTACAAAGAGCTTTGGAATTTACATATCAATGTTCCCTTACAGCTAGATAATACCCTTTACAAGGATTTGCCAGACCTCTAGTCTCACAAATAATTTTATAATCAAGAATCTTCTTTCTCTCATCTTCTCTACTTCCTTATCAAATATTACAGATATAAAAAAGATGATCTTTGGCTGTACCAGAAATTTGGGATAAAACATGTTAAAACAGGACTGATAACTTTGATGTAACCCACTACATTATTAATTCAGTCTGTCTCTGATGTCAATCAGAGACTATTGATTGATTTGCTATTTGATTGATGACTATTGATTTGCAAATAAAAGCTCTAGCTGCAAGCCCCAGTGAGGGCAGAGACAGTGAGATTTTCCCTGAACCTGACCTTGTCTACTAACCTTTTTTCTTTTTCTCCTTTTTCCTTTATTTGTTCCATATTTCATATCCATAGTTCCTCCAGCTTAAGAACCTACCTAACATTTATGTTACTCTGGACATAACAGATACAGACTTAGTAGTGGTATTACTGAATCAAAAGGTAGGATATGTACAATTTTATATCCCTTTGAACCAAATAACTTTCCAGAATGGTTGGATAAAATCACAACTCCACCAACTATGTATTAGTGTTCCCATTTTGCCATATCCCCTCCAGCATTTATCACTTTCCTTTACTGTCATATTGGTCAATCTGAGAAGTGTGAGGTAGTACCTCAGAATTGTTTTAATTTGCATTTCTCTGATCAATAGTGATTTAGAGCATTTTTCACAGAATTATAGCTTTGATTTCTTCTTCCAAAAACTGCCTATTCATAATCCTTTGACCATTTATCAATTGGAGAATGACTTGTTTTCTTATCAACTTGACTCTGTTCTCTATATATTTGAGAAATGAGGCTTTTTTCAAAGAAATTTGTTGTAAATTTTTTTTCCCAGTTTCTGCTTCAGTGGTTCTTGACTACAATGGTTTTGTTTGTCACAGATGTATCCAAGATCATAAACTCTCTCAGGCTACAATGTAACCTAAGGCAATTATTTTACATCTCTTGTTATTTCCTAGAGACTTGCAAAGCAGAGGTAATTGGGACTATTTGTTGAACCGTAGAGAACTTTCAGAAGTAATAAGAACATAGAGCTGCTGAACCAACCTCTGGATTTGAAATCCATGGAGAAGCCAACAGTGAACCTGACTTCATCCCAGTATGAAAGCCAAATATAGAATTATTATGAGAACCTACAGTCAGATGTTTGAAACCTAAACAAAAACTAGCTCTCTTATCATATTCTACAGTAAGGAGTGAATGAACCTTTTAGAGACTGAGTGCCCAAACTGCAATGCTCATGCTACATGGGAGCTGCTCCCTTACCCCAGATAGGGGAGGAAGAAAGCAATCCCATTGGGTTGCTGGACAGAGAAATGTCCTCAGACATGGTAGAGAGGGGGAGTGGAGCAGTCTCCTCAGTAAACAGATACCATAGGTTTGCCAACATGGGTATAGATGTCCTTGACTAAATGGAAAGATGTTTGTTCAGTGAAAGCACCAGGTTGGAAAGCCTTTTAGATATGGTCCTCAAAAGTGACTGGATAATATTTTTTTAAAGTTTATAATTCAAACATTAGGCATCAAGAATATATCCAAGGGGGCAGCTAGGTGGCTCAATGTCCTAAAAGCCAGACCTAGACACAGAAGGTGTGTAAATGGAATTAGCTCAAGCCCATTCATAGTTAAAACTCTAGCCACCAGAGATAATGTCATCCCCACCTCCCTTAGTGGGGAGGGGACATGAGTTACCCACATGTGACAATAAGTAACAAATCAAGAACAAGGGACTGCCCTTTGGGCAGTCCAAAACAGTGTAGAGGCTGCCATTTGTCCACTTGAATTAGAGGTGGACCCCCAGGAAGTGGTGAAAGATGCTATCTCTTCAAGTATGATGGTAACTTCCAGAGGAGGCAGTTCGTGTTTTGAACTTGGTGCTGAAGGATCTCAGCTGAGACCTCAGGCTGCTTCCCCTCTGAATTGTCACGTGGGTAAGTTAGGCTGACTTCGTTGGGCCTACCTTGGCGTTTTCCAGACTCTCTACCTCAAGAAGGCTTCTTGCCTCTGATTGCTAAGGCCTTGTGGCTTGTAACCTAGTTTAATTAGCCTTTTAAACCTCTCTCAGTCTGGGCCTCTGCCGGCCCAGGCCAGCCTCTCCCTCTCTCTATTTCCCTACCTTTTACCTTCCTAATTGTAAATAAACTACCATAAAACCCATCCTGACTTAGGTCTATTTTAATTATGGAATTAATCTGAATTATTGATTCCTGGTGACCACACCTTAAAATATATATCTATATAATATCTAATTTCTAAATATAACAAAGGTCCTGAGTTTAAATATGACCTCAGATACTTCCTAGCTGTGTGACCCTGGGCAAGTCATTTAACCCCCATTGCCTAGCCCTTATCACTTTTCTGACTTGGAATCAATATACAGTATTGATTCTAAGACAGGTGGAAAGAATTTAAAAAAAAAAAAAGAATATATCCAAAAGGTGAGTGAAGAGCTTAGTGTAGATTTTTCAAGTAGCAAATTAGAAATTATAGCAACCATGTTTGAAGATACAAATGTTCTTCCAGCCAAAATGTGCCATGTTTGTAACACTACAAAGTATCTTAGCAGGAACACAGATGTTTCATTTGCAAAATAAAACAAAAACCCCAACTTTATGGCAAATGCACAGCAAAAAAATATGATTACAAAAATATGATTCCTAAATAAGTGATTTATAAGGATATACATTTGGTAATGGTTTTTTTCCCTCCTATTTGTACAAATTCTCTTTAAATACAAATAATTGTAAGCATATATTATCATTTTTTCTTGAAATAAAACTTTACATTCTATGTCTATTTTTTTGGTGTTGTGGCTAAAAAAAAAATTACAATGCATCAACAGAAAATTTTGAGGTGTTCTTAAATTCTGGTCCTTCTCAAAGCAAGGATGTTTTGCCAAAGCAAGGATATATCACTGATCTAGTCTATATGATAGGACTCTGGTAGATACTGTTTCTACTATACCCTATCCCTTGGTGGCAAGAACATAAATGTTTTCTAAAGAAGTTTTATGAGGAGCAAATAGAAATGGATCTCTGTGGGCTGAACATTGACTTAGAAAACCACAAATTAACATTATCCATACCAATTACATTTCATTTTGGTTTGGGTCTTATTCAGAAGTTTTGCAGGCTTTATTGCCTGCAGATTGCCTCTGTTCTAGAGAATTTGCCACCATTTAATGTCAGTTTACTTGACATCGTAATTTTGGGGACTCATAAGTCCTGTTATATAAGTAGCACAGGAGGAAGAGCTTAGCACAAACAGAAAGACAATAATAAAGATAATAATTAATATGATAGTCTCTTGAAGAAATTAATAAATATGGAAAATAATGAAGATCAGAAATCTCAGGCTTTGCTTCCTCACTTTTGAATAATCTACTCCTGTATCTTAATGTTCTAGTTGCTATAGTAAGTAATGACAAATCTTTGAATTTCACAGTGGGTCCCTCCTTATAAATGAGGCACAATGAGTAAGATCATCAGAAACACCTAGACAACATGAAGGCTGTCACAGAGATGATACCACTTCTAGCATAGTCACCAGTTTGCATCATGGGCCGGGGGCATTTGCAGTAAGCTAGATTGGAACCTGTCCCAGTGCTAGTATTAATACTAAGACTTTCCCTTACCATGACCCCATTCAGTGTTCTCTGGCCTCCTCCAGGAGCCCAATGGTGGGTGGAAAGAATACTCAGTCTCTCTTCCTTTAGAATTCTCTTCTGAGAGACTTCCCCTTTCTTTCAAAAGGACTAAAGAAGAACTCTTCCCTCACCTTCATCCAAAAACTGAGTATTGTTACAATCAGGCTGGCTAGGAGATCCACTTTTTTCCCCAGAAAAATACATATTTACTGTAGTTCAACAGAGACAATCTCTCTTCCTATGACATTAGACAAAAAAGGCATTTCCTAATAGTACAAACCCTTGGCCTACCATGCCCTTTCTGGAAAGAAATTATACAAACCATCTAAAGAGAAAAAAGACATTCTCATTGAAGAGTATCTAAGCTGTATCACTAGGGTTTGGGGATCTCTTAGTAGGAGGGAGTAGGGACCTCAAGGCCAGAGACTCAGCCAGGGACAGAATAAGGAAGAACTGGAGACAGCCAACTGTAACTATTTAAAAATAGTCCACCCTGGGGGCAGTTGGGTGGCTCAGTTTGGGGGGCAGCTGGGTGGCTCAGTGAATTGAGAGCCAGGCTTAGAGACGGAAGGTCCGAGGTTCAAATCTGGCCTTAGACACTTCCTAGCTGTGTGACCCTAGGCGAGTCACCTGACCCCCATTGCTTAGCCCTTACCACTCTTCTGCCTTACTATTACTCAAGTCATAATGACTTTATAGCAACTTATTTATAAAATGGAGAGGGAAAGAGTAAGGTAGAGAGATGAGAGAAAGTAGAGAATGTCACACTAGATAATTACTCTGGCCCAGTTTGAACCAGGCAGGGCTCGTTAACCCTCCACCAGAGAACCATAAGTCAGAGGTTCTGGTGGTGAATAAAGCAAGGGTTCCAGCCATGAGGCCTCCTCCAAGGCAGGGGGGGCTCTCTGGAAGCTAGTCCCTTCGGGAGTCAGCCTTTTCACTCACACACGGTAGTCTTAAAGGAAGATCCATGAGCAGTCCAAGGTCCCAAGCTAGAACTCCTCCATGATCAAGTTCAAAGGCAAAAAAGCTGGTCACAGGAAGTCGCAGCTACTTTTAAAGACCCTTCTTTGCATCACTTCCTGTGCCTCCTTCCATTTTATGTGGAACAATCGCAGTTTTAGAATTTTCTTAGGACTGTCTAGAGGGCAGTCAGTCATTTCTGAGTTGTCATCCAGTTTAGCATGTGGGTTGCAGACCTCCCCTCACTTAAGGAAATGTGGAGGTGTATATGCTTCTGGTGATTAAATCTAAAAGTGGGCAGGGGAGAGTTCATCTCATCTTCACATTGCCATGTTTATACTTCATTGCATCTTTATCATCTGTTTCTTCCTTTCCATTTCCATTGTCATGATTATACTTGAAGCCCTCACTCCTCTTATCTAGACTCTTATAATAGTCTCCTAACTGGCCTTCCTGTCTCCAATCTCCCCATTCTTCAATTCATCCATTACACAGTTGCCAATGTAATCCTCTGCATGTATAGGTCTCTAAAAATCATTCCCCTGCCCAAATTCTTTATTTGCTCTCCACAGAATAAAATACAAATTCTTTAGTCTGACACTCAAAGCCATATTATGATCTGCCTCAAACCAAATTGGACTAATAGGTTTTATCTATATTGCTCTGCCCACCTATATATATCATTCCTATATTTTTGCTTACACTAGACATATCTGGAAAAGTCTTCTTACTACCATATACACCTCCATTTTTGCCCATTAATACTCTTATCCTCTTTCAAAACCCAATTCAAGTGGCTTCTCCATGAAAACCCATGAAATATTCTCTGATATTCCCAGTCAGAAGTGAATCATCCTTCTTGGATTTTTCAGTCCACTCTAATCTCTCTGAAGAACTTAGTTGTCTTCTGACAGTTATTAGCATACATTCATTGTGATTTATTTCATCTTTGAATCCACAGAATCTAGCACAATAATTTACATGCAGTAAGTGCTTAATAAATGTCTATTCAGTCGAACTAACAGAATAAGCAGCATTTGAAACTTGACAAAGTAGAGCTCCCCACAAGAAAAAAAAGGGCAATTGAAATCAATAAAGTTTTGCCTGTGGTGAATGTTGTTTTAATGATTGGGTACCAAGGATGCCATAGACTTATTGTGGGATGATGCTCTAATCTTGGACTTTCCAAGCCAGGCTGTAGGAAAGATGTCAGGCTCTTCTTTGCTTCTTTTTTCAGGGGAAAACCAGTGGGAGACAAAGCTACATTTTTGAATAAATAAGACAGTAGGGTGAGGTTCTTTGGTTTTTTATTATTTAAAAAAAATATGTTACAAAACAATATCATTCATCTTATATTCTTGCTTATTTCCTTTTTTAAAAAATAAAAGTAATAAAAAAGTCACTTTATAAAATAATATAAAAGAGCATGAAAAGGCCTGGGAGTTGAGGATGGAAAGGGAGTAAAATGGGGCTTCTGGCAGAATTGAAGAATCCAGTGCTTTAGGCTTTGCCCCATGGACCAAAGGCTCTGGGAGGAAAGAGTAGGAAAGTATAACAGGGGAATCTATGCTGGTGTCAGAGGCAGAACCAGTAGGGGAGTGTGAGGATGTTGCTTCATTTGATGGACAGCCAGTCTTTGGCTAGACTGCATCGAAAGCAGAGAGGAAGAGTTGAGACCAGAGACCTCAGCCATGGAAGGAAGGAGAGGTGAGTGGAAATGATGGAAATATTATGAGAGAAATAATCACTCACTTCTAGAATTTTTGATAGAGAAAAAGAGGAAATCCAGGTAGAGTCTGACATATACTCTAGATTTTTTGAAAAAACAATGTTCAAAGGGCTCAGAGAAAAGACTGTGGAGGATTCTGTGGACTAAAATTCTATAGGGGAAACCTGCCCAGAAAGAATGAGAAACAATTTTAATGAATAAAAATAGATGTCCAAATAAATCAATATGGATGAACTGTGAACTCACCAGCCAGATGAGATTTCAAAAAGACATGTAAAGAAGATAGCAGCATAGGCAAGGGTTAGAAGATGAATATAAAAACATGACATTGTCCCATAAATATAGTGTCAGGAATTCTGAAAATGGTTTGAAATTATCTAGATGACCTAGATGACCAAAAAAGGGTAATTAAAAAAAAACACAATAGAAAAAAAAGATTAAATAAGAACTCTGATTGCTTCTTGGGGATGGATGAAACAAAATATTAATTGATAACAGAAAGAAGTCAGGACTTTACAATTCTAATTTTCTTTTATGTTTTCTCACAAAGAAAATGAACTTTGAATTGAAAATAAGAAAGTAAAAAATTTCTAACAAGGAGTTGATGCCCAAGAGGAATAAGGAAATAGTAAGAACATGGCTTGATGTCCATGATCAATTGGAGTCCTAGGGCCAAAATGGACTCCTTCCTCAGGTTCTGAAGGAAGTGCCAGATGTGATGGCAGAACAACTCTCAATGGTATTTGAAAACCCCCAGAAAATGGGAGAGATATCAAGAGGACTAAGGAAGGACAAATTTAAAAATTAAAAAAAAAAAAAAGGTGGGGAGGCAAAGTGAACTGTCTGTAGACTATAGATAAGCAAATATGACTGACTCCTGGGGAAGCTCTAGAATGACCAGAAGAGGGCAACAAGAAGGGTAAGGGGCCTGGAGTCCATGTCATGAGAGCATTAGTTGAATTAACTGGGGATGTTTAACCCAGGGAAGTGAAGACTTGGGGTGGGGGGTGGGGGAGAAGGAAGAACACATGACAGCTTCAAAAAGGGCTATCATGTGGAAGAGAGATTAGACTTGTTCTGCTTGGCTCCATAGGGCAGAAACAGAAACAATGGGTTGAAAGTTGTAAAGAGATAAATTTAGATAATATCAGGAAAAATTTCCCAACAAAGCTTTCTAAAAGTGAAATGGGATGCCTCAGGCGGCGATGGGCTCCCCTCCCACCTGCAATGGAGGTCTTAAGAGTAGGCTAGATGACCCATATTGAGCATGTTATAACAAGGATTATTTTGGTGGATACAAGTTAGGCTGGCCATTGAGAACCCTTCCAACTCTGACTATTCTGTGATTTCCAAGTATCTCAACTCAGTGAAGGGAGAAGAGGTGGCTTAGGGCACTGTTAGCCTCAGTGGGACACATGTGTAGGTCCAAGGGACATTAAGAATAGAGCAAGAATGTGAGCCTGGTAGTGTGAGATGAGGTGGAAGAAAGGAGGAAGGCAAAGAATCTGCAAGGGGTCATCCTCTCCTGTGCTGGCCATAAATCATTTCCACATCCTAACTTCATTTAGCTCCCACTGCTAAGCATTCCCAGCAGCTTGCTTGGTTCTAGCCCTTGTTGCTGGGCCATCTTTTGTACATCAAAACCCATATGCATGAGGAATTGGATTATGTTCATCTCTTGACCTGTAAACTGGTCTCGGATGGTGGGACAGGATGGGTTACAGTGGGGCCAGGGGCAATTGTCAATTAGGTGGATGGGACAGCCTTTCAGGGGGGGTGCCTTGCCATTTTTGCTGCTTTCGTGAAGACTGCGGTCCCAGCAGTGAAGTGCCCGGGGTAGTGAGGTCCCCTTCACTTGAATGTCGGTCCAGTGGCTGCAAAGATTGAGGCACACAGATAGGGAGAGGGGTTAGAAGAAAGCTGGGTGAGGAGAAGGGCCTTAGGGAAGCCTATAAATTGAGGCCTCGTACAAAGTAGGGGCAACCGAATTGAATTGTTGTACTGAAACACTTACTTTCGGATGATGATCTCATGGGATAGACAAGCAGGGGCAAAGCTAGCCCTGTGTTGGGAAAGGGAGATATGATTAGTGCTTATCACTCACCCACTGGTACCAACTTCACCTCCCTTCTCACTACAATGGTACTCTGATGTCCATTCTATCATCCAAGTTATTCAGCCTATTTCTTATGCCCTTTTACTAGCTCTTATCCCTTATGTGTAGAATCACAGATTTGGGGCTAGAAGGTACTTTAGAAGTAACCTAGGGGCAACTAGGTGGCTCAGTGGATAAAGAGCCAGGCCTATAGATAGGAGATCCCAGGTTCAAATGTGGTCTCAGATACTTCTTAGCTGTGTGACCTGGCAAGTCACTTAACCCCAATTACTTAGCCCTTATTGCTCTTCTACCAATACTTAGTATTAGTATTCTCAAGGTTGCACAGCTAATAATTGATAGATCTACGATTTGAATTTGGGTCTTCTGACTCCAAATCCAGTATCCTTTATGTTACAAAGCTGTCATCAACTTTATCTTAAGGTAAGTACTTCTATATCCTTGAAGGTTCTTGCTTCCTTTGCTTGACCACTCAGGAATGAGATGGTGGATGATCTGGGTATGGTGTCTAGGATACTGGGGTTGGTTTCAAGTCCTTCTTGGCCTTGAGCCTCCTGTATATGCCATTCCTCCTACTTCCACCACTACCATGCCAAAGACACTCACGACACATCCTTCAATGTATTCCGAAGCTCCCGGCCAAGGTTTTGGATATAGAGCCATTGCCCTTCTTGTACAGGCTGCCCAGTCAGGTGCACATTGTCCACAGTCAGTTGGGCTTCATCAAACAGCCATTGTACCACGAACACAGGGCCTAGGACAAGGCAGGAGTACATACTGGCTCAGAGGATGGTCTTCCCCACCAAGATTCCCCTCTTACTTTTCCTCAGAGGCAACTCGAGGTATTCTTTCCTAATCCCCTACTAACCTTCTCCAACCCAGTATGAGGGGTAGGAAGTTCTTTTTGTTCTCTACCTACAACTCACATTATTCCCACCTTTGGGTTCTTACTTTTGCCCTACACCCATCTCTTAGAAGGCTTTCCTATCTCCTTTCGGACAATGTGTATCCTCCACTTGCATCATAATCTGACTCTGAAGACTCATCTTCTCAGGAAGTTTTCCCTGTTTAACCCTATCTCATTTTGATTACTCCTTTATCCTGCATCCCAGCCTCCGTATTTATGTATGAAAACCCACTTATTTTAGGCTAGAGAACCCTAGAACCCTGGAATGTCTGAACTTGAAGGCATCTAATGCAACTCCTTCTTTTGACCAATGAGGAATAGAAGCAAAGATAAAGTGATTGTGCTGGGTCACACAGCTAGTTAAGTGATAGAACTGATACTTAAAACCAAGGTTCATGACTAAATTCAAGTGTTCTTTCCATTCTACCATGAAACATCTCTCATACACACAGAACATTAGTGTTGAAAGAAAACTTAGAGAATGAGTAGCTTAATCCTATGGCAGTGCCAGAGTCAGCTCTAACTGACTTGTTGGAGCTTACTGTCTTTTTATTGTGAGCATTTATACCTTGGAAATGGGCAATCACTACAAATTGCTCTAAAATCATTGCCTAAGCTCAGCCTAAATGTGTAATAGAAGGCTCAGGGAATAAAGTCATCACCGAATTAGAGGCCTAATGACTGAAGGTCAATGACAATAAGAATAATTGTTGTTGAGTCATTTCTAACTCTTTGTGACCCCAATTTGGGATTTTCTTGGCAGAGATATTAGAGTGGTTTGCCATTTCTTTCTCCAGTTTATTTTACAGATGAGGAAATTGAGGCAACCAGAATTAAGTGACCTGCTCAAGGCTATCCAGCTGGTATCTGAAATCAGATTTGAACTTCTGAAGATGCCTTCCTGATTCCAAGCCCAAGGCTCTACCACTTTGCCAGCAAGCTGCCTCAATAATAATCATAAAAATAATAGCTAGTGTTTATACAATGCTATAAGGTTTGCAAAGCACTTGACATCCATTATCTCAGTTGAGCCCCACAGTACCCCAGCTAATATTATATAAGTCCTACAATTCCCCCCAATTCCTTCTACAATATCCTAAGTAGCTATTATGCAGCTCCCTGCTTCCAATCACCAGGAGCTCTACCAGAGGACTAAGCCCTTTTTTGGGACAGCTCCAGGTGCTACCAATTTTCTCTGTTTTTGTTTGTTTTTAAATCCTTACTTTCTGTCTCAGCAAATACTCTAAAAAAGAAAAGCAAGGGTTAGGATGGGTGTCTGAGATTTGAACTCAGGTCCTCCTGACTCCAGCCTGGTTCTCTAGCCACAGTGCTACCTAACTGCCCTCTGATTCTTTATAAGTATGTACAAACTCCTTTAGGCTTACTGGCCTCTTTAACCAAATAGTTCACATCCTATCTTAGATACTTCCTAGCTGTTTGGCTCTGGGGACACACAGAAATTCTTTGAGCCTTAGTTTCCTTATATGAGAAATGGAACCAGTAATACCTAGAGTATTCAACTTGTAGGTTTGTAGTAAGCTTCAAATGATAATGTACACTAAAGTACTTTTCAAACTTTTAAGTACTATATAGATTTAGTTATAGATAATGATAAAAACAAAAACAACAATAAACTTTCTAAGGCTATAAATTGAAAGTAGAAGCTACAGATCCACATTAAATTCCTCACAGGGAGCTCCCTACAGCAACCAAATCATATGTCCCTTTAAAAAAATGAATAAAAAATGAGTGTGGCATAGTGGGTAGAAGGCTGTCTTAGAACCTGGAAGACTTGAGTTCAAGTTCTGCCTCTAACATATACTCATTATGTGACCTAGGGTAAGTTATTTAACCTCTTAGGAAACTATCTAAGATAATAAATTATAAATGAATTGCCTATATGCATCAATGGAGGGAGTTTTCATTGTAGGACTCCCTTCTACACCATGGAAATTACAAGTCTGGATTAAAGAACAAAACAAAACAAAACAAAATAAAACACCAATCCCATACCAAACAAACTAAACAAAACCTAGACTGTCAGCTCCTTTAGGATAGGGACCAAGTCTTTTCCTTCCTCTGTATCCCTTCAATACAAGACAATGTACACAGTGAGTACTGACTCTGTGCTGACTATGAGCCCCACTCCAAAATCCCAGAGCTTAGTCTCTCAGCTGCTTACTTCTATTTTGAATTTTCAGGGGGAGAAAATAGAGGGCTTTGGGGTCTTTTGCCATCATACCTTCTCCTAAGCCCCAAGCTCCCACCCCCACTCACAGCGCAGGGTAGGGTAGATTTTGTATCCGAAGAAGCAGTTCCACTCCTCGCCTTCCTTGAACTGTAGCCGGCAGCGCTCGGGGACGACCCCGTTCCAGTACCTGGAAGGCCAGGAGCTTTGGAATCAGGCCAGCTCTTGGAACCTCTTCCAATCCCTCAACTGTGGGATGGGGGAAGGAAGATCCCACAAAGGGTGATAGGTAGGTACATTTCCCTCTAGTTGACTGCCCACCTGGACTCATGCCACCATGATTGGAAGTGATCCATCATTCCATGGGCCATTCACTGGGGCCATGGGCCTAACACAGCACTCTCCCAAACCCAAAAAACTCATCTATTGGAGTCTGTACCTGATTCAGTCTTTAGTACTGCTAAGAGTGTCCCTTTAGGCTCTCATCCCTGATCTAGACAGGAAATGCAAGGCATTTCCAACTCCTAGTTCTGGGTTGGGGTATTATCATTCAAGTTCCAGCTGCATCATGGGCTAGTTGGAGCCTCAATATTGGGGAACGAGGGTTCAAAGGGCAGTAATGTCTGATATTGGGGATAAGGAAGGGGTCTGGGAATGTATAACAGGTGTCAATATCTTGGTTGGGTAAGAGAGGAGGGCAAGAGGAAGCTGTCACCTGATCCCTCGTCGAATGGCTTCAGTGGGTGCACAGGTGATGGTGTCAATGCAATCTGTTCGACGGTACTGCCTGTTGTCCAGGAACCAACCAGAGTCAGCCAGGCCTCGAACTTGGATGGCTGAATAGCCCAGAGCCTCTAACTGTTCTGCAACCCGGTCCACATTCAGAAGAACCCCAGTGCCCCCAGCACTACAAGTGAGGGAGAAGACACATGGGTAACTGATATAGCCACATAAAGTAAACAAGGTCATTTCAAAAAAGTTCATTTAGCAATGGAGTAATTTCATAGTTTGATGTCATTTATTTTAAGAGAGCCATTAGAAAGAGCCCTGAATCTGACAATAGTGGTCCTAGCATTAAATTCTAAATTGATCTCACTCACTACTTGTATGAATTTGGACAAGTTGATTCCCGTCACCATGCCTGTTTCCTCTCCATAAAATGACAGTATTGGACAACTATCTCCAAGAAGAAATATGAGTAGAAAATCACCACTCTCTCCTTTGCAGAAGTAGGATGCCCATAGATGTGGTACATTGCACATATTTTCAAACTTTTAAAATGTATTGATCAGTTGTACTGATTTTTTTCCTCTTCTTTTTTCTTGAAAAATATTGTTGTATGGGATGGCTCTCTAGAGTGGGGAGAGGGACTCTGGGAAAAATTTTGATAATATAAAAAAATCAGTCAACAAGCATTTATTAAGTGTCTATTATGTTGGGGCAGCTAGGAGGCTGATAGAAAGCCAGGCATGAAGATCTTGAATTTGAATCTGGCCTCCGACACTTCCTAACTGTGTGACCCTGAGCAAGTCACTTAACCCTTATTGCCTTGCCCTTACCACTCTTCTGTCTTGGAACCAATACTTAGTTTTGGTTTGAAGGTGGAAGATAAGAATTTTCAAAGTATCTATTATGTGTCAGGCACCATACTAAGGACTGAGAATACAAATACTATATCTATATAAATAAAATTTATTAGGAAAATAGGATTAGACTACATGATTTCTATTATACCTTTCAACTCTAAATCCAATGATTTTATGATCTCTCTCTTTATTCTTTCTCTTTCCCTCTCCCTTTCCCCTCTCTCTTCCAACACAAATCCTGCTCTCTTCACTTCTCCCATCCCATACTCTCTAAGAACTTATTCATATCTAGTATTGTGTTTCTTCTCTGAAGTAAGGCTGTGTGAGAAAGTGAAAAGAGCACTGTCCTGGAATGGGGAGACCTGGATTCCAGTCTAAGTTTTCTGTCATTTACTAGAAGGATTCCTTCTTCTGGGCCTATTTTCTCATTTGTAAAATCAGAGAGTCAAATAAGATGATCTCTGAAGCCCTGTGAAAATATGCAAGTTTCTTATAGGTCTAAAGATGCAAGCTCTTTGACATTTTCAGGGTACACAAATTCTGAGGATTATATAGTTCGCAAACTAAGGTTCATTGTGGGGTCACATGCTTAAAAAAAAGGTCATTAATCCTAACTGGTGTGCTTACCTGGAGTAGTCAGTCAATTGGATAGAATACCTTAAAAAAAGGGCTTTTACTGAGATGACATCACAAGAATAGTAACATAAATAACATACAATAAATTTAGCATATGCCTTAAAAAAATAAAACTCTGTGACGCAAAGTATTTGAGCTTGGCTAGATGGTGTCTTTCTCCCTACGTGACCTCAATTCCCCTACCCTACTCCACCCCCAATCTAAGGCAAAGCTTGGGATGGCTACTAGCTCTTGGCAGTCATTCCCCTTGCTGACTATATATTCTGTCCCCTCCTCTGTGTTAGCCTCATGCTCTTTAATAGGGTACTCACCTGCTTCCAGCCAAGAGCAATACCTTGGCATTGGTCAACCCTTTGCCCAGGAGTTCTCGAACCACCTCCTGGATAATGAGGGCCCCCATAAAAGCATACTCATCTGTAAATCAGAGGAAGTATCTCTTCTTTAGGGAAGTATTACTATTATTGGGAAGGGAGAGAATGAAGCTTTCCTCTCCTCCCCAACAACGAAGGACCTGGTCTATAAGACTCATATGTTTAAGTTAGGTATTTTGGAGAACTGGGATCTTTGGGAATTTCAAGTGTGGGTGGGCAAAGCTCATATCTTGAAGATAAAACCATACCTATTCACTAGGGAGAACCCTGCTGCACAAAAGTCAGGACCTCTGGTATAATGAGCTTCTTACTTAAAGGAGGAAGATAGAACTAGGGGCAAATACCCAAGAAGGTATTTAAAGGGATTCTATGGCTAGGACTAGGGAAATCAGGGCTGGGTCAGAATGACCATGGCAGGAAGGGAAAGAGGGAGAAAAAGGAGGGAAGAAAGAAAGGGAAGAAGAAGGGGAAGAGTACTCACTGGTTTCAGACTTGGATGAGGCTCCACTCCAGACATCACTGGAGCAGTAGGGGATAAAGCTGCAAAAGAAAACATTGATAAGATTGGCAAAAAGTAGTGTTTTCCTACTCCAAATTGTGACACCTCCCCAGGGAAGCTAAAGTTCTGATTTCTATTGGGCATATGTCTAAAACTTCTCAACGCTGTGACTCTACCCCATCTCCCCTAGGGAATAACTCCTCTTCCCCATACTTATCCCTTACACCATGTTGGCATTCCACCAATGTGGATTCTCCTCTGGTTGAGATGAGAGGATACCAGTACCTAGAGGAGAAGAGAGAAAAACAGTGGAACTTTTGGTCAGGCTTAAAGATCTAGACAGAAGGTATATATTGACACTATAAGGAGAGGTTGACTTGGGCCCTAGCTAGTGGGGTATTAGAACAGGTGGTACCTCTAGCCTAAGACAAATACTAACTGTGTAAGTGTTAGAGAACAGAAAGTTAAATCACTCTGTCTTTGCTTCATTAACTTTATCAAAGAGTTTTTGCAATCTTATAGAAGTTTAGGAAATACAGCAGACTAGGAATGAGGGAGAGGGACTGTGCAGATAGAAATGCTTCTCTGAGGACCTAGAGAGAAGCCCTTTTGGACAGAATAGTTTAAGAAGTTAGTCATTAGAGTGCTTCTATTTACTTATGACAAAGACCTCAAAATGTAAGATGCTTTCCTTTCATAAAGGGAGGCATTAATAGGATCACATAGCAAATCAATGATAGGACTGTAACCAGCCAATTCTCTTGCTTCCCCATACACTACCCATGAGAGAAGCCATGGAGTCAAGACTAGACAGTGGGGAGTAACATAGTACCATCTCTTTTTCAGAGAGATAAGAAAGAAAAAGATCAGGCAAGAGAGAATGGCAATGGGACTAAGGTTTGGCTATGGGGAAAGGAGGACATGATAGAGGTTCAGATTTCAAGGAGAATGGTAGAAGGGAAGTTTGGGACTAATAAAGAGAGAATACATGATAAGGAGGACAAAGGGAAAGGGGGCCATGCAAAATGAAAAGGGGGGTGTGACTGCTGACCTGTGCGAGTTCTAGGCCAGTCTTTGGAGCTCATAAGGCGTCTCATGGTGTCATATCGAGAATCACAATTTTCCCGGTTAAAGCAATACCAGCCACCTGCCAGGTGAGACATATATTCAATACTCTTCGATTTGGGCCAGCGATCTGCCCCTTCTACAATAAGGCCCTCCCTCATTGTCATTTTTCATCCCCTTTAGGTTCCCCAGTTCTTAGAATCTTTTTTTCTCTTATTCATTCCATTCCTTTCCCTGCCCTCCCCCACCACCATTCAATATTGGAACCCACCTTCCAAAAATAGCAACCAGCGCCGGCTGCCCTTAGACTCCTTGAGGTAGTAACTGTAAAAGAAAAAGGGTTGATAGGTCAACTAGGCAACTAGGTCTTCCCTGATCCTCCACGACCCTGGGATGCCAGGTAGGAAAGGGTTATTCCACCTGTTACTAAATCAAAGCTGTCTTGTGCCACACGAGGGCGCAAGAGACTAGGTAAACCTGAAGCTTAAAAACACACAAGCAAGGATTTGGAATGTAAAGAAACAGGTCTCTTGGGGCTAGTCTAAGGGAAGAAGCCAGGGCAGGTCCAGGTTCCTTACACTGAAGAGGGCAGAGCCAGCTCAAAGGAAGAATTGTTGAGGAAAGACAAAGAGGTATCACTGTTGCAATGAAAAGAACCCAGGAGAGGCAATCCAGAACTTTTATTCCCATGCCAGCTCTGAAACAAACTTGTGACCTTGGGTAATTCACTTGACCTCTGTGGTCCAGTTTCCTTAGCTGTGAAAATAAAAAAAGATGATACCTTGTTCTTTATGCCCTACACTTGTGATGGAAACTTAAGAATATTCTAAAAAGTTGTGTGCCACTTTGTAACACTGTCACTAGGGGAAGGAGGCAAGGTGTACCCACCACATTAACTTCTAACCACCCTAGAGTAAAACTGGAGAAGGGATGAGATGAATGGTTTGAGTATCCTAGTCAGTCAGAGAGGTAGTTAGGAAGAACCAACATAATCCTGAGGGAAGAAAAGTTGGGGGCTATAGGATGGAAAAGAATGAGGAAGAGTTAGAACCAGGAACCCTGGTTCAGTTTTGCTCACTGAACTCATCACCATCCTTTCCCTCATGGCTACTTGTGTGCTGTGTCCCATGCTATTGCCATGTGTATGTCCAGTCTTTTCTCTCCCCTCCCACTCACACCCCCATTAGCCAGGGATCTCTGCCAGGGTAGTGACAATGTCTCCTCCTCCTCCTACCTCCAGTCCCCAAGGCTCTGCACTCCATGGTTATTCAATTCATGGGTTTAATAGACATTTGGTAAATAGCTGTTGATCATGATGGTCGCTAATTCACTACACAATCTTCAGCAAGTTACTTTACCTCTAAGCCTTGTTTTCCGGCTTTCAGGACATAGATTCCTATCGTAGTTTCCTTCCATTCTCTTCTAGGTTCTAGGTAATGGCATCTGCCTCTCCCCGACCCCAAATACACACAATCACATTCTCTCATTCTAGGATAAATAATGTCCCCAATGTCAGTTACATAGTATACCCATGGTATTGGAATCTCTAGACTCCAACTGAAGTCAACACATTCAAAGGCTTACTATGTATACTGTGCTAGACCCTGGGGATACAAAGACAGTGGATCACCTTCTTTTTCTGGGTACTCATTAGCCAGGTGGACTAATGAGCCAGTTTTTAGACAAGGGGATGCCCCTATGACTGACTTCTCTATAATCCTCTCATTTCTTCATGTGGAAAGGGACTATCTTGGAATTCTTTCTACAAAGCTGAACCTGATTATATTTCTCTTTCCTCCTTAATCATCTTTTTGGTGCCATATATTGGAGTAGAAAAAGGAAGATGAATTGAAGGTTCAGGACTTATGATACTTTAACATCCAGGCCTTCTTGTGCTACGATGGATTTTGAGGCATCAAAGTCTAGGATTTTTCCTTAAATATCAGAAGAATTGAGAAAAGTCTGAGGGATGTCTTTCTACCTGGAGTCTTTTCCAAGAGAAGAATGGGCTTAAACAGGACCTTAGGGGAGAGGACTTCCTCACTTTCTCTTCCCTCCTTCTTGAGGAAAAACTCCAGGGTCTCTAAAATAGAACGGACCAAAGTCTTCTGCTACTACAAAATAGATTGGGGGTGAGTGGGTGGAGGGAAGAGGAGGATGTATGGGGTGGGGGGAGTGGGGGCAGAGACTACGATGTGGGATGGGCTGAGATCCTGCTTCTGTTCCCTGGTAGTTTCCTTTGGAGAGAGCAGGATGAGACAGAGAGAGGAGAGAAAGGTAAACCTGTATCCACCTGCAGCGGAAGGGAGTGGAGTTGGGAAAGGGCTGCAAATTAAGGAGAGGTGAATGTACAATTTGTCCCGGCCGGAAAGGCCTGGAGAGATTGAAACAGTGGGGCTGAGGGAGTGGGAAGAGAAGAGAGAAAGAGAGGGGGTCCAGAATTTGGAGTCACTTACCCTGCGGGGCTGCCGTCATTACAGGTCACCGAGGTGTTGAGCAGGAGGTGAAGCCGCAAGTCCTCATCCAGCTTTTGCGCCGAACAGGGATACAGGGACTGTGCCAGACTCTTGATCTGAGACATAAAGCTGTCCATGTTGCCCTCCACAGCCGTAAAGTCCAGTGGGAAGCTCTCCACTGGCTGCCCTGCCACCTCGCCGAGCTCACGGCCGGGAAGCGCCTGGGGTTGGGGCTGGGGCTGGGACTGAGATGAAGGCGGCTGCTGCTGCTGCTGCTGTTGCTGCTGCTGCTGCTGACCACGCCGTCTCCAGGGCTTCCTTCCCTCACTGCCTGGGCCCCAGTGCAATAAGCCCAAAAGGAGAAGCACTCGCACCGCTCTTTGGCCCATGCCAGCGCTGGTCCTGTTTTTCCCGGCCACCTGCAGGGGAAGCGGATCAGCCGGTGAGCCCCAGCGGACTTTGATATCCGAATCCTGGCACCTCAAGGCCAACGGATCCTAGGCTGTAGTCCTTCTGCCCTGGACTCTGAGGCTCCAGCTAAATCCCTGATCTTCCGAAGAAACTGTCCTTCTCAAGGTGCCCAGCCCCACTCTGCCCCACTGTATCTCTGGTGGGCTCTAGGAGCTGCGCTGCACTGGCTGCTAGGCGTCGAAACGATCGTCGTGGCCCAGGGCTGGGTCCCCTGGACCCTTGCTGTGCCTGAGCACAGGGTAGCCTCTACTTGGGCTGGGTTGGGTTGGGCTGGGCTGGGTTGGGCTGGGCTATCCCAGGCAGATGCTTACTCTCTTCCCGCACCCTGCTCCCGGCTCCCTACTCCCAGCTCCGCTAGAGAAAGGCAGCTCTGGGTCTGGGTGCTTTGGCTCGGTCCTGCTCCAATGAGCGGCGGGGGCAGAGCCTGGGCGTAGTTTGCGGGGCCCGCGGCTGAACCGGTGCCCACGCGTTAGAAGTACAGCCGCCGCCTCCCGGGCCTTCACGGAGCTCAGGGGCGGGTGTGTATGGGGGAGGGGGGTCTGGGGTGGGGGTGGGGGGGAGGCGGTGATCTCGCTTTTTTCTAGGCGGAGGCATCGTCTTTTCTTTCCAAACCGCAAACATGACAGAGGGGGCCTGGATTACCCCGCCGTGACCGCCGGAGGCGCTCCGGGCTCGGTGTGGGGCAGCGCGGTTGTGGCTCCCAGCTCTGCCACAGCAGCTCCCATTAAGGGAAAGCCAGCCAGGCGCCTCTCCCTTCTCCGCCCCTCCCCCACAGGGGAGT
>NC_058133.1:226437924-226492541 GCF_016433145.1 Gracilinanus agilis | reverse complement strand
GGGAAGAAGAGGGAAAGAGACAACATACTCTGGGCTTAGAGGGAAGCTGGGGCATCCATCTTGAAGGAAGGTGTTACTTCAAAACAGGTCCCTTCCTGTGAAATTAACTAAAGCCTGTTTGTTAATTTCAGTCTAGTGTATTTCCCTCAGCTTGTGTTTGAGTCTAAGTCCCAGTCTGTAAACCTGCTGTGTTTGTCTGTTTAGATTAATTTCTCTTCTCCCTAAAAGATCTCTGTTTCCCTTCTGTTTTATACTCCTGACTTCAGTCCTATTATACCCTGAATCTCCTTTAATGCCAGCCCACCTGAAACCGAGATTACCCACTTAGCAAGTCTCCAACATCCTCCTTTCAAACTTCCTTATACCCCACCTTTCCTCAAATTACCCCCATAACAGCACCTACCAGTTTCTAGTAGTGCAAAAAAGAACTACTACAAATATTTTGAAGTATATGGTACCTTTTTGTCTATCTAGACTTCTTGAGATATATATCTAGTATGTATAGGATCTTGGGTATATAGCATGCTAATCACTTACTTGCTTATGTTAGGTTATCCTCTTAGTAGACTTCAGCAAAATTGAAGGAAGTTAGGGACAGAGATTGAAACAATTAAAAGTAAAAGGCCCTTTCAGATGCAAATTGAGGAAATTGAGGCTTTGAGTAATAAGATTTCTCTTGAAAAAGCAGAGAAAGGGCCCTGCCCTAGGACACAGACTGACTTAGTGCCTGTTTCCCCCCCAGCCTTTTACATTTACTATACATTAAAACCAACAAGAATTAGGGAATAGTAGTAAATGATCACCATAAATTAGGGTGAGGTTCCTTGGGAAGAAAACCCTCCTCTGAACTATTAAAAAAAAAAAAAGTACAATAGAAAAAGCTATACCCCTCCCATTCTGAGTGAGGGGTCACAAACCTTTAAGTCAAGACCTGGAGGGAACAGAACTGGAGAGTCAATCTTTGGCTAAGGATCTGCTGCCAGTTCAGAAGAGCACAGTAACACCCACATATGCCTGAGGTTTGTGGTGGTAGAGCTCAGGGAATCTATCAGATCCATCTGTCTAAACAAAGATGACAGACCATCACCACAATAGCATCCCCAGTAGTGAGCTTTGTGAAGACTCTTTGGAGAAAGCAGGGACTCTAAGGTCCTCTAGTTCTGGAGTTGTGCTTTGACCACATGTACTTTGCCACCTGTGTACTATAAGTTTGAGCCCACTCCCCACCAAGGATTCTGTGCCTATTTAAATATGCTCCAGGTTTTGAGAGGAAACTTTTGTTGTTCAGTCATTTCTTTTCTGTCATGCCCAACTCTTTGTGACTCCATTTGGGGTTTTCTTGGCAAAGATAGTGGAGCCATGCTATCCAAACAAACATGGTTAATTGACTTGTCTAAGGCCACTCAAAATAAGTGTCTGAGGCCAGATTTAAACTCAAGAAGACGAGTCTTTCTGACTCTAGGCTTGGGCACTCTATCCACTGTGTTACTTCACTGCCCCCTCCACTCACCACCCAGGTGCTTTGTAAGTCCCCTTCTTGTTACATATTTGAGTAAATGTTTTTTCTAAGATTTAATTGAGTTTACTGCCTGGGAAGAATAATGATGAACTAAAGTGTTCATTAGCAGTAGACTTCTTGGTAATGTTTTTTTTCTCTTTACTAATAAATACTTATAAATTTAGTATGAAATCTCCAAGATTAATTTTTATTTATTACCCCTTGGAGCCCGAGGTAGAAGTTGTCCCTTTGGAGACATAATCTGTCAGTGCCAGGTGTGGGGAATGAACCCAGAAGAAGTGCTATGTTGAACAAAATCCTAAATTACTTTACAGAATTGTTGGAATAAACCATTCAGCTCCACTAACAATGTAGCTTAGCAAATTACTTTCACTCATTTTATAGATCACATTTAAATCTAGAAGGAGCTCTAGAATCATTTTGCAGAGAAGGAAACTGAGATTAAGTGACTTTCCCAAGGTTCCATGGCAATAAGTACCAGAGACAGAATTTGAACCTAGGTCTTCTGACCAGAATCACTTTTTTTTTCCCTATTGTACTATACTACCTCCCTATTTCCTTTGTTCCTTTGTGGAGGCAATTAAAAAAAAGGGATATATACATCATCAATGAGGAAACTGAGATGCAGGGAAGTTGTCATCCATGTCTTACTGTGAGTGAGATAATTGTTACTAGAACCTAGGTATCCTAACATCTAATCCAGTGCTCTTTTTCAGGTAAGGAAGATAGGAGATAGAACTCTGGACTGGGAGTCAGGAAGACTTGAGTTTGAATTTTGAGTCAAATACTTCTCTAG
This sequence comes from Gracilinanus agilis, assembly GCF_016433145.1. Taxonomy (NCBI): domain Eukaryota; kingdom Metazoa; phylum Chordata; class Mammalia; order Didelphimorphia; family Didelphidae; genus Gracilinanus; species Gracilinanus agilis. The sequence goes on along the minus strand of NC_058133.1, from coordinate 226,490,226 downwards.
TCTTCTAACCTCTCTAGTCTTCAGTTTATTTATCTTTAACCTCTCTAGTCTTCAGTTTATTTATCTATAAAATGGGATTGATAATGACATTTACTTCATATGATTATTGTGAGGATACAAAAAGGTAATATATGGAAAGCACTTTGGTAGATTGAGTGCTGGAGGCAATAAGACTCATTCAAATCCAGTCTCAAGTACTCACTTTCTGTGTTATCCTGGGCAAATCACTTAATCCTGTTTGCCTCGGTTTCCTTATCTGTCAAATGAACTGGAGAAGGAAATGGCAAACCATTCCATTATCTTTGCCCAGATGAGGTCACAAAGAATCAGACATGACTGAACAACAGTAAAGCCAACCTTAAAATTTAAACTTTTTTTTTAAACCTTATCTTCTGTCTTAGAATCAATACTGTATTTTGGTTCTAAGGCAGAAGAGCTGTAAGGGCTAGGCAGTGGGGGTTAAGCCCAGGGTCACACAACTAGGAATTATCTGAATTCAGATTTGAACCCAGGACCTCCTGTCTCTAGGCCTGGCTCTCAATCCACTGAGTTATCCAGCTACCCCCCACCTTTAAAACTTCTAGAAATTCTGGCAATTATTTCTTCTCTGTGGCCAAGCCTTCTACATTCACAAAAGCTGAATAAGAAAATAACTCAGGCCAACGGGGAACCACCCTGCTACCTGATTCTTGGAGCATGTTACCTGATGTTTTCATCTCTCTCATAGGCTGACACCTGCTTCTTTGACTCCAGATTGCTGGAGGTTTTGCCCACAGGTTGGGTCCAGATTCTTTAGCCAAGGTGTCTTGGTTTCTTGACTGGCAGAAGGCCAGAACTTTTTTGGATTTTATTGAATTAGGAGCTTAGCACATTATATGGAGGGCCCCTAAAATGTGATTTATAGGTAATGACAGTGCTGAAGACCCTGGCTTCCTGTTTCCCAACATTCTTCCCCTCTCCCCCTCCTCCCTCCTTGTCTCTGTGGCCAGGTTACACCAGACTCTGTTCCCTGTTCAATGCAGCTGTTTCCTGTGGTAGACAGCTCCTATTCACACAGGTTTACTCAATGTCAACAGCATTTCATTTTGAGGCTGGGATCCTGAAAGTCAATATAATCATCCTCATTCCAGCCCCCCAGCCTGATGAATGAACTGAATGAAAATCACAACATTCAGCTAGTATTTATTGAAGGGTGGTTTTTTCGTACAGCCTTGTCCTAGCTAGGTGCTTTTCAGGGTACAAAAGGAATCTGTTGTTTGGTTGTGTTTACTTCTTTATGACCCCATTTGGTGTTTTCTTGGCAAAGATAGTAGAGTGGTTTGCTATTTCCTTCTCCGATTTATTTGATAGAAGAGGAAACTGAGGCAAAAAGGGTTAAGTGACTTGCCCAGGATTGCCCAGCTAGTAAGTGTCTGAGGCCAGATTTGAACTCAGAAGATGAGTCTTCCTGACTTCAGACCTGGCACTTCATTCACTGTACCACCTAGCTGCTCCCATAAAAGGAATATCCTATTTTTAAAAAACAAATAGCAAACAAAGTCATTTATCCAATAGAAGTCACAGAAGTTATACAGATGAGAACATACCAGACAATACACAGAATTAATAAGTTCTTTCTAAAACCTTAGAAACAAAATATGAAACAATCAAAGAACTGTGAACTTGCATTTGAGAAAGTATAAGATATAAACTATGCATTTGTAAGCCAAACAGAGAGCTAAGCCTGGCACAAAAAGAATCAGAATGAAGTAGGAGTTAGTTCAGTAAAGCTTTCTTGAGAGCCTGAGTTTTAAACTGGTTAATTGTAAATATGTAAGTCAAATCCTAAGATTTAGAAACTGAGGACATGAGAGTTAAAGTGACTTGCCTATGGTCACACTATTAGTACATATTTGACTCAAATTAAAACTCAAATCTTCCTGACTCCAAGTTCAGTGTGCTATCCATTTCTTTGCTCCTCCTTGTTGTCTAATTAGCTAACATTTATATAGCATTTTAAAGCTTTGCAAAGTACATTATAAATGTTACCTCATGGGGGCAGCTAGGAGGTTCAGTGGATTGAGAGCCAGGCCTAGAGACTGAAAGTCTTGGGTTCAAATGTGATTTCAGATACTTCCTAGCTGGGTGACCCTGGGCAAGTCACTTAACCCCCATTGCCTGGCTCTTACCACTCTTCTACCTTGCAACTAATCCACAGTATTGATTCTAAAGCAGAAGGTAAGGTTTTAAAACAACAAAAAAAAAAAACAAATTTTACCTCATTTAATTGATAATAACTCTACTAGATAAGAGCTATTATTACCTTCATTTTTTTTTTTTACCCTTGTACTTCGGTGTATTGTCTCATAAGTGGAAGATTGGTAAGGGTGGGCAATGGGGGTCAAGTGACTTGCCCAGGGTCACACAGCTGGGAAGTGGCTGAGGTCGGGTTTGAACCTAGGACCTCCTGTCTCTAGGCCTGACTCTCACTCCACTGAGCTACCCAGCTGCCCCCCCTATTACCTTCATTTTACAGAATAAGGGTACAGAGTTCTCAAAAATGAATTTTCATTGTACCCTTTTCCTTCCTTGTACCCTTTTGCTGCAATAAATACATGAAAATAAAAACAAAAATTTCTATATGATAGCTATTCATTTATTGGTGATTCCTTGGAGGGATTCTTCAGAAGCATCAGAAGTGTCCCACTCCCCCTTCCTCCCTTAAAATAGTCACATGAGCTCAGGTGTCCCTTCTAACACCTTACAATCCACCTATCTAAGCATTTCCAACCCTTGATCCCAAGTAGAGTAGTATACCAGGAGTATCAGGACTGAAGTCATTCATCTTCCTGAATTCAAATCCAGCCTCAGATGCTTACTAGCTGGGTAACCCCACCGGGCAAGCCACTTAACCCTGTTTGCTTCAGTTTGCTCATCTATAAAATGAGCTAGAAAAGAAAATGACAGACCACTCCAGTATCTTTGTCAAGGAAACGCTAAATAGAGTCAAGAAGAGTCAGACAGGACTAAAAAAATTGACTAAACAACAACGGAAGTAGATGGGGCTATGAGAAACCATCTAATCCAAAGAGAGGGCCAAAGGAAAGGAAATGCTCGTCTTTCAGTCTGTTTCTAAGGCAACTCTTTCAAAGTTTCATTGTATTGTATCCTACTCATTGTATTTGTCAGATTAGAAATAATGTCCGCTGCAGGATAGAACATTTCAGGGGGCTGCATCTGGCCATCGGGCAGTAGTTTACCTATCACTGATCTAGTCCTTTCTTCTGTTGCAAGATAGGCCCCTTTCTAACCCAATGGACATTCATCCTAATTTGAAGGTGGCCTTCATTGGTTGGAAACCAATCATGTTAGGTTTCACTCCAGACTTCACATGAAAACAGAAACAGACCAATCAATGAAGTCAGTGAAGTGAGTGAGCCAGAGTTGAGTGGAGGAAAATTTGGATTGTGTTTATCTGATAACAAATCACACTGACAGTGTTTGAGGGTTTACAAAGCCCTTTCCTCACAACAACTTTACAAAGAAGGTAAGTCATGATAAATATTATTCACATTTTACAGATAGGAAGTAGAATGTCAGAAAGTCAAATTATCTTCCCAAGGTCACACAGTGTCAGAGCCAAGTCTAACGTCAAACCTGGGGAGGCAATCTGGTAAAAATCACTGGTTTTGGAGTCAGGACCATAGTTTAAATTCCACCTCTGACACTCATTACCTGTATGACCTTAGGTAAGTCATTTAACTTTTCTGTTAAGTAATTAATGTAACTAATACATGAATTAATTACTTTATTTTCTCCCTTTAAAATGTACTTTCTGTCTTTTTGTTTGTTTTGTTTTGCAATATACTTATTTATTTTAAGTTATTTTATTTTACCAATTATATGTAATAATTTTCCATGTAAGTTTTCTGAAGTTATAAGATCCAAATTGTTTCCCTCCCTTCCCTTCTCCTTCCGGGGAGATAGTAAGTAATTTGATTTGGGTTATTTGTTATCATGTAAAACCTATTTCAATATTGTTCATTGTTATAAAAGAATACACATATAAAATAAAAATCCAGATAAATGAAAGTGAAAAATAGCATGGTTTGATCTACATTCCAACTCCATAGTTCTTTCTCTGGAGATGGATTTTATTTTTTGCTGTAAGTCCTTCAGAATTGTTCTGGATCATTGTTGAGAGTAGCTAAGACTTTTACAGTTGATCATCCCTTAATATTGCTACTACTATCTGTACTCTCTGTCTTAAGGCAGAAGCCGGAGGGCAGTTGGGTAGCTTAGTGGATTGAGAACCAGGCCTAGAGATGGGAGGTCCTAGGTTTAAATCCGGCTTTAGACACACTTCCCAGCTGTGTGACCCTGGGCAAGTCACTTGACCCTCATTGCCTAGCCCTTACCATTCTTCTGCCTTGGAGCCAATACATAGTATTGACTCCAAGATGGAAAGCAAGGATCACACAACTAGGAAGTCTCTGAGGTCAGACTTGAACCCAGGTCCTTCCAGTTCCAGGCCTGGTGCCTATCAACTGTGCCATCTAGTTGTCCCTCAATTACTTCATCTTTGAAATGAGGGAATAAGACTAGTTTGATCTTGGCAGTCACTTCCAGTCCCAGATCTATGATCCTTTTTCATTATATCATATAGCCTCTGGATGTCTAGCTTCAAGAAAATGAGAATCAGTCTTGGGAAATTTGGCACCCTGGGTTCTGTCACTCATTGGTTCTTTATCCTATCCACCTTGAGAAGGAATCAGATGGGTAGTGTTAGAGACCTGGTGATTTAGAAAATAAGAATTGGGGTCAGAGCTGGGGCAGCCCCTAGGGCTTGTCCAAGTATATGGTGAAATAAGGATAGTGGGTAATGGGGTAGGGTGGGATGTGGGGGAAGGCTGTCAGCAACTCTGTGGGGTTCTTGCCCTGGGCACTGTGGTGGGAACTGAGAGAATATGAAACAGATGTGCTGATCAAAAGGACTATGTCTAAGGGCCTGGGATGTCTGTCATTCAGAAAGCCATGAGTGCCCATTTTATGATCCCACCCGAAGCTTTGTTTCTGGGTCCCGCCAATGTTCCCTCCTGGGGGCCCCTCCAGAGGGACATCTAAGCAAGGAAACTCACAATACTAAGAAATAGCTCAAAGCTCATCTTAGAAGTCTTATTTGTTTTTTGTTTTTTTCTTCTTGCTTCTTAAGCAAGGAGCCCAGATGGCTGCCTGCAGGGCAGTGAGATTCTTGGGGCCTCTCCCCAACTGTGTGAATATCTCCTAGCCTTATGTGGGGGTACATCTCCCAGACCACATGTATTTCTTCCACCTGGCTATCTTTCCTACTTTACATAAATCTCAGAGGTCTCATCTGGAAATGTTATTCCAGACTAGGCCATCCTATTTTCCCCCAAACCTTCTTCTTTCTTCCACTCTTCTCTGGGTCTATTCTCTAAACTACCCAACACTCTCCAAATTTTTTCTGCTTTTGAATTTTAAGAGAGTCCGTGAGACCAAGGAGTAACTATGGTGGAGACCTGTTGGAAAGTATTCTTTATGTCTCCTCTGAAATTTTCCCCAGGTCCTGTACCATGGATGACCATTTGTTGGAGATATTATAAAGGGAATCCATGCTTCAGGTAAAGGTTGGATTAGGTGGTCCCCTAGGATCCCTTCTAGTTCTATGATTCTCCAGTGGGCAGAATATTCTCCACTTCTAGGTGACCAGAACATCTCCACTTTGTCACACTACTGTCCTACCTCAGTGACCAGGTCCTCTGGGAATAAAATTCCTTCTAACAAAGTTGGTCAGGTTCTGAGAGCATCAGAGGAAATTTCAAATCTTTTCAGTAATGAGTTTGGCAGCTGACTGTCCTGGGACTGCATATTTAACATTGGAGGAATTTTGGAGGTCATCTCCTCTCTCCTCCTCATTTTAAAGATGAAGAAACTAAGGCCTGGAGAGTTAAAGAAGCTTGCCCAAGGTCTTTAAGTGTCAGAGCTGGAACAAAAGGAGAGAGCAACATTTTTCCTAGTCCATAATTTTTGAAGGTGGAGATGAGAAAAGGGCCATCTGGGCCAGAGTAGTGGGCATGTATGACCTCCATTCCAAAGGTCAAGAACTAGAGGATCAGAAGGGAGTACGATGTAGCCCAGCTCAGGGAAAGAGTGAATCCACTTCATAGTGCACATCCCTCTTCAATTTCATTTGACCCAGGAGTCAAGGAAGAGAGGGCAAATTTATCAGTTGCCAAAATGAACTTGGTTAATAACAGCTAGCAATTTGAGGTTCGCAAAGCATTTTACCTATGTTACCTCATTTTTACCTTATAATATCCCTGTAAGAAAGGTGCTATTATTATATTTAATAGATGGGAAAACTGAGGCTGAGAGGTTAAATGACTCACCCAGGGGTCACACAGCTAATAAATGTAGAAAGTGAGATTCAGACTTAAGTCTTCCTGATTCCAAGTCTGTCCACAGTAACACCTAGCTACTTTTCTTCTCTATCCCCCAGATCCTACTTCTGGAGTTTCTGACCATAAAAATCTGACCACAGAATAGTAGATTTGGAAGTAGAATGTACCTTAGGGGTTATCTGATACAGCACCTACATTTTACAGATGAGGAAACTGAGGTAACAGAAAGATCAAATTACTTGCCCAAATTTATACAAGGCAGAAAGCTTTGAAGTCAAAACTGAAGCTAATTTCTCTTGTAATACATGTCCTTTCTTAATAGATAACACTCTATATATTTGTGGAAGCAGTGCTCACTCTCCTTTTGAAGGATGGTCTCAGATTCTTCAAGTCAGGCTATATTTAGACATTCTTGAGTCTGAATCAATGCTATCTTCTTCAGTAACACCATTGAATTCCCCTACCAGATCTAGTTTATGGTTCAGTCTATATTCGATCTCTGAGTGGCTCTGCACTAGGCTGGTAATCATAAACCTAACCTGGAAGAGAGCTTCTTGGGTTCCTATCTACTTCACTGATGTCATGGAAGATATCAGGCAAGCTACTGATCATCTCCTTTGACTCCTGGAGTTCCTTCAGGCTTCCTTTTCCTTACCTAAGAACAACTGCCTCCTAGGACAGTAATGGGCAACCTTTAGAGCTTGGTGTGTCAAAATTCACCAAAAAACCGAGCATAATGAGCATAACTCAGGTGGTGTGTCACTTTGAGAAAAAAACATAATTTTGAGATATTTATAGTTTAAATAACAAAAATGTAAATTGTAATATATAACAACATTTAATAAACTAATAATAAATCATAAAAAATAATAGATAAATTAATATAGGTAGAATTGTCATCTATAGTGCACAGAGTGTCTACACTACACTACATACATAATGTTTCATCCTCGGCATGTGGCTCCATACTTCTCTGTATGTGGCCACATGTGGCTGCATGTCATCGAAATGGCTATATGTGTCAGTGCTGACATGTGTGTCATAGGTTTGCCATCACTGTCCTAGGACCAAATTTGAAGAAGAAAAGGGCACAAGAGAAAGAATATTTGGATTGTCATGAATGAACAGTTTAGAGGAGAAATACCAGGAAAATTAGGGTCTAATAATGTGCAGATCATGTAATCTTAGTGAGTGAAGATAGACTAAGCATTTTTATCTGCCAGGTCTCAGAGCATTAAGCTGGTCAGCCCTATCTACTCCATGGAACTGAGACTCAAGGAGGATCTTCCAACCAGTCCTCTCCCTATTTGGGCCCAGATCTTAGTCCTCCTTCAAGTTCTCTCTTCCTCTGGGCCCCATGTTTCTTATTTGATCAACCCATTTTGATCTAGAAATGACTCTGGCTAGCCATGTGACCTTTGACTCTCCCTCCCACACTTGTGATCCACATGTGGCCTTTGGAAAAGCAAAGAGCCAACTCTTAGATCTCACCACTTGGAACTTTCAGCTCCAGTTACTTCAAAGAGGGTGGTTGGGGTGGAGAGGGGAGGGAGGAGAGGAGGAGGAGAAAGAGGAAGGTGACTGCGGTGGTGGAGGTCTGCTTCTGCTCTTAAAGAGCCAAGCCACTTTCAAATGCAAAGCAGATCATTGGAAACAGCTGGTTAGCTCAAACTAGGGAAAGAAGGTCTGGATGAAAGGGAGGCAGAAAGGCAGGCTTGGAGCTGGAAAAGTAGGATAGTTCCCATTTGAATCTAGCCTTGAAACTAGTCCTGCTAGCTCACCTGATTTCCTAAGTGTGAGATTGTTTTTCTTTTCTAAAGTTTAGTCATAAGAGAAGTGACTTTAAAAAATTGCCTTTTATTATTATGAACTTGACAAACACTAACAGACATGAACATATCCCCATAAAATGAAGAACAGACAGAAAGGAATGCATGTGAAACCACAAATTTCCTCTACATAGGGCTTAGATTTCTTTCTTTCTTTCTTTTTTGTATATTTACATTTTAGCATGGTAGTTCTAACACTTCCCTGTTCATTTGTATGTCCCCTTCTGAACTTCAGTTCTCTTCTATTTATTTGTGTAATGATTTGTTGATACTTGTTTCTTAAAAAAAAAAAGTATCTCTATCACCACTTTCCCCACAAAACACACAAACAAACAAACCTTCTTTGTAAAAAATAATTATTGTCTACCAAAGCAAATCTACATATTGGCCTTGTAGGAAAATGTAGGTCTACAATTCATCAAGTGTTTTAGGAGGTAATACAGCATTAAGCTTCTGAAGCATTGATGATTCATTGTATGGATGATCATTGTTATTTCAGATGTTTTGTATAAATGAGGTATATTAGATGTTCAGGGAAGACTAGCATCTGGTGTGAGGGCTTACTGAGCCCTTCAGGGCTGCTCATCCACCTTTGGTGATCACCTGTCCCCCAATTCTCACCTATGGCTCCAAGGACCTGTAGCACACCCAGGTAAAACCCTCTTGACAAATAAGCTAAACTAGGTTGAAGGTAAGAGGCAAGTCTCTTTAATGAAGTCTATAATTGTTTCTATGATTTCTTCTTTGGCCCACCTGAACAGGGATAAAAAGGAATATACCTTCTCAGCAGTAAATGATACATATACAAAGATCGACCATATCCTAGAGCATAGAAATATTGCAAACAAATGCAGAAAAGCATAAATAATCAATGCCTCTTTTTCATATCACAGTGGGGTAAATATTATAACTAACAATGGTCCATTGAAAGGCAAATTTAAAATTAATTGTAAATTAAATATCATTTACTGCTGAGAAGGTATATTCCTTTTTATCCTTGTTCAGTTTTCTCCAGATATCTATTAACTCTAATTTTTCTAGCATTTCATTTACTTCCCTTATTTCTTTCTTATTTTTGGTTCAATTTATCTAGTTTTAAGAGGGGAAAGTTAAGATACCCCACTAGTATGGCCTTACTATCTATTTCCTCCTTGAACTTCTTCAATTTTTTCTTTAGATACCTAGATGCTATACCATTTGGTGCACAGATGTTTAGTAATGATATTACTTCATTGTTTATAATACCTTTTAATAAAATGTAATTTCCTTCCTTATCTCTTTTAATCAGATCAATTTCTACTTTGGCTTTGTCTGGCATCATGATTCCTACTCCTGCTTTTTTTCTTTTTCTTTTTTTTTTTTACTTTAGATAATGCATAATATATTCTTCTCTAGCCTTTTACCTTGAAGCTGTGTCACGTTGCCTCAAATGTTTCTTGTAAACAACATGTAGTAGGATTCTGGTTTTTAATCCACTCTTCTATCTGCTTCGGTTTAATAGGTGAATTCATCCCATTCACATTAAGCATTATGATTACTAACTGTGTATTGCCCTCCATCTTATTATCCCCTTTAGATCCTGCTCTATTCCCTTTCATTCTATTCCTTCTCACCAGTATTTTGCTTTTTGTCACCCCTCCCTCAGTTCCCCCTCCCTTCTTTTACCCCTGCTTCACTTGTCTTATTCTCCTTCTACTTCTCTGTAGGGTAAGATAGAATTCTATGCCCCACTGAGTATACTTGTTTTTTCCTCTCTGAGCTAATTACAAAGAAATGACAGTGAGGAGACATCATATCAAAACCTATGGGATAGAGCCAAAGCAGTACTCAGGGGAAAATTTATGTTATTGAGTGCCTATACCAACAAAATAGAGAGAATGGAGATCAATGAATTAGAAAAAGAACAAATTAAAAATCCCCAGATAAAAACTAAATTGGAAATACTAAAAATTAAAGGAGAAATTAATAAAATTGAAAGTAAGAAAACTATTGAATAATAAATAAGACTAAGAGCTGGTACTTTGAAAAAATAAAGAAAATAGATAAAGTTAATCTAATAAATTGGTTAATCTAATAAAAAAACAAAATCAAATTAACAGTATCAAAGATGAAAGGGGGGGGCAGCTGGGTAGCTCAGTGGAGTGAGAGTCAGGCCTAGAGACAGGAGGTCCTAGGTTCAAACCCGGCCTCAGCTACTTCCCAGCTGTGTGACCCTGGGCAAGTCACTTGACCCCCATTGCCCACCCTTACCAATCTTCCACCTATGAGACAATACACCGAAGTACAAGGGTTAAAAAAAAAAGATGAAAGGGGAAATCATACCTCTAATGAAAAGCAAATTAAGACAATTATTAAGAACTACTCTGCTCAATTATATGGCAATAAATATGACAATCTAGGTGAAATGGGTGAATATTTACAAAAATATAAATTGCCCAGATTAACAAAAGAGGAAATAGAATTCTTAAGCAATCCCATCTCAGCAAAAGAAACTGTCCAAATCATCAAGGAACTTCCTAAGAAAAAATGGGCCAGATGGATTCACAAGTGAGTTCTATCAAACATTTAAAGAACAACTAATTCCAAAAGTATACAAATTATTTGACAAAATAAGCAAAGAAGGAGTTCTACCAAATTCCCTTTATGACACAAATATGGTACTGATTCCAAAGCCAGGCAGATCAAGAACCAAGAAAGAAAATAACAGACCAATCTCCTTAATGAATATAGATGCAAAAATCTTAAATAGAATACTAACAAAAAGATTCCGGCAAGTGATCATGAGGATTATTCACTATGATCAGGTGGGATTTATGCCAGGAATTCAAGGATGGTTTAATATTAGGAAAACCAGTCACATAATTGACCATATCAATAATCAAACCAACAGAAATCACATGATTATCTCAATAGATGCAGAAAAAGCCTTTGACAAAAATATGACACTCATTCCTATTGAAAACACTAGAAAGTATAGAAATAGAAGAATCATTCCTCAAAATAATAAACAATGTATATTTAAAACCATCAGCAAGTATCATCTGCAATCGGGACAAGTTAGAAGCCTTTTCAATAAGATCAGGAATGAAGCCAGGATGCCCATTATCACCTCTTTTATTCAATATTGTACTAGAAACACTAGCAGTAGCAATTAGAGGAGAAAAAGAAATTGAAGGGATTAAAGTAGGCAATGAGGAGGCTAAACTATCACTCTTTGCAGATGATATGATGGTATCCTTAAAGAAAACCCAGAAAATCAATTAAAAGGCTAGTGGAAATAATGAACAAGCTTAGTAAATTTGCAGGATACAAAATGAACCCACATAAATCATCAGCATTTCTATATATTTCCAACAAAACTCAGCAGCAAGAATTAGAAAAAGAAACTCCATTTAAAATCACTCTAGGCAATATAAAATATTTAGAAATCTATCTGCCAAAATAAACATAGGAATTATATGAAAACAACTACAAAACACTTTTCACACAATTAAAACTAGATCTAAACAATTGGAAAAACATTGAGTGCTCATGGGTAGGATGAGCTAACATTGTAAAAATGCCAGTCCTACCCAAATTAATCTACTTATTCAGTGCCATACCTATGAAACTACCAAAAACTTTTTTATAGACTTAGAAAAAATTATAACAAAGTTCATCTGGAAGAACAAAAGATCAAGAATATCAAGAGAAATAATGGAAAAAAATGTGAAGGATGAGGGCCTAGCAGTACCAGATCTTAAGCTGTACTATAAAGCAATGGTCATCAAAACAATATGGTACAAGCAATGGTCATCAAAACAATATGGTACTGGCTAAGAGATAGAAGGGTAGGTCAGTGGAATAGACTAGGGGTAAATTATCTCAATCAGCTAGTGTTTTATAAACCCCAAAACCTCAGCTTTTGGGACAAGAACTCACTATTTGACAAAAACTGTTAGGAAAATTGGAAAACAGTACAGGGGAAATTAGGTTTATTTCCACATCTTACACCCTATACCAAGATAAATTCAAAATGAGTAAATGACTTAAATATAAAAATATAAATATAAAAAATATATAAAAATATAAAGAGTGAAATCATAAATAAATTAGGTGAACATAGATTAGTAAACCTGTCAGATCTGTGGGAAAATAAGGAATATAAGACCAAGCAAGAGATAGAGAACATTGAAAAATATAAAATGAGTGACTTTGATTATATTGGATTAAAAAGGTTTTGTACAAACAAAACCAATGCAACCAAAATTAAAAGGAAAGTAACAAACTAGGAGAATATTTTTATAACAAAACTCTCTGACAAACGTTTAACTTCCCATATATATGGGGAACTAAGTCAAACCTATGAAAAATCAAACCATTCCCCAATCAATGAATGGTCAAGGGACATGAATAGTCAGTTTTCACAGGATGAAATCAAAACTATCAATAAGCACATGAAAAGGTGTTCTAAATTAAGGAAATGCAAATTAAAACAACTCTGAGGTACCACCTCACACCTAGCAGATTGGTCAATATGATAGCAAAGGAAAGTGATAAATGTTGGAGGGGATGTGGCAAAATTGGGATACTAATACACTGCTGGTGGAGTTGTGAATTGTTCCAACCATTCTGGAGGGCAATTTGGAACTATGTACAAAGGGCTTTAAAAGAATGCCTGCCCTTTGATCCAGCCCACTGCTGGGTTTGTACCCCAAAGAGATAATAAGGAAAAAGACTTGTACAAAAATATTCATAGCTTCACTCTTTGTGGTGGCAAAAAATTGGAAAATGAGGGGGTGTCTATTGACTGGGGAATGGCGGAATAAATTGTGGTATGTGTTGGTGATGGAATATTATTGTGCTGAAAAGAATAAAGAAATGGAATTATTCCATGTGAAATAGAATAACCTCCAGGAATTAATGCAGAGCAAAAGGAACAGAACCAGGAGAACATTGTACATAGAGACGGATACACTGTGGCACAATCGTATGTAATGGACTTTTCTACCAGTAGCAATGCAATGACCCAGGATAATCTAGAAGAACTTAGGAGAAAGAATGCTATCCACATCCAGATAAAGAACTATGGAACCAAAGATGCATTAGAAAAATATATGACTGACCACATAGTACGATAGGAATGTGATTAGGGTTTTAATGTTAAAGAATTGCTCTACTGCAAATAGTAATAATATGGAAATAGGTTTTGAACCTATATATACACATATACACATATAACCCAGTGGAACTGCTTGTTGGCTTTGGGAGGAGGGAGGAGAAAGCGGGGAGGGGGGGGGACGAAGGAGGAGGAGGATCATAAATCATGTAACCATGGAAAAATATTCTATATAAAAATTTTAAAAAATTGGGACAAGTCTCAAACCTGTAGGTGACTTAGGAGGATGTCTTTCCCAAGCATGTGAAGACTTCCTGAAGTAGAATAGGCAGATGAGAATAATTTGTTCCTATGGCCATGAAGGGGGCTGAAGCAGGAATTTGGTCAGATATCGAAGATGCCTAGGTCATTGATTTTCTCTTGCCATTGGACTTAGATGACTCTGGATGAGAGAGCCAAGCTGATGACTTTGAGAAACTCTGCTGCACTTAAATCCAACTCACATGCAAATCAAGATATCACCCCATGATATCACTGGTCCTCTTTGAAAATGGGCTATCAATGACAATGGTTCACCTAGTTCTTCTTACTTCATTCTTCATCACATCATACAAGCCCTTCCATGTTCTTTTTTGTAATAAGGATCTGGCCAATGGCATTCCATGCCCAAAGTGGGTGAAGTGTGCTGAGGAGTGTAGTACAGAGATGGGGGACGTAGCAGTTTTGCAGGCTTTGGCTGAGTTCTAATGTCAGTTAGGAGTTTAGAATCTTGAGAGAGAGTTTCAGCTGGCCCTGGGATGTCCCCCCTCTCTGTACTACAGGAGTCTGCTACTGGAAAGGCACAATGATGTAATAGAAGGGTTCTATTTCCCAATCTGAGGCATGCACAAACATTTTATTACAGGTTTTGATCAGCTAACCAGGTGGGGAAGAGATAGATTGTTGATTGGCTGCTAATCAGAACTGGTGTACTAAAAAGGTACTGACTGGCCAAAGCCAGAGTCTTTTTCTCTTCCTCTTTCTTGCCTGGCTGTTTTCAAACAAGAAGGCAAGGACTGTTACAAGTCTTTGGTGGGCTGCCACCATGCGGCCTATATTGCATGATTCTGCTATTGCTTTTGTCTCTGTTTTATCTAGTCTTTTTGATTTGGGGAGGAGTCCTAGAGATGGTTACAGCTTTGTTAGTTTTGAAGGGTCAGAATATTGAGCCAGAAATCCATGAGCCTGAATTCATGCTGGGTTATGCAGGAAATTCAGCATGATATGACCTGCTTGACCCAGACCAGCAACAGCAGAAATGTAGCTGAGTTCATTTTGAGACCACTCTTCCCAGGCAGCATAGGGCATAATGTCACCTGATATGACCTTAATATTTGCTATATTTACTCAATAAATATCCCTTTGTGAAAAGCCAATTTTTGGGACAGCTAGATGGCACAGGGGATAGAAAGCCATGGTTGGAGTTAAAATGAGAGGCCTGGGGTCAAATTTGACCTCAGATATTTCCTAACTGTGTAACCCTGGGCAAGTCATTTAGCCCCATTTGCCTAGCTCTTGTCCTTCTGTCTTAGGATTGTTAACTGAAACAGAAAATAAGAGTTAAAAAAACAACAAAGTAATTCGTATTAATTGATTAAATGGAAATAGACCACTAATAAGTGGCAAGTTATATTTAGGAAGACATGGTATTTTAGGGGCTCAAGCACACAGTTTTAGAAAAAGATATCCTCAACCCCTCAGGGGAACCCCTAGAATCCTGAGGGGAAGATACTATTAACCTTGCTCAGGGATATAATTTTTAATGTATGTGAGTTGGGTTGAGAGGCCTCAGAGTTTATAAAGCCTGTATCTGAATTCATCTTATAACTGATTAATATTCCATTCCGTTCATATATCATAATTTGTTCAAGCATTCTCCAGGAGGTGGCCACTTACTTTGTTTTTAGTTCTTTATTACATGCAACAAAATATGTTACAGTAAATATAGATTCTTTCCTTCCTTTCTTTCCCTTCTATCTTTGAGGAAGTAGTATAGTGGTTTAATGGGTCAAAAGTTAGTGACTTTTTTATTATAGTTCCAACTTTTCTTTTTAGGATTGTCAGACTAATTCACAATTCCATAAACAGTACATTAGAGTGACTATTTCCCTTCAGCTTTTCCTACATTTGTCATATTCCTTTTTAATCATCTTTAACAATCTCATGAGTGAAAGGGAAAACCTCAGAGTTGTTTTAATGTGCATTTCTTTTATTATTAATGATGGAGCATTTTTTCTTATGATGGTTGATATACCTTTCTTCTTTTGAGAAGTATCTGTTTGAGAGATGATGGACTCGAGATACAGAAACAGTCATCCATTTTTGGACATGGCCATTGTATAGATTTGTTTTGCTTGACTGTTTATTTGTTACAAATTGCTTTAGTACTTATATATATACAAATGTATATATAAACACATAAACATATATACATACAGATATATGGACTGCTTTCATTGACCAACCCTGGAGGTTTGAATGAAAGCAGTCCTTACAAGAGTACACAGAATATTCCTAATTCTCTAGGTGGAAGAAGTGAGGGAGTTTGTTTTGGGAGAGTCATGATGATGCATGTTGGAAGTGCTTTGAAGACTTTAGAGCATGTGTAGATATTATGTAGCTGGTTCAGAACCATGTGTTGAATAGCAGCTTCTTTGATTGACTGCATTTCCAGAACAAGAACTGGGAGTGCTTTCAAAAGGCAAAATAGCCCCTTGGCCTCTTCTTTTTCTCTTGGTTGGACCTCTTCCTTGTTTTGACTCTTTCCACTGGAAGGCAAATGATGAGAGAAAATACTATAAGGGAAGAGGTCTTGGGTCTTCTTCTGAGGCCAGTGTGTAGACTCATAAATATGGGCCTTGGTGTTTGTTCTTTGGTATTAGGTGTAGAAAGTCAGAGATTTTGACCTTTTGAATTTTGAATTCAAGAGAGGGCACCATCCTTGAGTCCACAAATATGGGAGTTGAGTCCATGTCAGATTTTGTACCCAGACTATTGGTAGCTAAGATGAAGACTCATCCAGGAGTGATGTTAAATTTGGACTTGTTAGGATCAATGATATGTAGAAACTGAGTTAAATCTCAGTCCACTCTCCCCTAAATGAAGGTGATATAGGAAAGAGTTTGACTGAAGTTTTAGAGGGTAAAGGTTTATACTTTCATGCTTGCTACATATTTAAAGTAAATTTACCTTGGTAAAACCACATTTATATTAATTGGTGAAGTGAAACTGGGAGGCTAGTTACTTGCCAGCTATCAGGGAGGCCAATACACCCAGAATGGCTCAGGTGGATAGAAGTAGAGAAGTTATCCTCAATTCCTTATGGGTGTCCCCTGGAATCCTGATAGGGAGATATAGTTGGTCTAGCTCTGGGTCAGTAAGGTCAGAGATTATTTCATGTATTTAATTGGATAAAGGGGAGGCATGACTGGAAAGTGAGGGGAGATAATGATAATATTGCCCCAAGAAAAAGATCATTAAAGGAGGGTCAGAAGGAAGCAGAGAAAAATAGGACAATTTTACATTTAGGAAATACTTGTAAAGAAGCCAACTATGTAGAATATAGATTAATAGTTTAGTATACAATTCTCTTTTTATTCCCAACTTGATACATGAAAATATTCATGTTTTTTTTCTGTTCAAATTTTTAAAAAAAGAACTGCTTGTTCTCTTTGACTTTGTATATTAAGAAATGGTTCTTATGTTTGTATTAGTTTCCTAAGTATCCTGGGTTTGAGACCTTTATTAGAGAAATTTACTGAAAAGATTATTTTTTACCAGTTGTTTCCCTTATAACTTCCCTGGTTTTATTTGTATAAAACTCCTCAAATTATGTAATCAAAATTATCCATTTTATTGTCTGTGATCTTATCTACTATCCCTTATTTGCTCAAGAACTTTTTATTTTTTGTGAAAGATATCACTTTCTCTAGTCCTCTAATTTGTTAATAACATGCTTTTCCATAGATATGTCATATATCCATTTGGAGCTTACATTTGCATATAGTATATAACCAATATCTAATTTCTGACAGACTGCTTTCCACTTTTCCTATATGTTTTTTGTTAAATAGTGAGTCTTAATTCCAGTAGTTGGAGCCCTGGAGTTTATAAAACATTATATTACTTCATTTCATTACTTCTGGACTTTGTGTCTTACTGGTCTGCTTTTCTATATTTTTACCAGCAACAGATATTTTTGTGCATATAGGTCCTTTTCCTTTTTCTTTGATTTCTTTGGCATACAGATCTAGTAGTGGTTTTACTGGATCAAAGGTATACACAATTTTATAGCCCTTTGGGCATAATTCTCCAGAATAGTTGGTCTAGTTCATAATTCAGTTCACAATAACAGTGCATTAGTGTCCCATGTTTCCACATCACTTCCAACATTTGTCATTTCCCTTTTCTCTCATTTTGGCTAATTCGATAGGTATGAGGTAGTACTTCAGAACTGTTTTAATTTGAATTCTCTTATTATTACTGATTTAGAGCATTTTTCATATGAATATAGATAACTTTGATTTATTCTTCTATAAGGGTTAAATTAAAGAGTTCGACAAAGTGAGGAGAGCAGTTTAACAGAAACTTTGTTTAATTTAAGAAAGAAGTACAGATGCAAAGTGAAAGGAGCAGAGCCAGAAGAACATTGTACACAGAGAATACACTGTGGTAAAATAGAATGTAATGGACTTCTGTACTAGCGGCAATGCAATGACCCAGGACAATTCTGAGGGACTTATGGAAAAGATGCTACCCACATTCAGAGGAAGAACTACAGGAGTGGAAACAGAAGAAAAACAACTGCTTGAGCACATGGGTTGAGGCAGACATGATTGGAGATGTAAACTCGAAACTACCACATCAATGCAACTGTCAACAATTTGGAAATAGGTCTTGATCAATGACACATGTTAAAACCAGTAGAAATGCACATCAGCCATGGTGGGGGGGGAGGAGTTCAGGGTGTGGTGAAGGGGAAAGTAAGAGCATGAATTATGTAACCATGTTAACTTTTCTAAAAAATAAATATTAATAAATGTTTTTTAAAAAGCATGTAAAAGTACATAGGGTAAATAAAGTTTAAAGAAAGCAGGGGAAAAAAAGAAAGAAAGAAGTACAGATAGAAAGATAGAAAAGAGGAAAGAGAGATTATTAATCTTATACCCTATAAATATACCTAAAATTCCTAATACTACCTAAAATTCCCTAAAACTACCTCTAACTGTCTTCTGAGGACAGTTTCTTCTGCCTGGCACGCCAGGCCTATCTAACCTACTCTATCTATACATTATAGCTAACTCCCTAAATAATAGACAGCCACCACTCACTCACTCCTTCAATCAATTTTCTATAAAAGCCCAGTTGCCAGTAGCCAACTTCCAGCAGATCCTTGCCTCAGAGACAGACCTGCTCTCTAGAGATCCCAGAGGCAAAAGCCCTTCTTCCCTCAGTGGCTGCTTCCTTTATTGACCAACTCTCCCCCCCAACTTCCTGTCAGAGGGCCAGCTACTTCCTCTCCTCAGTCCTAGTCTCCCTGGTAACAGAATCTTCAGCTCTGGCTCACTGTCAGTTCTGATCTACTTAGAAATCCTACTCTCTAGTCTCTTAAGGAGACAGAGGGAAAGATTAAAAAAATCCCTTTAGCACTTCCAAAAACTGTTGGTTCATATCCTTTGACCATTTATCAATTGGAAAATGGCTCTTATTTTTATAAACTTAACTCATCTTCCTATATATTTGAGAAATAAGGCCTTTATCAGAGAAACTTTCTCTAAAAATGTTTTCCCCAGTTTCCTGCTTCCCTTCTAATTTTGGCCCTATTGCTTTTATTTGTGCAAAACCTTTTAGATTCATGTAATCAAAATTATCCATTATACTTTCCATGATTCTCTCTTTTGATCATAACCTTTTTTCCCTTATCCATAGATCTGACAGGTAACATTTTCCATGTTCCCTTAATTTACTTATAATACCCTTTATGTTTAAATCATGTATCTGGTATGAAATGCTACTCTATGCCTAATTTCTGCCAAAATGTTTTCCAGTTTTCTCAGCGATTTTTTTCATACAGTGAGTTTTTGAGGCAGCCAGGTAGCATAGTGGATAGAGGGCCAGGCCTGGAGTCAGGAAGACTTGGGTTTAAATCTGGCCTCAGACACTTCCTAGCTGTATGATCCTGAACAAGTCACTTAACCCTGATTGTTTAACCCTTGCCACTCTTCTGTCTTAGAACTGATGCTAAGACAGAAAGTCAGGGTTTAAAAAAACAAAACAAAACAGTGAGTTTTTACTCCCAGAGCTTGGATCTTTGGGTTTATTAAACACTATGGGCATTTGCTACTGTGTATTACATGCCCAATCTATTTCACTGATCCATCATTCTATTTCTTTTTTTTTTTTTTTTTTTTAAACTCTTACCTTACATCTTGGAGTCAATATTGTGTATTAGCTCCAAGGCAGAAGAGCGGTAAGAGTAGCCAATGACCAGGGGCACAAAGCAAGGAAGTGTCTGAGGCCAGATTTGAACCCAGGACCTCCCATCTCTAGGACCTCCCATCTCTAGGCCTGGCTCTCAATCCACTGAACTACCCAGCTGCCACCCCCCCCCCCAATTCTATTTCTTACTCTGTATCATGTTGTTTTGATGATTAATGCTTTGTAATATAGTTTAAAATCTGGCATTGGCAGGGCATCTTCCTTTACATTTTTTAATGATTCTCTTGATATTCTTAACCTTTTGTTCTTACGGATGAAATTTTTTTAGTTTTTTCTAGATCTATAAAATAATTATTTTTTAGTTTGATTTGTTTGGCACTGAATAGGCAAATTAATTTAAGTATAATTGTCATTTTTATTATATTGGCCTACCCATTTCTCCAATTGTTTAGATTTGTTTTTATTTGTATGAAGTTTTTTGTAATTGCATCCTTGGATTTGTGTTTGCGGGAAGACTCCTAAATATTTTTATATTGTCTGTCATTTCTCTTCCTACTTCATCTGACTATGTTTTGCTGGTAATATATAGAAATGTTGATGACTTATATGGATTTATTTCATAGTCTGTAATTCTGTCAATGCTAATAATTGTTTATGCTAATTTTTTATATTTTACTTTCATAAATACATTTAATAATAATTTTAATAACAATTAATAACATACATTTTCTGAAATTATAGGATTCAAATTGTCTCTTTCCTGCTCTTCCTTCCCCTCTTTCTGAGACAATTTGGTAAGCAATTTGGTCTGGTTTATACAAATATGATGGTGCAAAACATATTTCCATATTGGTCATGTTGTGAGACAATATTAATATAAAACCAACCCCCTCTCCCCAAAAAACACCCACAAATAAAAAAAGTGAAAAGTAGTATGCTTTGCTCCATATTTAGACTCCATCAATTCTTTCTCTGGAAGTGAAGAGTATTCTTTGTTATAAGACCTCAGAATTGTCTTGGATCATTATATTGCTGAGAATAACTAGGCCTTTCATTTTTGAGCATCATAGAATATTGCTATTACTGTGTACAATATTCTCCTGATTCTGCTTACTTCACTCTGCATCAGTTAATCTGCATGTAAATCTTTCTAGGTTTTTCTGAAATCATCCTGCAATTCATTTCTTATAGCACAGTAGTATCCCATCCCAATGCTATACCACAACTTGTTCAGCCATTTCTCCATTGTTGGACATCCCCTTAATTTCCAATTCTTTGTCACCACAAAAAGAGCTGTCATAAATATTTTTGTGCAAGCAGGTCTCTCTGTCTCTCTCTGTCTCTCTCTGTCTCTCTCTGTCTCTCTGTCTCTCTGTCTCTCTGTCTCTGTCTCTCTGTCTCTGTCTCTGTCTCTGTCTCTCTCTCTGTTTCTCTCTCTCTCTCTCTCTCTCTCTCTCTCTCTCTCATTTTTTAAAAAATCCTTACCTTTACTCTTAGTATTGATTGTAAGACAGAAGAGCAGCAAGGACTAGGCAATGGGGGTTAAAACTTGCCTGTCTCTCTCTCTCTCTGTCTCTGTCTGTCTGTCTGTCTCTCTCTCTCTCTCTCTCTCTCTCTCTCTTTCTCTCTCTCTTTTTGGGATATAGACCTAGAAGTGGTATCATTGGATCAAAGGGCATCCCTTGGGCATAGTTTCAAATTGCTTTACAGAATAGTTGGAACAGTTTACAGTACACTAGCAATGCATTAGTGTCCCAATTTTGCCACATCACCTACATTTACTACTTTCCTTTACTATTATTACATATTATATTATATATTACATTAATCAATCTGATGGGTGTGAGGTTGCACTCCAGAATTGTTTTAATTTGCATTTCTCTAATCAATAGTGATTTAGAACATTTTTTCATATGATTACAGATAGCTTGATTTTGATATTGATTTGATATTGATTTCATCACCTGAAAACTACCTGTTCATATTCCTTGACTATTTGTCAATTGGGGAATGAGTTGTAGTTTTAGAAATTTGACTCAGTTTTCTATATACTTGAAAAATGAGACCTATAACAGAGAAATTTCCCTTTTAATCACAGTTGCATTAATTAATTAAATTAAATTAAATAATAATTAGTTGTTAGTATGAACTCCTTTAAATTTAATATGATTGACATTATTCATTTTATATCTCATAATATTCTCTATCCCTTATTTGGTCATAAATTCTTTCCTCATCTATAAATTCTACAAGGTTTTACAGTTTTTTTTATTTTTAATTTTAATTTTTTTCGAATTTGGACATCTTTATTTAATTAATCAATTTAGAATATTTTTACATGGTTACAAGATTCATGTTCTTTCCCTCCCCTCCCCCCACCCGCTCCTATAGCTGATGCGCAATTCCACTGGGTTTTACATGTGTCATTGATCAAGAACTATTTCTATATTATTGATATTTGCACTAGAGTCAATATCCCCAATCGGTTTTACATTTTTAAATTTATTTGTTCATTTGTAACTTTTGAAATATTAAAATATTCATTAACTCCCTCTATTTCTCCCCTCATCCCATTAAAGAAGGCATCATTTGACAAAAAAGATATATGTATATATAAAACCATGTCTTAATTATTTCTATTTATCAGTTCTTTTTCTGGAAGTAGACATACACAAGTCATTCTTTAAAGAATATTTCTGTTACTGTTTGTAATGTTTCCTTGATTCTCCTTGTTTCTCTCTTCATAATTTCATATAGGTCTTTCCATGTTTATCCAAAATTAACCTGTTCATCATTTCTTACAGTACAGTAATATTCCATCACAATTATATGCCACAACTTGTTTAGCCATTCCCCAATTGATGGGTATCCTTTCAATTTCCAGTTCTTTGTCACTACAGTGAGAGCTGCTACAAATATTTTAGGACATACAATTTCTTTTCCTTTTTCCTTGATCACATAGAAAATAAACCTAACATGTTATTGCTGAGTCAAAAAGTATGTAAAGTTTTATAATTCTGAGTATAATTCCAGATTATTCTCTAAAATGGTTGGAACAGTTCCTGGTTCCACCAATAGTATAATATTGTCCCTCTTTTCTCATATTCTCTCCAACATTTGTCCTTTTTAGCTAAAGTTTAGCTAATAACTCAAAATAACTCTGAAATATCTTATACTTGTATAAGTTGATATTTCAGAGTTATTTTGATTTGCTTTTCTGTAATCAATAATGATTTAAAGCATTTTCCCATATACTTTATATAGCTTTGATTTCTTCATCCCAAAACTGTCTGTTCATATCTTTAGAGCATTTATCAATTTGAGAATGGCTCATGTTCTTATATATTTGACAAAGTTCTCTCTATATTTTAGATAAAATACTTCTCTCCCAAAAACTATAAATTTTTTCCCCAACTGCTTTCCTTTTAATCTTGGCTACATTAGTTTTACTTATTCAAAAACTTTAAAGTTTAATGCATTCAAAATTATCCATTTTACATTTCATAATTCTTTCTATCTCTTGTTTTTTTCATAAATTCTTATATCCATTTATTTATATCCATAAATCTGATATTTTGTTCCCTATTCTTCCAATTTGCTCATAATATATCCCTTTATATCTATATAATTATCATTTTGGCCTTATCTTGGAAAATGATGTAAGAGATTGGTCTGTACTAGTTTCTGTCAAACTGCTTTCCAGTTTTCTTCAAAAATTTTCCAAGTATCAAAGAAAAAATGAAAAAAATGTTAAGGAAGTCAAGCATTTCCAGGATTTAAACTATATCATAAAGCAGTAGTTATCAAAACTTCTGATACTGGCTAAGACATGAAAAGGTAGATCAATGGAACAAAATGGACATATGATAAGCAGTTATAAAAAAATCATAGTAAGTTTGTGTTTGCCTCTCATTTATCTGATAGGTGTGAAGTGGTACCTCAGAGATATTTTGATTTGCATTACTCTAATCAAGAGGGATTTAGAATATTTTTTCATATGATTATTGATAGCTTTGATTTTCTTATCTGAAAATTGCCTATTTATATCCTTTGACCATTTGTAAATTGAGGGAAAACTTGTATTCTTATAAATTTGACTTAGTTCTCCATAAATTAAAAAAAATTATATCTTTATCAGAGAAATTTGCTATACATTTTCCCTCAGTTTGTTGTTTCCCTTCTGATCTTGGTTGATTACATTGGTTTTGTTTGTACTAACCCTTTTACATTTAATATAATCAAAATTGTTTATTTTACATCTTGTAATGCTCTCTATCTCTTGTTTGGTCATAAATTCTTCCCTTCCCCATAGACCTGACAGATAAATTATTTTATGTGTCCCTAATTTACATATGGCTTCACCCTTTATGTCTAAATAATACATACATTTTCACCTTGTCTTGGTATAGGGTGTGAGATATTGTTCTAAAGTTAGTGTCTGCTATACTATTTTACAGTTTTCCCAGCAGATTTTGTCAAATAATGAGCTCTTATCCAAAAGGCTGAGGTCTTTGAGTTTATCAAATGCTAGATTGCTAAGGTCATTTGCCCTTGTATATTATATATATATTCTAGTACATTGATTCACCACTCTATTTCTTAGCCAGTACCAGATTTTTTTTTTGCTGATTACTGCTTTATAGTAGTGTGAGATCTGGTACTGCCAGGCCATCTTTTATCACATTTCCTCCCCAACTAATTCCCTTGATATTCTTGACCTTTTGTTCTTCCAGGTGAATTTTATTATTTTTTTTCTAGTTCTATAAAATAATTTTGGTAGTTTGATTGGCATGGCACTGAATAAATTAATTTAGGTTAAATTGTCATTTTTATTATATTAGCTCAGTCTCTCCATGAACAATTAATATTTTCCCAATTGCTTATATCTGACTATGTGAGAAGTCTTTTGTAATCGTGTTCATATGATTCCTGTTTGTCTAGACAAGTATATTCACAGGTATTTTTTATTGCCTAGAGCAGTGGTTCCCAAACTTTTTTGGCCTACTGCCCCCTTTCCAGAAAAAATATTACTTAGCCCCCTGGAAATTAACTTTTTTATTGTAATAGCAATTAATAGGAAAGATAAATGCACCTGTGGCCATCACCGCTTCCCTAGATCACTGCAACATCTACCAGGGGGCGGTAGTGCCCACTTTGGGAATAACTCTAGAGTTATCTTAAATGGAATTTCTCTTTCTAGCTCTTGCTACTGAATTTTATTGGTAGTATATAGAAATACTAATGATTTATATGGGTTTATTTTGTATCCTGCAATTTTGCTAAAGTTATTATTTAAACTAGGTCTTTAGTTGATTCTCTAGGATTTTCTAAGAATACCATCATATCATTTTGCAAAAAGCAATAATTTAGTTTCCTCACTGCTTATTTTAATTCTTTCAATTTCTCTTCACTTATTTTTTTCAAATAATCTCTACAGAATTTGAATAAATTGTTCTTTAAATATTTGGTAGAGAGGGGGCAGCTGGGTAGCTCAGTGGATTGAGAGCCAGGCCTAGAGACGGGAGGTCCTAGGTTCAAATCTGGCCTCAGACACTTCCCAGCTGTGTGACCCTGGGCAAGTCACTTGACCCCCATTGCCTACCATTACCACTCTTCCACCTATAAGTCAATACACAGAAGTTAAGGGTTTAAAATAAAAAAAAATATTTGGTAGAATTAACTTGTAAATTCATCTGGTCTTGGGTATTTTTTCTTTTCTTTTCTTTTCTTTTTCTAACCCTTACCTTCTGTCTTGGAGTCAATACTGTGTATTGGCTCCAAGGCAGAAGAGTGGTAAGGGTAGGCAATGGAGGTCAAGTGACTTGCCCATGGTCAAACAGCTGAGAAGTGTCTGAGGCCAGATTTGTTGGGTATTTTTTCTTGAGGAATTTATTTATAGCTTGTTCAATTTCTTTCTCTAAGATAGGATTATTTGAACGTTCTAGTTCCTTTTCTGTTAATCTGGGGCAATTTATATTTTTGTAAATATCTATTCATTTGATCATCAGTTTTACTGGTGTAAAGTTGGGGGGGAAAGCTCCTAATAATTGTCTTAATTTCATCTTTATTGGTTGTACATTTATTCTTTTCATTTTTGATAGTGATATTTTGCTTTTCTTCTTTCTTTTTCAAATCAAATTAAACAATGCTTCATCTGTTTTAGTGACCCTCCCCCCCCCAACAGATCAGCCCCTCATTTGGACTTTTTTATACTTTCAATTTTATTAATTTCTCCTTTGATTTTTAAGATTTTTATTTGGTGTTCAATTGGGGATATTTAATTTGTTCTTTTTTCTAGTTTTTTCAATTGCATGCCCAATTCATTGATTGCTTTCTCTCTTTTTTTAAAATTAATATAATTATTTAGAGATAGAAATTTCCCCTCAAGTATTACCTTGGCTGTATCCCACAAATTTTTTAATGTCTCGTTGTTGTTTTCTTTTATGAAATGATTGTTTCTACAATTTGTTCTTTGACCTACTTCTTCTTTAGGGTTATTTAGCTTCCAATTAATTTTCAATCTGTGCTTCCAAGATCCTCTATTGAATCTAGTTTGTTTTTTTTTTTGTTTGTTTTTTTTGTTTGTTTTTGCATTATGGCCCCAAAAGGTGGCATTTAATATTTTTGCATTTGTCTGTTAGGCTCAATTTTTTGAAAGTGCCATATACAGTTTTGAAAAAGGTATATTTCTTTCTTTTCCAATTCGATATTTTCCAAAGGTCAATCATATCTAATTTTTAAAGATATTATTCATCTCCTTAACTTCTTCCATTCATTTTGGGTTTTTCTTTCCTTTGGCAATTCCTTCATGATTTGTTGAATTTCTACTTCTGATATAGGTTACTTAAAATTTCCATTTCTTATTTTGCTATATTGAGTATCTTGTGGTATGATAAATATCCATCTGTTTAATTTAAATGGTGAGTTTTGGGGGCATATAATTTGTCAAAGTAGTTTTAAATGTTCTCCTTTCATCAATCTAGTCTTTCTCTTTTTTGTTGCTAGAAGTATTTAAAGATAGAAATTTCTATCTAAAGACTATTTTGGCTTCATTCCAAATATCTTGGCATGTTGCCTCATTGTCATTTTTTGTGATGAAATAATCTATTGTTTTTATTATTTATTATTTGACCTATTAATTCTTTAGGACAAAATTATTCAGTTTTAAATTCTTTAGAAATTCTTAATGGATTATAATTTTCACTATATTTGGTTAGTAAGGCATATGTTTAACAATTCTGCTTTTCTGACTTTATGAGGTTTTTATGTTCTAGTACATGGTCATTTTTTTGTAAAGTTGCCATGCAAAGCTGAGAAATATGTATATTGATTTCAATTCATTCATTTTTCATAGAAATATTTTATCTATCTTTTCTAAAACTCTATGTAGGTCCTTACTTTCTTTCTTGTTTATCTTATTGTTATATTTGACTAGGTCCGAAAGGGATAAATTGAATTGCTCAACTCTCATAGTTTTGCTGTTTATTTCTTTCTGTTATTTGATTAATTTTTTCATTAAGCATTTAGATGCTAGGTCTTTTGGTACATAAATATTAATTACTGATATTATTTTCATTTCTATGTACATTTATGCATAATGTCATTCCCTGTTTTTGTTTTTTAAGCATATCTATTTTTGTTCTTGCTTTGTCTAAAATCATGATTGTTTTTTAAATTTCATTGGAAACATAATAAATGCTCCTCTTTCCCCTTATTTTAACTTTGTGAGTTTAAGTTTTGAGTGTCTTTTTTTGTCTAATGGGGAATTGTACTTGCAGAGTGTCACTCATGTAACTTCCCACATGAAAGAGCCTAGGGACTCTGCTTCTGAGAGAGTCATACTGATTTGCCTTGAAGAGACTTTGGAGCATGCATGGACATTCTGTAACTGGTAGCAATTTGCTAATCATGTGGTAGACATCAGCCTCTTTGACTGGCTATGTTTTTGAAGCTGGAACTTCAATAGGTCTTAGTTAGCCTCCCTGTTTATTGGACTTTTTGTGTTGATGGTATCTAATAAAAGAAAATGTAAAGGGAGAAGCTTTGGGCCTTTTCCTCTAAGGCCAATATGTGGATCCATGAATAAAGGCTTTGTGAATTTTGATAGGTCAGGACTGGGTACTGAGTCTATTTCAGGTTTTATAGCCAGTCCAGCATCAATGTCAGAAGGAATAAGGAGTGATCTTTGGGATTTAACCCAGTACCTGATATGAGGATTCATTTGACAGTCATATTATATTTGAAAATGAATTTGATAGATTATTACTATGTAAAGTCTATGCTAGGTCTGAGATTACTCTCCCCAGAAAATAAAGTGTTTATGGGGAAGTTATGCCCCAAAAGTGTTGGAGGTGGAAAATGTTTGTATTGTACTTTGATTGTTGCTATATTTTCAAAGTAAATATCCCTTTGTAAAAACTAAAGGGGGAGGGGAGTGTTGCTAGGTTGCTCAATGGATTGAAAACCAGGCCTAGAGATGGAAGGTCCTGGATTCAGATCTAGCTTCAGACACTTCCTAGTTGTGTGACCCTGGGCAAGTCACTTAACCCCTCATTGCCTTACCCTTACCTCTTCTGCCTTGAAACCAGTATAATGTATTGATTCCAAGATGGAAGGTAAGGGTTTAAAAAAAATGAAATAAAAGCTAATTGATTTTAATTGATTAAATTAAACTAGGTAGTAAGTTACTCTTATCTATTAATACAGGGGAACACATCAAGCTAGGGACTTTAGTAGATGGCATTAGAAAAGAGATACCTCAATACTTCAGCAGTACCCCTAAAATCCTGAGGGGCAGATATAGTCGGCCTAACTGTGGGATTTTGAACCACAGCACACTTGTTACACTTGTAAAAACTCATTGCTAGGTTTTGCTTTCTAATCATTTCTGTTATTCCCTTCATTTTTACAGTCATGTTCATGGTTACAAATGTTATTTATTTATTTCTCCTCTATCTTATCCTCTTATACTTTTTTCTGTCTTTGTCTCCCAATCTCCTAAGATAGGGGTTAAGATGGAGGGAAAATAAATGACCCAGATAGTGGTGAGAGACAAAGATTGTACTCTTCTTCTCTTCCCTCCTAGACTTTGATAACTGTTTTTTACTCTTCTCCCCTTCTAATACCCTATCATGGAATCTACTCTCTGAAGCTAAAATTTGTTTTACTTGTTCTATTCCCTCCCAAATACATATTTTCCCTTTTAACCAACCCCACTGCCTCTCTCCTTGTCCTCTTCAGTTTCTGGTTTAAGTTAAAAGCATTTCTATACCAAACACTGTAATCTGTGTTTTTTAGCCAATTCAAATAAGAGTAAGGTTCACGTGTTACCAGTTCTCTTACTCCTTCTTTGTTTATATACTCTTCTTAAAAACTTGACTAAAATAGATGGCAAGTTCTCTACCTTCTTTTCTTCCCTAATATCTTCTTTTTCATATTCCTTTTCTTTCATCTCTTATGATTAAGTTCTGCTTCTCTTATTTAGTTCTCTTTATGAACTTCAAAGACATTAAAGTTCTACAGGGCTATATTAATTCATCCCCTCTGTGTTAGAATATAAATCCTTTATCATATAGTACCTTCTATTTGCTCAAATGTATTTATCTCTCTAGGTTTTTTATAACTTTTGTGTGGGTATTTCAAAGTTTCTACTTACCTCTGCTTTTTTTTTTTTTATTGGGAATACTTTAAAGTCTCCTAATTTATTAAAGGTCCTTTTCTATTAAAGTCACCATTAGTAGTCTATTAAAGGAATGTAACTCCAAAGAGATCAAAGGGAAAGGGAAAGGGCCTATATATACAAAAATATTTACAAAAGCATTTTTTGTAGTCACGAAGACCTGGAAATAAAATGTAGAAAATATTCCCCATCAGTTAGGGAATGACTAAACAACTTATGTTATATGAATATAACAGAATGTTACTATGCTATTAAAAAGGGTGAAAGGGATAGGTTCTGAGAAAAACAGAAGCTTTTGTATAAACTGATGAAGAAGGAAGTGAGAAGTAACAGTATAACAATGTATACAAAAACTACAATATTTAAACAAAAACAATTCTGAAAGACTTAAGAATGATAATCAATGCAATGATCAAACAAGGTTCCAAAAGACAGAATCAGTCTAGTTTCTCAAATCTATAAGGAACTAAATCAATTGTACAAAAAAAATCAAGCCATTCCCTAATCAGCAAATGGGCAAGTGACATGATTAGGCAGTTTTCAGATAAATAAATCAAAACTATCAATAAGCACATGAAAAAGTGTTCTAAATCTCTCATAATTAGAGAAATGCAAATCAAAACAACTCTGAGATAAAAAAAAACAACCAAACAACTCTGAGGTACTACCTCACACCTAGCAGATTGGCCAATATGGCAGCAAAGTAATAAATATTGGAGGGGATGTGGCAAAATTTGGACACTAAAACATTATTGGTGGAATTATGAATTGATCCATCCATTCTGGAAGGCAATTCAGAACTATGCACAAAGGGCTTTAAAAGAATGCCTGCCCTTTGATCCAGCCATACCAAAGAGATAATAAGGAAAATATTTGTACAAAAATATTCATTTTTTTTTGTGATGGCAAAAAATTGGAAAATGAGGGGGTGTCTATTGATTGAGGATTGGCTGATCAAGTTGTGGTATCTGATGGTGATGGAATACTATTGTGCTGAAAGGAATAATGAACTGGAGGAATTCCATGTGAACTGGAAAAACCTCTAGGAACTGATGCAGAGCGAAAGGAGCAGAACCAGGAGAACATTCTACACTGTGGCACAATGGAATGTAATGAAATTCTCTACTAGCAGCAATGCAATGATACAGGACAATTCTGAGGGACTTATGAGAAAGAACACTATCCACATCCAGAGAAAGAACTATAGGAGTAGAAACACAGAAGAAAAACATATGATTGAACACATGGTTTGATGGGGATATGATTGGGGATGTTGACTTTAAATGATCACTCCACTGCAAATAGTAATAATGTGGAAATGTGTTTTTTTGTTTTTTTTGAAACCCTTACCTTCCATCCTGGAATCAATATTGTGTATTGGTTCCAAGGCAGAAGAGTGTAAGGCGTAGGCAATGAGGATTAAGTAACTTGTCCAGGGTCACACAGCTGGGAAGTGTCTGAGGCCGGATTTGAATCTAGGACCTCCCATCTTTAGGCCTGGTGGAATAGTTTTGAACAATGATATATGTAAAGCCCAGTAGAACTGTTCATTGGCTCTGGGAGGGAGGAGAGAGGAGAGGAGAGAAAGAACATGAATCATGTAACCTTGAAAAACCTTCTAAATTAATTAATTAAGTTCATTTTAAAAAATAAAACAAAAGACAAGGTCAGAGCTGGAAAGACCTTAGAACACAATTTGACTCCTTTTTTCGAGAGTCCTACATTAGGCAAAAATGTTGGAATCAGAGTCAGAAAAATGGAGTTCAAATTATAAGATATAAAATGAATAATTTTGATTATATTAAGTTAAAAAGGGTTTGTGCAAACAAAACCAATACAACCAAAATTAGAAGGAAAGCAACAAAATGAGAAAATCTTTTTATAACAAAACTCTCTGACAAAGGTCTAATTTCCAAAATATATAAGGAACTAAGTCAAATTTACAAAAAAATCAAGTCATTCCCCAATTGGCAAATGGTCAAGAGATAGGAATAGGAAGCTTTCAGATGAAGAAATAAAAACTATTGACAATCATATGAAAAAGTGTTCTAAATCCCTCCTGATTAGAGAAATGTAAATCAAAACAACTCTGAGGTATCACCTCATACCTAGCAGACTGGCCAATATGACAGTAAAGGAAACTAATAAATGTTGGAGGGGATGTAACCAAATTGGGACACTAATGCATTGCTAGTGGAGTTGTGAACTGATCCAACCATTCTTGAAGGCAGTCTGGAATTATGCCCAAAGAGCAGAGTTGTTCTAGATCATTCCATTGCTATTAGTAGCAAAGTTAATTACATTACAATTCTGAGAGACTTATGAGAAAGAATGCCATCCACATCTAGAGAAAGAACTGTGGGAGTAGAAATGCAGAAGAAAAATATATAATTTATCAATTGTTTATATGGGTATATGATTGGGGGTTTTGGTTTTAAAGGATCACTCTTACAAAAATGAATAATATGGAAATAGGTGTTGAGCAATAATACATGTATAACCCAGTGGAATTGCTTGTCTGCTCCGGAAGGGAAGAGGGGAGGGAGAGAACATGAATCATGTAACTATGGGAAAATATTCTAAATTTAAAGAGAAAAATGAAAAACAGGGTCAAACCCCAGTTCCACTACCAAAAAAAAAAAAAAAAAAAAAGACTGAATCAATACCACCTACCTCTTGTCAAAGAGGTGATGGATGGACTAAGGTACAGAATGAAACAAATTTTCAGATGTGACCAATGTGAATTTGTTTTAGTAGGGTAGTCTTACCTTTACAAGAGGGTTGTTTGTTGGTTTTGTTTTTTTTTTGAAGTGGAGGAAAATTGTGGGGAGTAATAGAGTGGGAAGTTGTAGTAATATTTAGAAGAAGAAGGAAAAAAGAAAAATACAAATCATCAATGAAATATTTAAAAAGAAATACAAGGGGAATGGGGGGAGGCAGCTAGGTGTCTCAGTGGATTGAGAACCTAGAGGCAAGAGGTCCTAGATTCAAATTTGGTCTCAGACATTTCTTAGCTGTGTGACCCTGGAAAAGTCACTTAATCTCCATTGCCTAGCCCTTTAATTCTAAGATGGAAGGTAAGGATTAAAAAACAAAACAAAACACATACAAGGGAGCAGAAGAAAGTTCAGAAGGAGATATAGACAACCAGAGTAGTGTTGATATGACTATTAAATTAAATTTATAACTTAAAAAAAAACCCAAGATGTATATATTTAAAAATTCAATAAGCTCAAATATTCACATATACAAAGAAAAGCCTAAAAGGATGATTGTATATGAAAGCACGAGTTTATTGAATTTTCAAAATACATAAATAAGAAAAAATTTTTTTTTGAGTTTTAAACTTCTAACCTCAAGGAGCAAGGAGCAGATCCAACATCTTTCAGTCCGCTGTTCTTTCATCCCCACCTTGACCCCAACATTACCACTCAGCCCAGTGCAAAGAGCTCTTGCAGAGGTCCTCAGCTGTAGTTTCCCAGACTATGAAGATTCTGATTAATTTGATCTCCACTACTACCCCTATTAGAAGCAAACTCTTCTCTTCTATTTATCCCTATGTTAATTAATCACTTATTCTGATGTCCTTTCTCTCATCTCCATCTCCCTTAACTGTATCCCTACCAAAGCTCAGTTCAACTTTACCCAGCTCTTCCACTGTGTACCTGGGAATTCCTATTCCATAATGAACAAACTTCCTTTCATTCTGGGACCATTCTCAAATTCCTTCCTTCTAATTGCAGTCAACAATATCTATTTTCACCTGGAAAATACTGTATTCCTGATTCTTCTCTTCAGTACCAGTCACACCATCTCTCCTACAGAATTAATGTGAAATTAATTCTAGAAGGGGTATTGGATGAATACCTCTCATCCAACTTTCACCTGTGGCTCCAAGAAGCTGTAGCATGCACAATGGCCACAGCCAGTAAAACAGCCCAGTTTAGCTAAACTGGATTGAGAGTAACCAAGAGGCTTCAAAACCATTGGTGAATTAGGGGATTAAATACCCCAAGAATGTGAAGACATCCCCCAGGGGAACTAGTGAAGGGGAACAATTTGTAACAAAGGTCATAAAAGAGCCTGAAGCATGCTCTATAGAGCACTTAGAGCTTGGTGAGATATCAAAGACACTGCATACCAGGCCATCATTAATTATCTTGACTTTTGTCCTGCCACTTGACTTGAATGACTCTGGAAGACAGAGTGTGATTGATGACTGTGCAAATCTGCCTTACTTAAATCCAATTTGTGAACAAGTCAAGACATTATCCTGTGATATCATTTGCCCTCTGAAAGCTGAACAACAGAGTGGAAAGTAGAATATTGCACATTTCTCACCACCACTTTTAGATTCTCCCTTTGCTCTCATCACTCAGTAATCTCTCTTTGTAGTTTACCCTATTAAAATCTTTATTACTAGATAGATCAAGATGCTCGTCCTCTTCTCTTGTCTCAAGTTTAGTACCTTCCAACTCCTGCTTTTATATTACAGGACTTCAAAATGTATGTTGATGTTCTCTCAAACATCCCAGCCTCTTAGTCCTTCAGTCTTCTCATATTCCATGATCTACACCTCTACTCCACGCTCGACATACATCAACAGCTATATCCTGAACCTCGCCTTCACCATATTGTTTCATTTCAATGATAAAAATCTTAACATTCTTCTATCTGACCGTAATCCCTAAGCATTCTTTTTCTCTATATGTTTCAACCCTTGAATAGATATTCTTGGCCCTTAAAATGCTCTCTAATCCCTTTACACCTTAATATTTTCTCAAGCCATTACTTCTCTGACTTTGCTTTCCTCTCTTCTCAGTTGAGACCTCTCAGTTAATTGAACTCTATACTGTATGTTGGAATCCATGAGTGCTTTGCCACTCTTTTCTTGTCAAATCCCAATCCTGAATTACTTTTGCATTTTAGCTACTCCTGCTCATGTGATGCTAAATAGAGCAGAAAGACATAACTGGAATGACTGGCTATGCTACACATTTGTATTAAGTTTTCACACATGGGCCCTCTTTTCAGCAAAGTAAACCTTTATTCCTCGCTAATTGATTTTTCTTTTCTCACTTCCCAAAGAAGCTATTCCTTTTCTCTACAAGCTTCCCAAACCTTCTTCTTCACCTACCCTCTCAGATGAAGACTCTGACAAGTGACTTATTTTGCTGAGAAAATTGAAGAAAAGTCTCTGTAAATTCACCCATGACACTTCTCTTCATCTCAAGGCCCCTTGCTATCATGATCCATTCTGTCTTCTTTTTCTTCAGTCTTTGGTAATGAGTAATAGCTGAGTTGAGGTTAGATAGCAAAGGTCATGATACATGGTGTTTAAAAATCTGACATTACATATATATTATCAGATATTCTTTCTATCTAGCTAGCTGTTTGTCTATTTATCTATAGGTTTTCCAATAAATATAGTTATAAAGCAAGGATACCCTATTTTCTCTATGTCATTTGGAATCATTCTAGAAACTCTAGCAAGAATAGCTAAAGAAAACAAAAAGAAATTGAAGGCTTAAACACTGGCAAAGAAGAGACAAAAGTCCTTATTTGATAATGATATAATTGTTTATTTAGAAGATCCTAGAGGATCAGCTTAAAAAAAAAAAACCTAACTGAAAAAATAGCTCCAGTAAAGTAGAATACAAAATAAACCTACAGAAATTAATAGAACATCATTTTTAGACAGAATAAATTCTAGGCATAAATAATAAAAAGGGAAATATAGCATTTAAAATAACCATAAAATATATAGAATATGTGAGTTTTGCTCTACCTGGGCATACTCAATAAACATTTAACTACAATTACAAAATGCTCCTTAATGAAATAATATAGGGCTTAATTAATAGAAGTATTTGATGCTCATGCTTGGACATGCTAATATAGTAAAATTGATGATACTTCAGAAATTAATTCATAGAGTTAGTGCTACATCAATCAAATTTCAAGGGAAATACTTTGTAGAATTAGAAAAAATAATAAAATTCATTTGGAGGGACAAAAGTTTTAGACTCTCAAGGGAAAATGAGAAAAAATATAGATAATAGCACTTTTTTCTTGTCCTTAAATCATACAATAAAGCAATAAAAAGGTAATCACAAATGATTACATAGATGATTTTTGTTGATGCAGTGCTTTTTCCTGAAAATAAAAACTAAAATATTATTGCAATTAGGATAAGAATGTGGGAGACCTGTTCCTACAGGATCAGGAATCTCTGGTAGGATGATGGTGTCCTCGAAAAAAGAAAGGAAAATGAGAGACAGTCAGAGTTTCAGCCAGGCATCACAGAGACTGCTCTGATCAGGCTTGGACTGTCTTCATTTTTATACACTTTAAAGGTTACACATATGGTTGGCATAGAATTTCATTTTCTACATACATCTTTTCTACATACATTAACTTTTACTAAATTGCAGAATCATTTGATTGACATTCTATAATTATCCTATATTCTTTGATTAAACAAAAGACGCAAAGCTTTGCAGGAAATGTTATCATGGGGGTAGCTGGTATTTGGGCCAGAAATTATTTTTCCACCCATCTGTGAGGTACAGGAAATGCGTTTCAGATAAGAATAATGGTTCTTTACAATAACCAATTAAACTAAAGATCAGTTATTTTTTACTCTATTCAATTACATAATTAATCAATGGTTACTTGCTATACTTAACAAGCTATACAATCAATCAGATTTCAAAAGATACAATTAACCCAAGTTTTATTCCAATAAGAGCCTATCATTTTTCAATGTTTTTCAAAGGTATATTTGACATGTTCTTAGGTTATGGGGTTAATAAAATAGTCCAATGTAATGGGACTTGTTAGCCTTAACTTGAAAGGTAACTTTTCATCCATTGTCCTCCCTATTTTAGCATTCTGGCTCAGGGATCAGGAGAGGCTTGGAAACAGTCCTGGCCTGCTATTATGCAAGCTCCTGTACATGAGAATGAAAAATCTAAGTACAGTTTTGTTGGGGTTTTAAAACTTTAGCATTAACTTACTATCTGCTGGGATGTTATGAAGTGACTTTTAGGGGAATTTCTGTATTATTACATGTAAGGGTGGGATTTTCCTGGTAGTCTATAGAGGCCCTAGGCAGCCTTCAGCGATTCTTCTGTATTTCCCTGGGGTTAAGTAGTGTTATTGATCATTATAATTCCAATAATAGAGTGTGTTAATAAAAGAGGGGCCACCTGGGGGAATCTGAGTGGGTATTTCCATCTTTCCCGAGGCTGCTTTGCAGTCCTTGAGGTGCCACCTGTGACCATGTCAGACAGGGTGGGTTTGATGGCTCCCGGCATAAGAAAGGCTATAGTCAATTGAGAGAAAAAAATCTTTGCATTAGATTTAAGAGTCTGATGTTCAAGATATATAGGGAACTAATAGAAATACATGACAAACATATTTCCAGATGAAGAAAGGCTTATGGGATGTTAACAAACAGTTCCCAAGAGTAGAACTCTTATAAGTACGTATTTAATTCTTAGGTGAATGTAATCCATATAATAATCATCTGAAAGATTGCTCCAAATCACTAATTACAAAACAAATGAAAATTTCACTCTTACTCAGAAAACTGGCAAAAATCACAAAAATTGATAATAGTCAACTTTGTAAAGTTTATGATAGGAATATTAATACACTGCTGGTAGATCTGTGAACTGGTCTCATCTTTCTGGTATAAGCAATGTATAACTATGCTAAAAAAGTGACTAAGATGTCATACCTTAAAAGTGGAAATTTCACTGCTAGGCTTATATTCCAAGGAGATCAATGATGAAAAGAAAAATTACACATCCACCAAAAAATTGATGCTAGCCCTTTTTATAGGAGGAGAAAACTAAAAACCTTTTTATGGCCAAACAACATTCATATGAATGAATATATTAGTGAGATGTAAGAAATGAAGAGCATAATGAATACCAAGAAGTTTGGTAAGACTTTTATGAACTGCAAAGTGAAGCATGCAGTCCTGGGAAAACAATATACAGAATGACTACAACAATGTAAATAGAAGAGCAACAATGTAAAATCTAAACTGGATGTTATGAAATTACAGTAACCACAAAGAAGAATCCCAAAGAAAAGACATGAGAACACAACTCCCTCCTTTCTTTGCAGATGTGGGAGATATGTATGTAACATATTGTTGGATTTCTGAGTATGCTCTGACCTCTTCTCCTAGAGCCAGGTGGGCTCTTATCTCTTTAGGGTTCCAGGGTACTTTGAGGAATTTGTAGAAAATCTTCTCTCTCCTGCCATGGGTTCAAACTCCCAATCACTGTGTTCTCTGACATTATTAGGGAGCAGTGACTAGGCCCAAGTTTTGTTTCACCAGTTGACAATATAGTGTCTGGCCAAATTAAATTTTCCAAAAGAATATTTACTTTAAAGGTATATAGCAAGAACAAATGTATAAACATTCCCTAATACCTCAGGGGTATATTCTCTCCCTTAGTCTCTGGAGAAAGTAGACTCTATATAGACTCTAATTCTACATAGCAGTAAACCCACCAAATCTATGTTCAGATATGGCACAAATACCAGATGAGTCTTCATCTCAGCCTTTGCTGGCTCGGGTTCAGAAGGTGACTTCTCAGGTCATTAAATTCACTGCAGAACTTTAGCCTGGAACACACAAAAGCACCCTCTAGGCTCTGAAATGCCTGGTTACTGAGACACTTTCCAGATCTTTCAGAACTCAAATATCATAGAGGCCCCACTCCCTTTATCTAGAACAGACAAGAACAAAAACTGGGGCTAATGACCAAAGCCCATTTTAGGGGGCCACATGGTCTCAGAAAGGGAGGAGGTCTAAGGCCTTTCCCCTTATAGAATGGCCTTTCATCAAATCTTATAAGAGAGTCATTGGAAGCTGAAAGGCCTTTTTCAAAGCCTCCACATCCAATAAAAAGGCTTCTTTTCACCATATATTTAGCAGACTGGAAACATTACAGAATGTACCACCATATTCCACAATCTTGGCAAGGTATGTCATCATGACTTTCCTGGAAGCAAGCTCTCAACTTCTAAGGCCCTTTGCCAGACTCCCATTACATTTAGTGTGTTGTTTAATTTTGTTGAACTTTCCCTCCCTCTTTTTGTCTTTTGTTAAGACAAAAGGAGAGAGGCAGAGATGTGTTATAAAATGTAAGTGATCTAAAAACAAGACACCAATAAAATTATTTTATTTTATTATCTTTTTATTATTTATTTTATTCCAGGAAATGTGATGAGTGCTGGGGATGCAAATACAAATATGCAAGACAGTCCCTGTCCTGAAGAGCTCAATAAAATTATTTAAAAAGAAAAGCATTGTTTGGGATAGGTGAGACTATTATTTTGGGGCAAGTCAGCTTTTATTTGAGGAGGAAGAGGAGGAACCTAGGAAGGAAATAAGCATTTTTTAAGCCCATTCATGGTAGGCACCATGCTAAACACTTTACAAATATTATTTCATTTTATTTATTTATTTATTTTTTAACCCTTAACTTCTGTGTATTGGCTCCTTGGTGGAAGAGTGGTAAAGGTGGGCAATGGGGGTCAAGTGACTTGCCCAGGGTCACACAGCTGGGAAGTGTCTGAGGCTGGATTTGAACCTAGGACCTCCTGTCTCTAGGCCTGACTCTCAATCCACTGAGCTACCCAGCTGCCCCCTATTATTTCATTTTAGTCTCACAGCAACTCTGCAAGGTAGGGGCTATTATTATTCCCACCTTACATATGGGAAACTGAATCAGAAAGAGGTTAAATGACTTGCCCAGAGTTCCACAGTCTATAAGCATCTGAGGCTGGATTTGAACACAGACCTTCCTGACTCTGAACCTAACATTATCCATTGTGTCTCCTAGCTGCTTCTACCTAATAATGAAAAACTTAAAGATAAAATGAGGTCTATCTACAATAAAAGGTGGAAAATGAGGGTGATGATTATTTCAGAAACTGATTAAATCAGAAAATAATATTCCTTAGACATCTTAACAGTAGAGCAGAAAAGGAATAGGCAGTTTTCAGAAATTTTGAGTACAGCACTGCATTTACTCATCTGGGCCAGAATACTCATAAACATTAGGATTGGTGTGATGAAAATGATGAGGAAATTCAAAATAAGAACTCCACAGTGTTTACTAGCAGGATAGTTTGTCTGTTTCTAAGAAGGCAGTGTTTAATTCTATCAAAGTAAAGTATAAGGGGCAACTAGAGACCTCAGAGGCTAGAGAGCAAGGCCTGGAGATGAGAGGTGCTGGGTTCAAAAATGACTTCAGATACTTCTTAACTGTGTGGCCCAGGGCAAGCCACTTAACCCTCCCAGCCTAGCCCTTACCTCTTTTTTGCCTTAAAACTAATATGTAGTATTAATTCTAAGAGGAAAATATAATATAAATTTAAAAAGTAATATATATTAAAAAATAAAGTGCAAGCAAAGATTAATGAGACGTAAGGTTTTTGGCTCAGTAAGAAGGCAGATGAAATTAAGAATTATGTGGAAAACTAAGAAATCCTTCTATGATGCCCTGAAGGCTTTTTATGGGCCAAAGATTTAAGGTGCTTCTTAACTACTCATTACCAATAGAGTCACATTGATCAGTGATAAGGACGTGATCCTAGAGAGATGGGCTGAATATTTTCATAGTGTTCTCAACAGACTGTCATCAACCAGTACTGAGGCCTCACATATCTCAGGTAAAAGTCAATCTCTCTCTAGCTAAACTTCCAACTGAAGAAGAAATTTTGAATGTTATTAGGTTCCTCTTACATACCAAAACACCTGGTGCTGATTCTATTCCAGTAGAGATTTACAAGGCAGGAGGTCCACTGCTCATATGAAAGTTGACTGAACTATTACAGATTATATGGCAAGGGAGGTTATCCCCAAAGAGATCAAGGATGATACTATTATCAATCTCTTTAAAGGAAAAGGAAATAGATTGTACTGTGACAATAATAGGGAGGTCTCTGTTGTCATTGTTGGCAAGATTCTTGCCAGAATCCTCCTAAATAGGCTGATCCTTCACCTGGTAAAAGGTCACCTACCTAAGAGCTAAGGTGGCTTCAGAAAAAGCTGAAGAATAGTTGATATGGTTTCTACTGTCTAACAACTTCAGGAGAAATGCCAGGAGTAGAACAGAAGGCTGTATACATTATTTGTCAATCTGATCAAGGCCTTTGATGTTAGTCATGATGGCTTATGGAAGATCATGGAAAAATTTGGTTGTTCAGATAAGTTTATCAATATTGTACTCCAGCTCCATTCTAGCATACTTGCATGGGTTCTGAATAATGGACAATGTTCTTGAGCTTTCCCACATTCACCAATGGAGTGGAATAGGGCTGTGTGTTTGTTCTGATGCTTTTTAGCACGATGTTTTCAGCAATGTTGTCAGATATAATCAATGAGAATGAAAAAGGAATCAAGGTCACCTATTATATTGATGGTAAATTTTTTTAATTAGA
Organism: Gracilinanus agilis; assembly: GCF_016433145.1. NCBI lineage: Eukaryota > Metazoa > Chordata > Mammalia > Didelphimorphia > Didelphidae > Gracilinanus > Gracilinanus agilis. The sequence goes on along the minus strand of NC_058133.1, from coordinate 226,449,270 downwards.
AAGGTTATAAGACAAGACTAAAGTGGAGAGAGAATTGGTACATGACTTTTGGTTCAAAGGTGACTGTACTTAGTGCAGTCTCTGATACCAAGATACAACAGAGCATGGGTTGATTCTCTGTCCGCCTGACAATTAACACCAAGGAATCTTTGAAAATCTCCACCAGTCAGCAAGACACCATCTGTATGTGGAACCAATGGTTACAGCAAATGGAGAAATTTTGAATTCTGTGGCTAAGGCAGTATTCTTTCCAAGGGAATGTACACAGATGAAGAGGTTGAGATAGGCATTGCCAGAGCTAGCTCAATGTCTCAGAGGAAGGAAAGTGTGGGAGAGAAGAAAATATCTCTCAGGCTGTCTACCAAACTGAAGATCTACAGGACCATTGTGTTGACTTCACTGTTATATGTCTGTGAAACTGGACAGTATGCCAGTACCATGCCAGGAAATTGAATTGCTTTCATTTGAATTGTCTTGTGAAGATTCTGAAGATCACTTGGCAAGATAAGGTATTGCACATTGAGGTCTTTTCTTGAGCTGAACTGCCAGGCATTCAGACTCTACTGCAGAGAGTAAAATTTTGATGGATTGGCCACATTGTTTGAATGCCAAACTTACATTTTCCTGAAAGACTATTTTACAGAGAACTCACACATGGAGGTCAGAAGAAGAGATACAAGAACACTCTCAAGGTCTCTCTAAAGAACTTTTAAGGAACTCTAAAGAACAAATTCATGAGACCTTGGAGACACTGGCACAGGACCATTCAGCCTGGTGTACTTGTAGCAAAGAAGAGATCAGGCTCTATGAACAAAGCGAGATTCCAGTAGCTCAAAAGAAACATGAGATGGACAAATTGAGAGACATCTCCATCCCAAATTTTCATACAGGCTATTTGTACTCCACCTGTGGTGGATCCTTCCAACCTTGTATTGTTCTGATCAGCCACCGCATATTGACCTATCCATGAAGAGATGTCATTTTAGTTCTATTTAAATTTTAAGGACAATGACTACCACCACCACTGTAATTTTTAGTTCCACAATATATCTCACATCTATAACCTTCTCTACTTGTATAGCCATGCTTCTAATTAAAGTCATCATCACCTCTTACCTTGTCTTTCCCTATTCAAAACTATTCTCTGCATAGTGATTATCCTATAAAGTTGTAATCTGCTACCCACTAGGTCAAGCTGTCATTACCTCTTTCCAGGACTATTGCAGTAGCTTCCTAATTGATCTCCTTGCCTTAATTTTTTTCCCATCCCAATTCATTTTTCTCACACTCATTTTCCTGTGGTGTAGATATGGCCAGGTTACTCCACTTTACCCCCTTTTCAGGAGACACTATTGATTCCTATGACCTCCATAATCAAATACAAATTCAAAATGTTAAACTGAAATGTATTGAAGAATCACTCCTCTACTCTCACAGCTCTATTGCCTCCTCAACAATCCTTGGTCGGAAGAGAGAGGTAGTTGGAAATGATTGTCTCAGATCATAGAAAAAAATATATTTAGAGCTAGAAGGGACCATATTAGTACAAACTGCTCCTTTATTTTTATTATATCAACAACAAAATTTCTTTATGTATCTGAGACATTGTCGAATACTTTTTGTTCCTTGGTATTATATTTTGTTTATAGATTTTTTTAGAAGTCATTAATGTTTTACATAAAATACATAAAAATAATCTAGAGGAGATTTAAATTCAGATCTTCCCTTGCTCACTGTCCATTACAGTATCCTACCAAACCAGACTCCTTGGGTTTGGGATCCATGACCAAATACAGATCTTAGTATAGTTCCTGCACTCAGTAAGCACTTAATAAATGTTTAGTTCGTGGCGTATAGTAAAGGCTTAATAAGTGCTTATCAAGATGACTGGATAGCTATTGAAGCGACTAAGTGGCGGTTTAGGCTTGAAGATAGGAAGTCCTGAGTTCAAATGCCATTCAGGATACTTTCCAGTTGAGAGCCTGAGCAAGCCACTTAATTAATCTCTGTGCCTTAGTATGAATAACATTATTCAATTATAATGAATAACATTATTCAACTCCCAAGGCTGTTATGAGGGTCAAATGAGATATTTGCAAAACGCTTTGCAAATCTTTAGGGTTATATACTGGTTGTTTATTATTGTGATTGATGACTTGGCCCTAAAGACAGGTCGGAGCTTGGCAGTTCAAGGGCGGGTCTCTGGGGAGAATGTGCCTGGATGGAGAGGGGAAAGAAAGCATCTTTCTCTGGCTGGGATTGGCCCAGCCCCGGAAGTGAAGCTCAAGCCCCGCCCCTTTCCCCTTGAGGTAGCTGTTCTTCCAGACCCTTTTGCCAATAAAGTTGTTTGAACCGGAGCCGGCGGGGAGAGGGTCACGTGATCGGAAGATGGCGGCCCCGGGCGGCAGCGGGGGCCCCGCAGTGTCGGTTCTGGCCCCGAACGGGAGGCGCCTCACGGTGAAGGTGACGCCGAGCACCGCGTTACTGCAGGTGCGGCGGGCAGGGAGAGGAAGCTCGGGAGCTGCCCTTCAGAGGGTTCCTAGGTGTGGCGGGCGAGATGGGCTGAGGCCGGAACCGGGCTTCTTGCGGTTGGCTTCAGGAGGGGAGGGGTGGGGATGGGGGGGTTGGGTTAGGTGGGGTGCCTTTGGGGCGTGGCTTAGGAGGGCGTGGCTTTGGTTGGCCAATGGGGACAAGGCTCTCGAAGGGTCTTGGGCCTTTTTTTAAGGGCCTTGGGTAAGGGGTGGGACGATGGGGAATCCTACTGTAACATGGGGTGAGGAAAGGGTGGGGAGATGTGAGGGGCGGTGTTTGGGCGTTTCCTGCCACACTTTCTCCTCTTCTCAGTGAAGGTGACTTGGGACCAGTCCCAAGTCTAGGATGGTGTCACCTGGGAGCAAAAAGGGATGGAGTCTAAGGCCTTTGTGGTCACCTGTCTCTCACCTGAACCCTTGGAGTTTAATCTTTTGCCATATGCTGTTTTGATCTTTTGTATTTGTAGTTAAGGATGTTGACCCACCCCCTTAGGAGAGCAGGACTCTTTTGAGTTATTTTTTCACCTTGCCCCCTAGCTGTAGGAATGGTTTTTTGATAAGCTTACTCAGGTTGTTTCTTCAGATCACCCTGTTATCCAAAGACACACGTGTTTCCTAGATGACTGGATAGACTGAGGTTAGACTATGAAGCAGTATTTTTCTCTGGGTAAACCTACTTGACCTTTATAACAAATCCAAGGTCTATAGAATAGCATAGTGTGACTGGTGAAAGTGTGCTGGAGGTGAAAGTGTCCCAGGTTGGGAGACCTGGGTTCTAGTATAACTTATGCTGACAATTCACTAGGTTATTTTTAACTGGTCACTTTTCTCAGCTGCAGTTTTTCCAACTGTAAAATGGGAGAAATGGGTTACATAATCTTTGTAGTCATCCCTAGTTCTAGTAATTCATGACTACTCCATAGTATTTGGTTCTAATAACTGAGTTACTTGCCCTGGACAGAGTAACTAAATCCACTCCTTTTTTCTTGGCAGGTTTTGGAGGACACTTGTCGGAGACAGAACTTCAATCCAAGTGAATACGATCTGAAGTGAGTCAGACTTTATATAGAATTGTCTTTTTTAGTCTAGGATTCCTGCTTACTAGGTTCAGTATATGTACCTAGATCTCTAAAACAGAAATGATAGAAATCGCCTTTGAACTTGAAAAGCACAAAGGCTCATGCTTAAATAGAAAAAAGAAAAATATCCCTTTTGGGAGATTATTCTCACCATATGCTTAGTTTTCTTCCTCTAAAGTTTTGCTCTATTGCTTTATTATACTTTGGAGTTGATCTTAGGCATTTGAAGACTGTGTCAATGAAATACCACATCTGGCAAGTCCCTAAGCTAGAAATCCTTGAATACAAACCTCCTAAAGGGCAGATGTTAGACAAGAAAAGACCAGTTCAGTCTTACATTTGGAAAGGCTTATCATGAGGGATTTGGTTATTGGATGATAATGTTTTTTCAACTCTTTTGGGATCTGGACTTGTAATTTCATCAATTTAGAGAATTTCTGATGTGGAAACATCTTATGCCAATAAAGGATGGCAACTTAGCAACTTATAACCTTCTGTAACTTATAACCTTAGAGAGTAGCCTAGGGTGCTAACAGTTTAAGTAATTTGCCTGTGGTTACACAACTACTATGTGTTGGGGTCAAGACTTGAACTAGATTCTAATAATATTCTAAGTCATGTCATTTATCTACTACCCCACGATACTTCTCTTAGCCATTCACAAAGACTTTCTGTTAAGTTGTGGAGGGAGGTTGCAATCTTCATTGATGAAGACAGTTACCATACTGAGATCACTAAGTCTCGAAGTAAGTATACCTTTACCAGCTACTGCTTAGGATTTTTGAGTTTTAAGAACATAGAAGACTGGAAAGAAAACCAATAAATCCCAAAATCTATTAGGAGAGACTTACTTTTCCCCTGTTTGGGGCATAATGAAGAAAAAAATGTAAAATCCTGTTAAAATATTCCTATATCTGTTTTCTCAGTTTTATTTCAGAACATAAGTATAAATTCTGTCAAAAGACTGTATGGCTAATGTGCAAGAGCTTAGCTAAGTTAGGCACATCACTAGAAGATTGGTGCTCAGGTGGTAACTTCTTGATCATTTCCTAAGACATAGAAGAGTTTCACCCTGTGTCTGTGGAGGAAGTATGTACATGGAAATTTATTATCTTGGAGGTAAATAATCTAATAAACATATGAGGTAGAGAAGTGGTATAACAATCATTTTATAGATGAGAAGAAAAAGATTCTTCTGATGAAGGGATTTGCTCAAGGTCATCAAACTGAGCCTAGAGCTCCTAGCTCTAACTATCTTGGTGGGGATTCTACTAGAATATGCTTCTTGGTTGCATCCATATAGTATGATATTAATCTAACATGTAGTCTCTTATTTCTTTAAGAAAATAGTCATACTTTATATTGGCTAATTGTAACATTCCAAGTTGAACCTATCTTTTCTCCTAATAGACTCTAATCTTTATAGTGTCCATTGGTAGATTTTTGCCCTATCACACATTGGAATATCTAATTAATCCATTGTTATATGTTAATTGTTATATGTGTTGGTATGTCCATTCTGCTCCACAATTTATTGATGAACATTTTAAACCATAGCTGAATAGCTAGGCAACTAAGCAAATTACCATTTCCCTTGTTTATTCTTAACTAGTTTTCAGCCCATCTTATAGGGTGCGTGGAGCCAAATGGAATTCATTTTTTGAGTATTCCTTTATGACATCATAGTAGTTTCTGTTACTATTTTGCTTTTATCCCTAAGTAGTAGTGCTTGTTATTTTTTTAAGTGCCATGCTCAACAAAAACACTTAATTCCACATTTTTGTTTCACCTTTTCCAACCTGAAATACTTTTATCCTGTAGATTTCTTAACCCATTTTTGAATTTCCCACTCTTTGTTCCACTTTTGCACCAGAAATCTAATTTATTCTATTTTAACTTCCAAAGTTATTTTTTGAGCCAGTTTTAAAGATTGAGGTGATATTTACCTATTTCCCAATCTTTTTGAGCTTTCCTAGGTTTTTTGTTAATGATTCAGAAAAATCATTGATTGTTTTTAATATTATCTTGGCATTTGTGTTATCTGGTTGGCCACTTTGTACATTTTCAAATTTTACACTCATTCCCTCCCTGGCTTTTAAATTGTCTGAGTTCTTCTTTCTCACTTTTTGAACTTGCCATGATTTAGTGGATATCTTCAAAATAAAACTCTGATTTTGATATTTGAGAATAGTAATTGTGTTTTGTTTTACCTCTAGTTTTACCTCAGGGGTGACCGTTTTTTTTCTTTGTACATCAGGGGTGAGAGATTATATTTTTGAGAGACTGTAATATTTAGCAGCTGTGCTTTCCTAAACCTGGGCTATTCCTAGGGCTAAAAACTACTTCTCTTACAAGTTTTCTCTGGATTTGAGTAAGTGAAAGGAGGGTTGCTTTCTTCCCTCATTTCTATCTCCCACTCTGTTTTTTCTTTTGTTTTTGGAGGGATAAATTAGGACCAAGTTTTCTGTAAATGTATAGAGAGAATTGTTTTTCTTAATGTGACTTCAAAGTTTATTAGTTTGTTTCTCCCTCTGTTTCCTTGCTCCTTAGTTTTTCTCTTTTGTCCTTTTTCTTCACCATATCTGAATAGGGTTATAGTTTGTGATGAATCTATGACCTGAGCTGGAAGGCAGGAGCTTTCTTACTTATTATAATGCCAGCTTTACTGTTGTGTGGGCCTTGGCTAATATGGCTTTCCTCATATCAGTTTCTCTGTTTGTCAAATAGTGAGAACATTTGCCTCCTAGAGTCATAATTGGAGAGAATAGTTCAGTGGAAGTTTTGGTTTCCTGTTTCTGAGATCTGCCCATGTTCTTTATGATTCTGTGATCTGCCTTCCCCTCCTGGTCTCTGATATTCCTTCTTACTACTTACATGCTAGATTTTTTAATTCCCCTCATTTATTTAATTATCCTCATTTGGGTATTTCCAACTCTATGCTATGGTCTGTTAGTTGTCATTTCAGACTGTCAGCTCCTTTAGTCTGGTGGAAAGCATTAATGCTCATTAGATTATACAGCACTTCTATAGTAATTAATATTTGCAAAGCTAAGAGGTGCAGAAATATTAAGTAACTTGTTCAAGGTCACAAGTAGAATTAGTTTTGACTTCTAGGCCAGCTCTCTAGTTCCCTGAATTTCCAACCTAGTTTTTAATCTAGTGTATTGGGAAAGAGAACAACAACAACAAAAAAAAGCCTCTTAGTTTTGCTTATTTGTTAAGACTTTGGATGAAAGAGTTGGTGTGGCCCTTGATTGGGGCAGGGTGGGGGGATTGAGAGCCAGGCCTAGAGATAAGAGGACCTGGGTTCAAATTTGGCCTCAGACACGTCCTACTTGGGTGACTGGTTATTTTTTTAAATGCCATGATAAAAAAAAACATAGTTCTGCATTTTTGGGTGCCTTTTGTGTTTTTTCCCCCCAACATACAATACTTTTATCTGGTAGATTTCTTATCCCATTTTTAAATTTCCCACTATGTTCAAATCACTTAACTCCCTCTATTTCCTAGCCCTTAGTTTTTCTTCCTTGGAACTAATACACAGTATTGATTCTAAAACAGAAAGTAAGGGTTTACAAAAAGAGCTGTCTTTCTTGTAAGCTTCAGATATGTGAATTTCTATCTTATCTGTCCTTTCATTAATAATACCATGGCTTTTGGAGGAATGTCAAAGCTGAATTCCTTTCAGCCTGAGAGTCTTGTGCTTTGACAGCTCTAACTTTTGACCTTTTTAACTTTTGGTTTAGTTTGAAAATGCCAGCAATAAAGGGAGTCTCCAGGCAGATAAACTGCTAGTCTTCTGTCCTTGTTTCTGGAGAATTTAATTCATGTATTTCAACTGAAGTTGGGTGTGGCAGGTAGCTCCTGGGTAATGTGCTATCCGCTTGTGGTGAGGACTTTGGTTTGTTTTGCAGGTTTCAGAGGAATGTGCTTGATCTTTCCCTTCAGTGGAGATTTGCCAATCTTCCTAACAATGCCAAGCTGGAGATGGTGCCAATCTCCCGTAGTCGGGAGGGACCTGAAAATACGGTATGTGTATTTCTGGAAAGACTCCTCTTTTACCCCCTTTTTTTGTTTTGTTTTTTGTTTTTTGGTCAAAAAGCATTTACTATGTGCACACTCCTCTAAGCATGGGGAATACAAAGAAAGGTAAACCCAGTTCCTGCTCTCAAGGAACTTATATTCTAAATGGGGAAGATAACATGTAAATAATTAGGTATGTGTGATAAAAATATGTATTAGATGGAAGGTAATCTCAGAAGTGAAGGCTTTAGCTGCTGGGAAGGGACTGGGAAAGGTTTCCTGAGGGATGTAAATAAACAGAAATTTGAAGGAAGCCAAGAATTCAGCAGCGAATTTAACGAGGCAAAGCATTCTGGATATGGGGGACAGATGGTGCAAAGGCAGAAAGACGAGAGATGGAATATGGAAAAGCAAGTAGATTAGTGTGCTGGATCATAAAGGAGTGCATAGGTGTGTGTGTGTATAAAATTATTAAAAAATCGAGGTGCCAAATGGAGGAGTTTATATTTGGTCCTGGAAGTAATAAGCATTAGGATTTATTGAAGAGCAGGGGGTACTTGGTCAGGCCTTCACTTTAGGAAAATCTCTTTGGCAGCTGAGAGGAATGGGGAGGGATAAAGGATACCCAACAGCAGGCTACTGCAGTAGTCCAGTCATAAGGTGATGAGGGCTTGGACTCCAGTGATAGGTGTGTGCATAAAGAGAAGGGTTATATTGTGAAGGTAGATAAAATAAAACTTTACAATTGACTAAGTATGTGTAATGAATATGAGTGAGGAATAGAGTGTGACAGTGAAGTTTTGAGCTTGAATGACTGAAACAATGGTGGTGCACTCAACAGTAAAGGGAAATTAATATGAGGAGAAGGCTAAGGGATAAAGAGAATAAGAATAAGTTCTGTTTTGGGCATGTTGAGTTGGAAATGCCTTTGGAACATCAGGTTCAAAATGATTTAAAGCAGTTCATAATATAGCCAGACTAGAGTTGAAGGAGAGAGACTGAACCTGGAAGTTTGACCTGGGAGTCAAATACATAGAATAATTGAACCTGTGGGAGCTGGGATTATAGTGTAGTGGAAAAAAAGAAGAGGACCCAGGACACAGTCTAGGGAGGGATCACCCACAGTGGATGAGTGTGACATGGAGAGAAGGAACAGTCAGATAGGAAGGAAAAGCAGGAGAGAACAGTCATGAAAATCCAGAGAAATCCAGAGCTTCCTATTGGAGGAGGAGATGATCAGAAGTGTCAAATGCCACAGAGAAGTTAAGAAGGAGGAAGGCTGAGAAAAGGCCATTAGATTTAGTCATGAAGAGATCATTAACTTAGGAAAGAACAGTTTCAGGTGAACAATGAAGTCAAAAGTCAGATTGCAGAGGGTTTAGAAGTGAGCAGAGAAAAAACATCTATTATAGACAGTTTTTTTTATTTCTTTAATTAATTTAGATTATTTTTCCATGGTTACATGATTCATATTGTTTCCCTCCCCTCCTACTTCCCACCTCCCGTAATCAATGAGCAATTTAACTGAGTTTTACATTATCATTGACCAAGAACTATTTCCATATTATTATTTGCAGTAGAGTAATCATTTAGAGTCTACATCCCCAATCATATCCCCATTGAACCATGTGATCAAGGAAATGTTTTTCTTCCGTGTTTCTATTCCCACAGTTCTTTCTCTGGATGTGGATAGTATTCTTTCTCATAAGTCCCTCAGAATTGTCCTGGATCATTGCATTGCTACCAGTAGACAAGTCCATTATGTTCAATTGTGCCACAGTGTATTGTATCTCTCTCTGTGTACAATGTTCTCCTGATTCTGCTTTCACTCTGCATCAATTCCTGGAGGTCTTTCCAGTTCACATGGAATACCTCCAGTTCATTATTCCTTTCAGCACAATAGTATTCCATCACCAACAGATAGCACAATTTGTTCAGCCATTCCCCAATTGATGGATGCTACCACAAAGAGCATGGCTATAAATATTTTTTTACAAATCTTTTTCCTTATTATCTATTTGGGGTACAAACCCAGCAGTGGTTTGACTGGATCAAAGGGCAGGCAGTCATTTAAAGCCCTTTGGGCATAGTTCCAAATTGCCATCCAGAATGGTTGGATCAATTCACAACTCCACCAGCAACGCATTAGTGTCCCTATTTTGCCACATTCTCTCCAAAATTTATTACTTTCCTTTGCTGTATAGACAGTTTTCTTAAAGAGTTTAGCTGAGAAGGGGAGGAGAGATATGGGGTGGTAGTTACTAGTGATGATAGGATTAGATAGGTTGAAGTCAGGATGTTCATTCAGTATATCAGCTCTTTGTTACATATATGTGGAGAGTCTTGAGGAAAACTTGGTTGTCAGAAGTGTCTTTAATTGGCGTAGAAGAATAAGAGAGTATTCTTTCGGGTCAGATCTGGGTAAATGCTCTGATTGGGGAAGAGATGGAAATTAAAAGTCTTTACCATGAAACACATTTTTTTTGTCATTTGAAGAATGAATATGAAAAATCCTAGTTGTGCTTATAATTTTTTTGGCCAATCCTCTTAACTCTCTAGTCATAGAATCATAAAAATTGTCATAACTACAAGTAACCTCATAGATCTTCTGGTCCCTTTCCCTCATTTTATAGATGTAGAAAATGAGATTCAAAGACCTTAATTCAGTTAAATTCAACAAGCTTTTATGGAGTACCTGTTATGTATTAGGCCCAGTGTTAGGCACTGAGGATACCAAAAGAATGACATGATTCCTGCCCTCAAGGAGCATATATTTTATTGGTTGATTGTTGTCCTTCATACTTGAAGAGGACCAAAACAGGTGATATCTTTTGACTGGCACATAAATTGGATTTGAGTGAGGTAGAGTCACACAAAACCATTGGCCTCACTCTTCCAGTCATTTAAGTCCAGTGGCAAGACAAAAGTCAAGATGACTGGTGATGGCTTGGGATACAGTGAATGATCTTAGCTTTTTTGACATCTAACCAAGTTCTATGCATTCCACAGTACCTTTACGATAGGTGGCTCAGTGAATAGAGCTCTGGGCCTATTCAAGAAGACCTGAGTTCAAATTTGGCTTCAGACACTTATTAGCCATATGATTGGACAAATCACTTAACCTTTGTTTGTCTTAATTTACTAGAGAAGGAAATGGCAAACTACTTCATTATCTATGTTCTATTGGGGGGAAACAAAATGTACACAGATTAAATTCAAAGTAATTTTAAGATTGGTGAGTGCTAACAATGGGGAGGATCAGTTCAATCAATAGTCCCTGGATTCAGGGAGTTCAGTCTAATAAGAAGTGAGGTATGAAGCTCTAAAACTATGTACTCTTACAATGGAAGTGAAGGAGAGCACAGGAGACATCCTGTACAAAGGCAGGGAGGTGGGAGCTAGAATATGTCCAGTTAGGTGATTGGGATTAGCAGAACCTGAGATAGAATCTCTTTTCTGGACTCCTAACTTACTGTTATTTTTTTTTTTATATACTTTTTTTTTTAACATTTATTAATATTCATTTTTAACATGGTTACATGATTCATGCTCCACCTTTCCCCTTCAACCTCCCCTCCTCCACCCCCCCCCCCATGGCCGATGCGCATTTCCACTAGTTTTGTCATGTGTCCTTGATCAAGACCAATTTCCAAATTGTTGGTAGTTGCATTGGTGTGGTAGTTTCGAGTCCACACCCTCAATCATGTCCACCC
>NC_058133.1:226328309-226433149 GCF_016433145.1 Gracilinanus agilis | reverse complement strand
TTACTATAATAGTGAATATTATAATAGTGAATAGAGTTCACTACAGAGAATTAAACATAACATTTCTCTACCTAGGAATACAGATAATTAGATCTCACTGAGGCCCTTAAAAAGGCAAATTTAAAAATTATAAGTTTTCTTTCTTTCCCCTCTGTATCTTATTTACCTTTTCAGGTTTCTCTCGATTTTTGTGGTTGGATATCAAACTTTCCATTTAGCCCTGGTCTTTTCTGTGCAAATACCTGGAATTCTTCAATTTTGTTGAATGCCCATACTTTCCCCTGGAAATATATAGTCAGTTTTGATGGGTAGTTGATCCGTGGTTGCAGGCCCAGCTCTCTTGCCTTTCTGAATATTGTATTCCACGCCTTGCGGTCTTTTAGCGTTGAGGCTGCCAGATCCTGTGTGATCCTGATTGGTGCTCCTTGATATTTGAATTGTTTCTTTCTGGCTTCTTGTAAGATTTTTTCTTTTGCTTGGAAACTCTTGAATTTTGCAATGATATTTCTTGGTGTTTTCCTTTCTTAAACGAATGTAGTGGGTGTTCTATGGATCATTTCAATGTCTATGTTGCCCTCTTGTAGGACTTCAGGGCAATTTTGCTGAATTATTTCTGTTAGTATGGAGTCCAGGTTTCTATTAATTTCTGGTTTTTCTGGAAGACCGATTATTCTCAAATTGTCTCTTTTAGACCGGTTTTCTTGGTCTGTCACTCTCTCATTGAGATATTTCATGTTTCCTTCTATTTTTTCAGTCTTTTGGCTTTGTTTTATTTGTTCTTGTTGTCTTGAGAGATCATTAGTTTCTACTTGCTCAATTCTAGCCTTTAGGGATTGATTTTCGGCTATAATCTTTCGGTTTTCGGCCATAATCTTCTGGTTTTCGGCCATAATCTTCTGGTTTTCGGCCATAATCTTCTGGTATTCCTTTTCAATCTGGTCATTTCTGGAGTTCAATTTGCTTATCAGTTCATTTGGTTTCTGAGCCTCACTTTCCAATTGCATGATTCTATCTTTTAAACTGTTATTTTCTTGCCAGATCTCTTCCATTTTCCTCAAAATCTCAGTTTTGAACTCTTCCATAGCTTGTGAGGAGTTTTCCTTATTTGAGGAGGGTCCGGATGCTTGTTTGTTCTCCTCCTCTGTTTGCTCGGTTGTCTGGATTTTCTCTGTGTAAAAGCTGTCGAGTGTTAAAGACTTCTTTTTCTTGTTGTTATTCTTTCTCTTCTGAACTTCCTGAGGCTGAGTAGCCATCATTACCCCAGCAGCTTCTCAGATTTATCCTCGCGCTCAGTGTCTGTCCTCTGCCGGAGGTTTCTTTACAAGTCTCAGGGCGCTGCTTCCACAGTCGTATACCCGTCCACACTGGTTCCCCACTTAGGCTTTAGTTCCTGGCTGTGTCTGCCTCCACCCACGCCTCCGCAGTGCCTGCGTTCTGCTCAGCCTGCGCTGTGCGCCCTGCGTCCTGCTCCCGCGCTCAGATTTCGCCTGCTTTCTTTGGCTTAATGGGGTCCTAAGTCTTGCTGCTCTCAGGAACAGGCCCCAGAGCTGCCAATGACTCGATGGGTGCCCCAAACTTGCTCTATTTCTTTTTAGCTGACTTCAGAGCTCTAGATCTTGTGTGTGGAGGGGGTGGGGGTGGGGCGGTTGCTCAGCCCGCGATTTAGTGAGAGCCCTTTATAGCCTGGAAATGTCTTGATTCCACGTACCTTCCATGCTCTGCCCTGTTGTGGGGTTCCTCCGTTTGTCTGGACTTGTTTTTATGTTCCCTTGAGGAGTTTTGTGTGTTTCGGTCAGGAGAGGTTAAGAGCTGCTTCTTACTCTGCCGCCATCTTAACCCGGAACCGAAAGTAAGAAGCTATAACTTAGTGTTATTTTTAATACTATAGGTTTGAAACTACAGGAGACAATGAATTTCATTAGGGCTCACACAGGAAAAACCAGCAAATTGCAGAAGAAACTCCTAAATTAGGAATATGTAACATGGTGGAGGGTTTTTCATCATACTGTGTACATCTAATTGGATGATGATTTCAGCATGTCATTTGCTTATCACAGAAATTCCTCCCTTTCTGTGGTCTTGTTTTCTTTGTGCGGGTGTGTGTGTGTGTGTGTGTGTGTGTGTGTGTGTGTGTGTGTGTTTAGGAAGAAGAACTCAGTCTTCTGGTCTACACCTACTTAGACCTAGCTTTCAGTTGCCTTATCCTGATTTGGGTCATCAGGTTCATTGCAGTCATGGTCTCTAATTTGGAGAGGATTGTCAAGAGTGACATCTCTGTTAGTTCCCAGTTTGGTTTCTTCCAGTATCAGGGAGAACACTGTACAAATGAGTCCCATATCACCTTCCAGAGGCATATTTTTGACCAAGCCTGAGATGCTTGGATAAGAAGTCTTTTGGGGTATGTAAGAATGGATTTTTGGATTGCTAGGTCAGATTCTCATTGGCTTTTGCTATTAGTGTCTTTCCATGTTTGGTGCTTTCTGACCCATGGATCTAGAACATTAAAGCTAATGTGGTGCCTTCGACAAAATGTGGTATGGAACCAGTTGATTTCAAAACTTTTGGTGCTCAGATATTTGTCAAATGCTACACATCAGAAATTTGAGAAATATAAATACCTTAAAAAAGCTTACTTTTGGATTAGGCTTCAGTGTGAAAATCACTGCATTTTAATGGAAAAGATAACTTTGTTAATATAAAATGGGAATCTGTTCTTTGGGTTTTGGAGTAGAGCTTTTTTTTTTTTTCACTATCCACAGTACGCTAATCCTTGGTACTCCTCACACTTTCATATTTTTCTTTGTGAAAACATGAAGCTTTAATTTTAATTATTTTTTTAAAAGTTTTTGTTGCTATCTTTTATTTCTTACATTATTATAGTTATCAGAAGTATGCTTTATTTTTTCCTTATCCCAGAGAGGCATCTGATTTGTAGAGAAGGAAAAAAACCCAGCATAGTCAATCAATTAAGTGTGAAAGCATGGGCAATGTAAAGCACATGTGGATCTCTCAGCTCCAACAAGGAGTGAGTTGAAGGGGTTCTTACATATCTTCATTGGAGTCCTGCTTGAGCTTTATAATTTTATTACATTTGCTTTTTATGTTTTGGAAATAATAAGTGATGATCTTATTATTCCCACTGTTGTAGTTACTTTGTATATTATTTTCTTGGTTCTTCTTACTTCATTCTGCATCAGTTCATGTAGATCTTTCTGTGCTTCTCAGTATTTATTACACACATAATTTCTTATTAGCACAGTACTATTCCATTACATTTGTGTACCACAGTTTGTTTAGCTGTGATGGATATCTCTTTTTATTCTCCAATTTTTAGCTATCACAAAAAGTGCCGCTATAATATTCTGGGGTATATGAGGATTTTCTTCTTATCTATTACTTCTTTGGAGTATTAACCTAGTAGTGGAGTCTCATTCAAAGGGAATAAACATTTTAGTCATTTTATTTGCATAATTCCAAATTGCTTTCTAAAATGTTGGAACCATTTCACAGCTCCACCAACAATGTATCAGTATGCCTATTGTTCCCTAACTCATCTAACATTGACTGTTATTTTTTTGTTATTTTTGCTACTTTGCAGAGTGCGAGGGAAAATGCAGAGTAGTTTTGTTTTGCATTTCTCGTATTTTTAGAGATTTGACGCATTCTTTCATGTGATTGTGAATACAGGGCAATTCTTCTTTTGAGAACTATTTGGTGATATCCTTTGACCTTTGATCTAGAAGGTAATGACTATTATTCTTATGTGTATTCATTACATACCAAACCCATATCAGAGAAATTTTATAAAAAGATTTTTTCCCATTCAATCACTTCCCTTATCTGAAGTGCATTAATTTTCTCTGTGCAGAAGCTTTTTAGTTTCAAGGACCAAAAGCTATCTACATTATCTTTTGTAGTTGTCTCAGTTTGATTAAGAAGATATCTCCTCCCCATTCCTGTGATAGTATGTGATCTATTTTTCTTTGTTTTTTTAATTGTATGATCTTTAATATTAAAGTTAGAATCATTATTTATTTATTTATTTGTTTGTTTGTTTGTTTTAAGCCCTTACTTCCTTCTTGGAGTCAATACTGTGTATTGGCTCCAAGGCAGAAGAGTGGTAAGGGTAGGCAATGGGGGTCAAGTGACTTGCCCAGGGTCACACAGCTGGAAAGTGTCTGAGGCCATATTTGAACCTAGGACCTCCCATCTTTAGGCCTGGCTCTCAATCCACTGAGCTACCCAGCCTCCCCCTACAATTCTTATTTTATGCATTATGAAATGTGATATAAGATATTGGTTAGAGCCTAATTTCTGCCAGGTTGGTTTCCAGTTTTCCAAGCAAGCTTTATTAAAGAAGGGTTTTTCCCCTAGGATAATTTATGTTTTCTACTTTATCAATCACTAAATTATTGAATTCTATTGTTTTTTAAACTCCCTTGTCTAGACTTTTCCATTGATCTCTGGTTTTAAACCAATGCCAAAGTGTTTTTGATGACTGCTGCTATATTATGTAGTTTGAGGTTTGGAAATGTTTATTCTACTTTTATCCCCTGTCTTGTCATTTTTTCCCTTAATATTTTTTTATAAAGGTATTTTACCAATTACATGTAATAACAAAATTTCCACATAAGTTTTCTGAAGTTATATGATCCAGATTGTCTCCCTTCCTCCCTTCCGCTCCACCCCCAAAGCTGGCAAGCAATTTGAGATCTCATCTTTTTCTAAATTAATTTCATTGTTATTTTCTCAAATTCCACAAAGTATCCCTTTGGTAATTTGATTGTTATAACATTAAAAGTGTAAATTAATTTTGGTACTATTGTTATTTTTATTATATTGGCATGGCCTAGCCATAAGCACTGAATATTCTTCCAGTTATTTAATAGTAACTATCATTTATATAGTGCTTATTATATGGCAGGCACATTATCTCAGTTTTATTTTGTGTTTTGTTTTCTTAAATGTTTCTTGAAAGCAACAAATTGTGGATTTTTGTTTTCTTATCCACTCTGTCACACTTTTTTGTTTTATTGGCTTGTTTAATCCATTTACATTTAAAGTTATGTTAGGTTTGTGGTTTTTGTTATCAGTCTCTAATGTTGTCCTTTTTTCCCCAAGTTTTTCCCACCTCTTCTGTTGTAAACATAGTATTATGTTCTTTTAATGATTTTACCTTAATCTTTTTTTAAAATGGCCCTATTTCTTCTGCCTCTTTTCCCTTCATTTTTTTTAAACCCTTGCCTTCTTAGTATCAGTTCTAAGACAGAAGAATGGTGAGCGCTAGGAAGTTGGGGTTAAAAGATTTGCCCAAGGATCCCACAGCCTGGAAGCCTCTGAGGTCAGATTTGAACCCAGGTCCCCCTACTCCTAACATGGCACTTTGATATCTTCCCTTCAGTCTTGATCACCTCCCCTCATTTGTTACTCACCTTCTTTTTGGAGTTTTGCTTATTAGTTCATTTTCTCTCATGTTTTTAATCTGGTTATAACCCCCTCTCCCTTTTTTTTCCCTCTCTCAGTCAAATAGATTATTCCTCCTCCTGTTCTTCAACTAATTCTGTTCACTAGGTTTTTAATTTTTTTGTCCCCCTTTCCAAAAAAAGATTTCTTTCACTCTTTTCATTATCCATCTTCTTTCTCTACTCTAAACCTTCATTCTCTGATTCATGACCTGTATAATTATCTGGTCTTTCTCTTTGTATTCCTCCTGCATTCAGAATTTACAGGTTCCCTACTCTGAGTAGTTTCTGTTACTTTCTTGTAGAGTTTGTCCCACGGATTCCCCTTTTTTCATTGTGCCTCACTCTTAGAACAATGCTAGTTATTTTAGGTGCTAGAGAGGACAATACCCCATGGTTGGACTCTTTCCTAACTATGTGTCTAATTATATAGCCCACATGTGACCTCTATGCTAACTCACTGATGGGTTTGAGGCCTGTCAGTTACCCTTACCCTGGTTTAGCCTATCTTCCAAGGCAGTTTTACTGGAGTGTTCAGAGTAGTTTCCTTCTATTATTTCCTGTATTATGGTGTTCCTTTTTTTGTTCTGTTGTGTTCTTCCTAGGAGGCCTGTGATCTTTAGAGAGTCTTTAAGAAGAATTATGTTTTGCTTGAGTAGTTAGCATATTTTATTTAATATTATTGGATTTCATTGTTCTTTTTCTAAATTATCAATTATGTTTTTGCTTGAATAGTTAGCATATTTTATATTATTTTTTGTTTTTCTTCTTCTAGATTATCCTTCATTTCTATATATTTACATTCCTAGTCTATTATTCTTTCTTTTGTTTCTTTGGTGAGACTTACCTTTCTTCTATTCTGCCCATTATTTTTGCTTTGGAAATCATAAATTCTGATCTCCTAATTCTCATTTCTCTTTTGAACTACTCAGCAACAGCATGTTGTATTTCCATGATCTCTTTACATTCCATAGAGTCCTCTGTCTCATGAAGTGTTGTATCATTTTCCTTTGTTTTGCATTATTTATTCCTAGATACCTGAATTCATTTACTAGATCTGGAGGCCATATTTCCTTTTATTGTTGATGTTTTCCTTGCTGTTTTATCTGCTCATGTTGAAAGCCTTTGCGTTTTCTTCTTCCTTAGATGTTTGGTAATTTTATTCTCCCCCCTTCCCCTCTTTTTCCTTCCCAATTTCCTCCAGTTTACTTTCTGACCCTGGCTCCTCTGATGATAGTTTCCTTGGGGACTAGATCTCAAAATGTTTCATCCCCCTCTCATGCTGTGCAATTCACAGATCGCTTGGCTTAGGTCTCTGCTCCCAGGTGACTTTTGGATGTTCAGAACTAGTCCCAGCTAGATGCTGTACTCTTTTCTTCATGTGTAGAGGAGCACTCTTCCCCCTCCATGATATCTTGTCCTGGTGTCCTATTCTGCTCCCTCTGTGCTGGTGCTGCAGGATGCTGCTGGCACTTCAGGATTTTACATCACTGGTGCTAAGGGTTTTCTGCTTCACTGCTGACAGAACTACTGTGATGGTGCTTTTGAGTTGTGGCCCCCTTTAGAATTTTGCTCATGAAGGGCTGCTTTATGCTTCTGTCTGTCACTGACCAAGCAAATATCCACAGCCGAGAGCCAGAATCTCAATGGCACTGGAAAGAGGGAGAGAGAATGGAGGTGTGGGGCTGGATTTTGTTGCAAACCTCTACTGACATGAGAAATCCTTAGAAGTGAGCTCTGGAATAAAGTAGAAAGGAAGAAATTTATCTCTTAACAGACTTTCTGCTCCCAAAGTTTCATATAATTCTCAAATTGTGTTTTGATGGAGGGTCATCAGATAACATTTTCTCTTTGTACCTATACAATTAGGTTGTTTGGTTCAGGTTCCAAACTCTCTAGCTTAGGGTTTGGGGATAAAATAGCTGTCATTCTCGTTAATTATGGATCTAATTTTATTCCCCTTTTTTTCCCCTAGGTTCGGATTGCATTGCAATTAGATGATGGCACTAGGTTACAAGATACTTTTTGTTCTCTTCAGACACTCTGGGAGCTTCTTGTTCATTTTGTACAAACAAGGTAAGAAAAATGTGGACATTTGGCATGCAATTCCTAAGGGGTTAGGAGATCCTGAATCCCCTCAAGTATGTGCCATTGCTAGAATTAAGATTGGAAATCAAGAGAACTGGCTTACTTTGGGGTTAGACTTTTGGGGCCTTTCTGATTTTTAGTGCTTAGGGACTTTAATTGACATTAAGGTTAACTTGTTTGTGATCAGGATATTGGTTTTGCAATTTCTTCATAGGAAGGTTGGGCTAAATTCTCTCATTAGGTTTCCTGGTCAAAATTGTGGCCCTTAATTTTGTATACTAGAGAAGGAAGGGAACAAGTGACTTTTAATTCTCTGTGAGGATCCCAGGGGCCATGCAAGTGAGTGAGTAAATCTTGAGGGGGAAAATAAGATGCTTGGGGCTCACTTTCTCTCAGAAAATGACTTAATACTTTGGAGATCCTTAAATGGGAGAGAAGGAAAGACAGTAATTCCTTGATTATTAAACCCTTTGGGAAAGAACCTACTTTATAACAGAGTTGTCTATATTTTATAAAAAATAAACCAAACTCTCCTTCCTCCAAAGCTTCATATTCATGTGAAACAGTGCTATCCTTCATCATTTGGCTCTGAAGGAATGTTCCTGCTAAGCTTGTCCTGTGAAGCCTCTCAAATTGGGCAGGACAAGAAAACTTTATGATTTGTTGAAGGTAAACAGGCAAACAAGTTCAACCCCACATGTGAAATCAGAAGTCTGTATTTTGTATTCCTTATCTCGAGACAGTCCTCTTTAGGTGACCAATGTCCCCTTGTTCTTTATCTTCTATTAATCTTCTGCAAGGCAAGGATTGTTTTTACTTTTATTTTTGTATCCCCAGAATTTAGCATAGTTCCAGGCATTTAATGAGTGTCTAATAAATACATTTTGTTTGATTACCTTTTGAGGAATCTTATTTTACTTAGCACAGTTCTAAGGACTTTCTAAAGTATCCCACTTAACAAAAACATGTCAATACTTCTCAAAAGTGGGAAATATAAAACTTTAGGGACTCAGTGAGGGAGTTACTATACCTCTTCAAAGATTTCTTTTTTAGGGAGCATGTTAGAACTGTGATCAAGTATTTGATGGGCTGAAGGGTATATGTATAGAGGGTAGGATTAGGTTTTACTCTTTTGGTCCCAAAGGGCAGAATTAGGAATAATTGATAGAAGATGAGTAGTGGAAGATTTAAATTTGATGTAAGGGAAAACCTCCTGATTTTTAGAATTATTCAAAGGAGGAATGAACCATCATTGGAGAATTGAGTTCTCCCTCACCAGAAGTCTTTAAGCAAATACTAGATGACTATTATGTTGGTTAGGTTGCAGAGAATCTTACTCAGTTATGAATCACTTCTACTTCTTAGCATCTGTAACTTTCTGAGGTGGATACTCTGTGTACTCTAGACCTTTTATAGTTGTCTTGTTTTTCTTATATTTCTTCGCTCTTGGATTCACCATGGCCAGCCTTTCTTCTTGCTTTTCAAGGTCTCCAGGTAATAGAATGGACCATTATCTGAAGTCCTAATGAGGTGAAATTGAGGTTTACTCATAGACTTATAGTAGCTAAGAGTTGCAAAGAATTATCTCTTTATGTATCTTGTGTTTCTTATTCCTTAAATGCATGAGTTTCCTCTCCTTCACGTTCATAATAAACTATGACAGATGAGTCACTTGCCTCCAACATTTCTGTTGCTTTTAGTTCATCAACTAGTTTTTTTCCTTGTTGGTCAGTATCAGCTTCAGATTGGCAGTGTTGCTATCTCCGCTTTTTGGAGGATAAAGTTATTAAATTTTTTATATTTGCCCCTCCCCTCTCTGCCCTGAAACTCCTACTTTCTTGTCATAGTAATGACTCTTAAGACAGAAGAGCAAGGGCTAGGCAAACAGGGTTAGTAACTATCCAGAGTCACACAGTTAGGAAATGTCTGAGGCCAGAGCTGAGCTCAGGTCCTCCCAATTCTAGCTTGGCCATGTGCTCAATCCACCAAGCTGCCTAGCTGTCCTTTGTTAAAATTCTACTTTTAGCAGGTAGGTGGCTAAGTGGATTAAGAGCCAGGCCTAGAAATGGGAGGTCCTGGATTCAAAGCCAGCCTCAGATACTTCCTAGCTGTGTGACTGGGCAAGTCTTTTAACCCTCATTGCCTAGCCCCCACTCCTGTATCTTGTAACCAACATACAATATTGATTCCAAGACAGAAGGTAAGGGTTTAAAAAAAACAAAGTACTGCTTTTGCTAGAGCCTGTCTTACAGTAAATAATCTTATATGCTTTCAGTTATATAAATATGAAAAATGATAAAGGCTGTGATAAATATATATATTAGTATTTTAATTANGGTTTGGGCTGGACAGGCTGGCTGAGTCCCACTGGAGGCAAAAACGTGCTCTTGCTTTTAGCAAAAGCATGGCAAGGAAAGCCACTTTCCTTTTTTAAAAAAGTGCTCAAAAGAGCTGAGCCAGATGGCCAAAAAGCAGGCATGGCTATCTGGAAGATTTAGAGTTCGAATTTCGACCTTCTGGTTTGCCAAAATTATAAATATGAAAAATGATAAAGGCTGTGATAAATATATATATTAGTATTTTAATTAAAGCCATGCTGATAGATAAAATCATTAGACCACGCGCTTGTAAGCATTCAAAACTGCCGCCTCCATTACTGTCTCCTCTGCTAGCCAACTCTACCGGCAAAAGAGCGCACTCCCTCCTAACCCAGGAGATTTAAGCTCTTTCTGCGTCGACGTAGACCTCCCCATGCCCCCAAAGACCTGGAGACGGAAACAGCTGGGTCACAGGAAATGTAGTTTTGATACATTTCCCATGTCCATAGAAATATATACACGTCTAAATGGCTTTTCCCAATTTTCACTTTTACAGTTATCAGTAATAAGGAAAATATCACCTGATCCTCCAGGGTTCTTTCTTGCCAGACAAGTTTATTAAATTTAATTTTTTTTCAACTATATTTGACAGTTTTTTCTGACATTGTGCAATTCAGATTCTCTCCCTCCCTCCCTTTCCCCTGCCATGTCCTCAAGGTAGTAAATAGTCTGAAATAGGTTATACCGTTGATCTCATGAAATATGTATTTCCATATTCCAAATGTCTTGACTGAAGGCATATTACATATACAAGAAAAAAACTCATGAAGTAAGGTATGCTTTGAACTGCAGTCAGATTCCAGCAGTTCCTTTTTTGGCTGTGTATAGTATTCTTTTTATCACAAGTCCCTTGGAATCATCTTGGAATCTTGTTTTGCTGATAATAGTTTAGTCCTTCACAGTTGATCTTCGTACAAAGTTTCTGTTACTGTATACACTGTTATAGTTTTGAAGAACTATATATGTCTTAAATGTTCAGTGAGTCTTTCCTTATATCTTGGTTGTATATTCTTGCACTCTCCTGAATTACTTGCTTTTCCTATTTATCCTTTTCCGTTTTTGTTATATCTCTTACACATTTCTAACATTTTGTGAAGGAGCTCTTCATTCTGTCTGTTAACCTGGTGAGTAGATGTGTTTCTCTAGCCCTTTATATTTTACCTTCTGGAATCACCACTAATTTGTAGTTTTTAATACATAGAGGTTTCATGTTACTGACAAAAGTATAAACATAACCCTCTTTCTAAAGAACATAGCAAAATTGTCTTTGCCTTCCATCCTTATCTGAAGTGTGTTTTTTCTTTTTTCTTTTTTTTTTTTTGTAACTTTTGGATAATAATCCTTGGGCCTGACTACTGTAGCAAACCACCTGTTTGCTGGAAGTGCTACAGCAGAGATAGCAAACTGAATGGCATCCACTTTCTTCCATTCTATTTTGTCCCTGCTTTTTAGAATCTTCTCTCTTCTTCTTTGGACACAGGTTCCCTGTCCCCACTTGAAGGGTGAGCCTTAATTAAAAAACAAGTGTATTAGTCACAGGAACCCACAGAGATGAAATTCACTTACTCCATATGGTCTCCCTTGGGAGTCTTCTTCATGAAGTGCTGTCTTATTCTTAGAAGAGTGGTGGTCAAACCGATTTGGTGGGAAGGACAGTCAGCACATTTTCAACTTGGAGCATGCTTTGCTTGGCTGATAATGGTATGTAATTCAACAACCATTTTGTAGAACCTGGCTAGATCTAGACAGCAGCCTGCACTTAATAGAGATTTCTCAGGCTGAGAGAGGTTGGGGCACTCTTGCCTCTCTTTTGCTGCACCCTCTGCTTAAAGCCACAATCTGTCTGAAGTTGATTCAAAAACAATGTGGCATTTTTTGGTAAATGTCAAACTAATAAACTCTGGTCCAAAGATAATTCCTCTCTGCTTTCTTTTGTGGCTTTGGAAGACTGCATTAGTTGAGATGCTGAGGTTGCTATGAATTGTGCAGACTGTAGAGTGTTCATTTCTTTATCCTCATTTGGCTTACCTGCCTCTTTGATAATAAGTCATGGATGTGTATATAATGCTATAGAACTTACAAAGCACTTTCTAGACATTGTCTTATTTGATTATAATTATCCTCATTTTACAACTAGGCAAACTAAGGTTCAGAGAGGTTTAATGATTTATCCCTGCTCACAGAGCTTACTAAGTATCAGATTGGGTTTGAGGATTCTTTCTGCTAAACTACATTGCCTTATCCATGTATGATACTTTTGGTCCTACCCCTCATGAAGTCATTATGGTTTTTTTGTTCCGAAGAGTAAGAGATTGTCTATATTAATGTTTTTAGATCTCATCCAAATAAACAACACCAATTTTCCTTCCCCTCTCATTCATTCTACTCAGTTAACAAAGCAGAAAATTTGTTGTTTTTCTTGAATCTGAGGGTAGGGGTCAAGGGGGTCCTTTTATTAGCCTGTTATTGCTT
This sequence comes from Gracilinanus agilis, assembly GCF_016433145.1. NCBI lineage: Eukaryota > Metazoa > Chordata > Mammalia > Didelphimorphia > Didelphidae > Gracilinanus > Gracilinanus agilis. The sequence goes on along the minus strand of NC_058133.1, from coordinate 226,420,749 downwards.
CTTTGTCCTTAGGGATGACAAGTCATTTTAAAAGTTTCAGTTCATTAAATGCTTTGTTTTCTCCTAATGGCTTATATTCTCCCTCATTTTCTAGTATATCCTGGCTTTCCTAACTTACATTCACCACATACATGGCAGCCAGCTAAAATGGAAAAGGTAGAATTCCCTTAAAATAGAGGTCAGATTCTACAGAGGGAATAAGAGTTTTGGATTTGATATATATTTGGTGGTTGGGTATTTTGACTCATCTGTCCCCAAAGTCTACTATGGTGATCTAGTGTTCTAGATTTTAGGTTTTGCTTGCTTTTTCCTCAAAGCAGTCTCCCTTCTCTCACCTCTGTTAGCAATAAGCAAAGAGATGTTTGTTTTCTTTCTCTCTTTTTGATATGTTCTCTTATTAAACTGTATCTCACTTCGGGGTCTTTGGGGGTGACAAGTGGCAAGAGGAAAGGTTCTTGGGAAGAGTTAAATCTAGGGACTTCTTGAAAAAGTACTTAATAGACCCTTTTGGAGCAGAGGAATTCTTTATTCCATGGGATGGTTTACCTTCTATATTGTCACTTCTGATTAAAGGCTAATGGCCTGGAATCCCATTCGTAGACTAGTAAAGTACATCTGTGAGAGAGCAGAGTTGAGACAAATTGTCCGTTGTATTTAAATCTTGGAGGCTATCTGTTAGCCCTTTAAGTCAAGTCATTCTCCCTTCTTTCTAGAGGAGTTCAAAAGCTGGCTTACTGACTTCCATTATTTCCCAACTCCTGAGATTATAACTAGGATATATTGACATTCATGCTGATGCTTCCTCAAATTCCCTAACCTCCCAATTCCTCTGTCCCCTTAAATTATATGACCAACTTCTCCACTTTACTTTGACCACAAAAAGGAATAGTCATACCCTGGATTTAACCATTATCCACAAATGGTCTTCTCCCATGACCAAAAACTCTGACATTCCTTTCTGACTATTCCAGTCATTAAATTTTTCCCTCAGCCTCACCCTTCCTGAGCCTATTCTTCATTATCTTTGCCTAGGTCCTTCTACCTCTCAGTATTTTCTCAGGTTATTTACCCTTACTCTGACTTCACTTTCTTTTCTTCTCTGTCTCAATCCTACAGTTAAGCAATTTCATTTCCATAATGCCATCAACTCATTATCACCTGGTATTCTTTCCCTGCTAAACTGCGGTCCTGAATTATTCCCACCAGCAGCTTCTGTTTTTCTACTTATGTGCTACTGAGTGGAGGTGAAGGCATTCAAAAAACTGAGTTGACTTAATATACTAAAAACAATCTTTTTACTCCCTAATTCATTTCCAATTTCCTATCTTTCTCCCTACAGTACTATTCCAAAACTTCTCTTCCCTCTTCAGGTCTCCTGCAAGTTCCTTTCATCTTTCTTTCTCAGCTTTGGACTTCACCTCTTTGTTGAGAAATTTGAAGACATCTACCATGAGTTCCCTGTTCTCCCCTTCTTTTATCTCATCAAAATTATGTGGCATCAACCTCCCATCTCTTCTGCTTTACTCTAGTCTCTGATGATGAAGTGCCCCCTCTCTTAAGTACAACCCCTCTGTGTGTGCTCTTAATCTTGTACTCTTCTATTCTGTTTTTTTTCCATCAGATTGCTTACTCTTTTATACCCTTTCTATAATCTTAAACCTTTCTCCTTCTACAAAGTCATTCCTACCACCTTCAAATATATCCATCTACTCATCCTTAAAAAACTTTCACTAGAACCCACCGTTCGATTATCATTACCTCTTAACAAATGACTCTCAAATCTGCTTGTCGAATCCTAATCTCTCTCTTCAGTGTCTAGGCTAACATTTCTCCAGCTGTCTGTAGTACACCTCAAACTGGATATTCTGTAGACATAATAAACTAAACATGCCCAAAACTGAACTCTTATTGAATCTAGGGGTGGGTAGCACAGACCCTTTTATCAGTCTGTACTTTACCTTGCCCTTGGGGATAACAAGTCCTTTTTGAAATTTCAATTTCATTTACAATTTGTTTCACCTTTTCCTTTCTCTAAAACTACCCCACACCCCTCTTTCCTAATTTTACTATTACTGTGAAGGCTGCTGCTATCTTATCCTCCCAGTTACCTAGGCTTGCAACTTGGGAGTTATCCTCAGTTCTTAACTCTCTTTCTCACTCCCCATATTGCCAAGTTCTATAGATTTCTACCTTTTTAACATCCTTTGATATACATCCCCTTCTCTGAAACACTGTCATCACTCTCATTCAGGCTCTCATCACCTTATCCCTGGATTTTTCCAGTAGTCTTTTTGGTTACTCTCCCTTCATTAATTTAATCCAGTTCTTCTCTCACTCAGTTGTCATGTTGATTTTCTTTTTCTTTTTTAAATTCTTACCTTTCATCTTAGAATCAATACTGTGTGTTGGTTCTACAGCAGAAGAATGGTAAGGGCTAGTAGGCAATGGAGGTTAAGTGACTTGCCCAGAGTCACACAGCTAGGAATTGTCTGAATTCAGATTTGAACCTAGAACCTCCTAGCTACTCCCTCATGTTGATTTTCTTGAAGAGAAATTCTGATCATATAACAACTTTTCCTCCCCGCAAGCAAAAAAAAAAACTTTAGGATTCCCTCTAGCCTTCAGGATCAAATAGAAAATCCTGTTTGGCTTTTAAAATCCTTCATAGAGAGGCAGCTAGCTAGTACAGTGGATTGAATACCAGACATGGAATTGGGAGGACCAGAGTTCAACTCTGTCCTCAGATACTTCCTGGCTGTGTGATTCTAGGCAAGTCATTTAACCCCTATTGCCTAACCTTTTCTGCTCTTTTTTTTTTTTAATGTTTTCAAAATCTTTAATTAAATATAATTACATTTATACATAAATCATAAATTTTATATTATAATATATAATATTTCATATTTTATATATTGTAATATAAAATTATAAATTTATATATAATAAAAATATATAAATTAATTAATTTGTTTGTTTATTTTTTTTAAACCCTTACCTTCTGTCTTGGAGTCAGTACTGTGCATTGGCTCCAAGGCAGAAGAGTGGTAAGGATAGGCAATGGGGGTCAAGTGATTTGCCCAAGGTCATATAGCTGGGAAGTTCTGAGGCCATATTTGAACCTAGGACCTCCCGTCTCTAGGCCTGGCTTTCAATCCACTGAGCTACCCAGCTGCTCTCTTTCTGCTCTTCTGTCTTAGAATTGATGATACTAGGTCAGAAGGTAAGAGTCTTGACCAAAAAAAAAAATCAAAACCAAAAATAGTATTGGGGCAGCTAGTGGCTATCAGTGGATAGTGGAATCTGGAATCGAGAGGACCTGAGTTCAAATCAGACCTCAGACACTTATTAGCTGTGTGACCCTGACACTTAACTCCAGTTGCCTAGCCCTTACTGCTCTTCTGCCTTAGGACCAATACTATCAATTCTTTTTTTTTTTTTTTTTTAACCCTTGTACTTCGGTGTATTGTCTCATAGATGGAAGATTGGTAAGGGTGGGCAATGGGGGTCAAGTGACTTGCCCAGGGTCACACAGCTGGGAAGTGGCTGAGGCCGGGTTTGAACCTAGGACCTCCTGTCTCTACAATACTATCAATTCTTAGTAGGTAAGGGTTAAAAAAATAAAACAAATAAAACCCTTAATAACCCGCTCCCACTTCCTGCCTTTCCAGGATTTCTTATACCTTGTTCCCCTTCAAGTACTCAATTGATATTTGCCTCTGGACTGTTTCTCACATGCCACACTCTTCTGATACTTAGCTTTTCCACTAGCTGTCTTTCATGCTACCTTTACCTCTTTTTCTTCTAGCATCCCTCATTTCCCTTAGATCTCAGCTAAAGTCCTACCTTTTTCAAGTAGCCTTTCTCAGTCTTTAATCTTAATCCCTTCCTTCTGTGATTACTCCCAGTTTATCCTGTTTGTTATCTTGTTTGTTCATAGTTGTCTCCCCAGTTATAGTATGGCTTCTTGAGTGCAAGGACTGTTTTTTACCTGCAGCACAGCTTAGCTTAGGTAAGAACAGTGCCGGGGTGGGGGTGGGGGGGCAGCTGGGTAGTTCAATGGATTGAGAGTCAGGCCTAGAGGCAGGAGGTCCTAGGTTCAAATCCAGCCTCAGACACTTCCCAGCTGTGTGACCCTGGGCAAGTCACTTGACCCCCATTGCCCACCCTTACCACTCTTCCACCTAGGAGCCAATACACAAAAGTTAAGGGTTTAAAAAAAACCAACAAAACAAACAAACAAACAAAAAGAATAGGCACTTAATAAATGCTAGTTAACTGAATATCCTGTGTCTTTCTGCTTCTTATCTTCCAAACTCTTAGAAAAAAACCATCTATTCATTGTTCTACTTTCTCTTCTCTCCTCTCACTTCCAGCTTCATCCTTAAACTCAAATTGCTCTTTCCAAAATTATCAATGACTTCTTTTAAAACAATGTTTTTAATGATATTTGAATTTTTCCCTATTTGTATCTTTTACTTTTCCCTTTTCCAGAGAGCCATTCCATTTTACAATGTCTGTTTAAAAATAGCTAAAAAGGAGGAAGAAGAGAAAAAGATTTGTAAAACTGATGGATACTTTGAAAAAAAATCTGAAATCAATACACTGAAAAAAATTTCAAATGTATTCAGTGTGTATACCTGTGGACCTTTCTCCTCTACAGAGGATTGAGGGATTTGGAGATATTATCTTTTATCTCTCCTTTGGAACTATGTTTATTTTCTTTGTAATTTTGCAGTATTTGCTTTTTGTTATTTTGAGGTGGTTTCTCTTGATTTTCATTGTTGTTTTATTTTATTTACTGTTTTTAAACTTTTATTTTCTTTCTTAGAATTGATACTAAGTATTGGTTCTAAAGCAGAAGAACAGTAAGGAATAGGCAGGGATTGGGGGTGGGTGGGTGGGAGTTAAATGACTTGCCCAAGGTCACCCAACTAGGAAGTGTTTGAGGTAATATTTGAATCCAGGACTTCCCATCTTTAGTTCTAGCTCTCCATCCATTGAGCCACCTAATTGCCCCTGCTGTAATTATTTTATATCATTTTCTTGGCTTTGTTTAATTCACTCTGCATCCAATTTATGTTGTCTTTCTTTGCCTCTTTGTATTCATCATATTTGCTTCTTATAGCACCGTAATATTTTATTAGCATACACGTACCACAGTTTGTTTCCAGTCATATCTCACTTGTTAAATCTGATGATCTTTTCTCAGCCCTTATTATACTTTACTTTTCTGTTAAATTTGACACTCTTGACCACCCTTTGCTCCTGGATACCCTCTATTCTTTGTGTTTATAACACTGTTTTCTCCTGCTTTTTCTCCTACTGTTCCTTCTCAGTCCCTTTCTGTTTACTCATCATTCATACATTGTCCCTCTTCCTAGGTCTCTGAGATCTGTCCTGGGCCTTTTTTCCTTCTGTTCTCATTCTCTCTCTCTCTCTCTCTCTCTCTCTCTCTCTCTCTCTCTCTCTCTCTCTCTCTCTCTCAACTCCCATTGCTTTAATTATTATCTCTCAACAGATAAAGATCTCATACATTAGCCCTAATCTCTTCCTCCAAGCCCTAATCTCTCCCTCCTCCTCCCAGTTTAAACTAAGTGTGAAGAGAAATCACAAACTCACCGGGTCCAAAAAAACCCATTCTTTTTCTCAACTTTTCTATTTCTGTTGAAGGTACCACCATTCTTTTGATCTTCTCCCAGGTATATAACCCAAGAGATATCTTTGTTTGACTCTTCACTTTCCCTCAATCATTCAATAACTTATTATTAATATGTGCCAGACACTAAGATAGGTGCTAAGGATATGAGTACAAAGAATAAAAGAATTTTGTTGGAGAATTTAAATTCTAATAAGAGAAGACAACAGATACATATATGAATACATGCGAGCATGACTATCAAGTGAGTAAGTACAATATATGCAAAGTAGTTAAAAACAAGGTAGTTTGGGAGGGAGGGCCCTCGCATTTGTGGCAGCCCAAAAAGACTTCATAAAGAAGATAGTGCTTGATCTGTGTTTTAAGGAAAGATAAACTCTCCAAGAGAGGAGATGAACTGCTGTGTGTAAGGAGCACAGTAAAGGCCAGTTTGACTGCATGACACAATTACCAAGTTTTTTCTTTTCACAATATGTCTCTTTTGTCCCTTTTTTTTCCTATTTCATTCAGCCCCTTGTCACCCTTCATCTAGGCTGTTGTGATACCTTTCTATGCATGTCCATCAGAAGTTTCTCTCTACTCCATTTTATCCTCTGCACAGCTGCCAAAATGATTTTCTTTAATGATCAATCTGACCATGTTGAGAGATATAATTCTGTTCAGTATATTCTTGTTGATTCTCTGTTGCTGTTAGGATAAAATATAAACTCTCTTTAGGTTTCCTTACTTGAGCTCCACTTAGCCTGCCCCTAACCTCTTTTTGCATCTTCCTTTTACATAATTCCTCTTCTGGTACTCTTTGATTCAACCAGGCTGACCCACCTCATTTCCTGGGTCTGGGCCTTTGCATTGGCTATTCCCTGTCCCTGGAATTCATTTTCTCCTCAGTTTTCTCTTATAAAATGCTTCTTTTCCTTTGTGATAGAGCTTGAATACTAACTTTTAAGTGAAGCCTTTCCTAATTCCTGTAACTGTTTGTGGCCTCCTTCTTAAAGTACTTTAAATTTAACTTCCCGTGTATTGATTTATATTGTCTTTATATTCAGTATATATGTACTTGCCTCCTACATTAAACTGTAAACTCCTTATTAGGGATAATTTCATTTTTTGTACTTGTATTTCTAGTGTCTAACTAGGTGCTCAATAAATGCTCGTGGATTGATTTATTGAAGGAGTTTCCAGCCCACATCTTGGAGATGCTGCCTTTCCTCTTGGTGATGCATCAGAGTTGGCAGAAGAAGAGCGACTTAGGTCTTGAAGTTGTACCTTTGTCAGCTTCTTTGTTTTGGTATAGGGAGTGGCTCTGGCCTTTGGTTTAACTTGGCTGCAGTTTTGTGTGTCCCAGCCCTAGATCTGTTAAACCAAAACAGAAGGCCCAAAAGTACAAAAGAACTTCGAATATCATACCTTACTCTGACTTCATGAGCCTGATTGCCAGCAACTGTATATTTTATGGAAGTGGAATAGATAGAAATATTTAATATAATGAACTGCTTAGTTGAAAAGCTAACATCTGCAAAGATACATAGCAGCAGGCATTTAATCCCCAGGGAAAGAATAGATTTGTTGGACTTTGCCAGTGGTGTTATATAAACCATACTTCTATTAAAGTGGACTTCTTCATTGCTTCCCATGAACAATTCAATCAACAGATACTTTTGTGTCTTCTCTTTGCCCAGTGTCTTCTGCTTGAGAAGGTGAAACTGTTTTCTGAGGTGGGTGGGGGGGAGGAAGAAGAGCAGGAGGGAAGAGAAAGACAGAGAAAGACAGAGACAGAGAGAGAGAATGTGTATGTAAGCAACTGACATCTTCTTATGTTTCTTCTGGTCAATCTCGATAGCTCTGTTTTGCTCTGGGTCTTATACCTATTGGATAGGAGGCCTGGCTGGGTCTTTTTGAGCCACGAGCCTCCTTTTTCCTCGACAATTAGAGCTTTTTGGGGAAGGTTGTGCAGAAGAAACATTATGGTTCTTCCTAGTGCGTGAGGGGAAGTCTCCTAAATCCACTGGAATTTCCCCCTGGGTCCCCGCTGTCCTCTGAAGGGAGATCTCTGCTAATTGGGACTGCAGAAGGTCTGGAAGCGATTGCAAGCTGCTCCTCCCCTCGGCATGCTGCAGCCCTCACACACAAGATGTTTACAGGCCCTCTTAGATCCCAACATGAGGGAATCTAATCTGCCTGCCATTTCCCTTTGGAGGAGCCACACATCAAAGCCAGTGCTGGGTGTTTGATGTGCCGGACAGCCTCGGAAGGCGCATGTAATGTATTATCACGAAAGAGGGAGGCCAGTGGGCTCAGGGAAGAAAACAAGGCCATTAAGGATCCCTTGTTTGTTTTTCTCCCTCTTTTTTTCTGTTTGTGATTTGCAGTTCCCAGAGATGGATTGAAGTCCCTCTCATGGGAAGGATCATTTGAGGGAGAGTACGCAATGTTGGCTGGTTTTAAAATGAGCAGTGGGTGGTTCCTGCCCAAGGATCCTAGTGGTTCAACCTGAAATCTCAAGATTTTGCCTGGATTTGGAGGTGACACAATAGTGTGACTAGTTTGGGGATAACCAATTTTTCTTTTTCAATTTAGTTGGCATGAAACTCTTGGTATATAGAGGAGACCTGAGTTCTTCATTTTAGTTCTTAAATGCTTCTCCTTGAATAGGGATCTTTTTCCTTATGAATTTTATCTACCTTGACTGGAGTTAGTTACTTCAACTTGCCTTCTGATCTGTAGTAGCTTGGCTTCCAAGGGGAGAGTAGGGTGGAATTAGCTGGTCTCTGTCCAGACTGCCCTGATTTCCTGCTTTGATCTTATTTTCTTTTTTTTTCTTTTTTTTTTTTAAACCCTTAACTTCTGTGTATTGACTTATAGGTGGAAGAGTGGTAAGGGTAGGCAATGGGGGTCAAGTGACTTGCCCAGGGTCACACAGCTGGGAAGTGTCTGAGGCTGGATTTGAACCTAGGACCTCTTGTCTCTAGGCCTGGCTCTCAATCCACTGAGCTACCCAGCTGCCCCCTGGTCTTGTTTTCTTTTGGTGAAACCTGGGTTCCTGGTGTGGCATAATAGGTGGGTCAGACAGATCTTTTGTTCTTTGGTAATGAGGAAGAACACATACCTCACATTCAGTGAACTTGGAGAAACAAAGTTTGACAATACTAATTCTATCACAGCAGGATGCTGCCCTGTTGTCCAAGATTTGAATGACTACCTCAGATTCAAAGACTTTACTGTGAGCTGGCCAGCTTCATGAACTGGTAGCTTATTCTCTTCCAATGACCTAGATTCTATCTCAGGTTCAGGACTCCCTGCCTTTGAGAGTGGAACGCTAAGGAGAGAACTCCTGGAAACCCTTCTGTATTGAGTTTGCTTCAGTAGATTTGATGGCAGTGACCATGGGAAAACATGAGTGATGGAGTGGGGAAAGAGTTGACTAGCTTTCCAGAGACCACTTGACTCAAAGGACAATGGAAATTCCATAAGACTAAATAGACTTTGCTGCCTTCTTTTTAATATTTCAGGAAAAGGTGAATAAATAGAGGAAGTAATAATAGATTGAGGTTGTCCAGTAGTGGGCCTCCCTACCAAGGAATAGATTGTTGTCCCAGGAAGAAATTCATGATAATTGAGACCTCTGTTATAAGTCTAGTAAAGTTCCAGGTGAATTCTGTATTAATGTTAATTAATTTAAATTAAGTTAATTTGAATTAATTAACTATGGAATAAGAGGGTAAGTTATATATGATAAGGAAAAAAAGATATGTTCCAAAAAATAAAAGCTCTTTGTTCTTATTAATACGTGCTTAATTGTTCACTAGGGCCTTTACTAGTACATATACTATCACTTCTTTTAGGCTGACTCTCTCTTTATTGTCCTTTCCCATTGCCATACCGACTATTTTGTTCCTCATGTCTATTAAGTCCCTTCTCAGTTTTTCTGCCAAGTCCTTGGAAATTGCTTAATAATTGCTTTTTTTCTATCTCCTCCCTATGGCTTTTTTTATTTCATCCTCAAACTGGACCTCTTCTGCTTTGTTTGCTTCTTTGCTCCCTTTTCCTGTGTAACCTCAAGAATGATTTGGGTAGTAACCTTTTGTTTTGGGGCAAGGGGAGGGAAGAAGAAGAGAAGTCTTTGTGTTTGTAAATTCCTGTTCTACTTATTAAGGACGGTGTATTTTTCAGGTTAATATGAATATATTTCTGTGGAATCTGTAGAGGGGAAAGACCCATGTGTGGTAGGGAAGAATTTCATAGGAATAAATTGCCCGTAGGTGTACTGAAAATAAGAGGAGTACTAGGAGAGAATTAACTGGGCTAATTAGAATAATTCTTTATATTAGGAACAAATTTACTGGCAGAGCTGTTAACATTTCTTCTGGTAGTCTTCATTTAGGATATATTCTCATCCTAATTTAGGTTTATATTTCTGAAGATATAGGGCCAGAATAAGACTTGTTAAGGTCCCTACTAGCCCAAGATGCTGTATTTGCCTTTTTTTATCTTTATTGGTTGCTTTTGTTTTTTATATCACCTATCTTTTCCTTAGTCATCCTTTTCCTTTCCTAGTCATCTGTTTTAACAAGGAATAAAAAAGAAAAAAAAAGCTCAGCAAAATATCAACTGAATCCAACAGTCTATTATTCAGTGTTCCACACCTTATCCTCCCCATACTTCCCTGCAAAGAAGGCTGGGAAGTATATGCCTCTTCTTTGGAGCCGGTCTTGATTATCATAATTTAATAATTTCATAGCATTCAGTTTTGATTTGTTCTTTTTATTTACATTGATATTATGATGTATGTTATTTTCCTGGTTTTGCATACTTTGTGCATGTTTATGTAAGTCTTTCATGCTTCTCTGTATTATTGCTCATTGTTTCTTACAATGCAATAATATGTTATTACATTCCTGTCCCATAGTTTGATCATTCTGCAATTGATAAATGTCTTTATTTCTAGTTCTTTGCTACTATAGAAAGTGCTACTCTAAATATTTGGTGTATTTGGGACCTTTTTCACATTGACTTCTTTGGTGGTATATCCAAAGAAATCAGTAGCAGTGGTTTCGATAGATCAAAGGGTATCTATAGTCAAAATGACTCTTTTCTTTTCTTTCTTTCAATTGTCTTGAAATTAATTTCTCCACAGCATGAGAAAAAGAAACATGTTGAGGTCTCTAGGCTTTCTTGACTATTTTCTTGTTTCTCGATTTATAACTTTCATCTGAATTTCATGTCATTGCTGGCCCTTTTTTAAAAAAAAAATTATTGATCTGGTAGGTCTGTAAATCCCATCTGACCTGCCTGTCCTTCTAATTCTTTATTTTTCTAGAAACTAATTATTAGCTCCTCTAATTGTTTTGTGTTTTATAATTCTTCACACCAACCAAATTATAAATTCCCTGAGGATAGGGGAATGATATCTTAATTTAATTTTTACTGTCCTATACATAGTAAGTATTCAAAATATATTTCGTGAAATGAACATTTATTTATTGGAAATCTCATTTAAACTGTTCTAGGCTCTAACCCAGTGATTCCCAAAGTGGGCGCTACCGCCCCCTGGTGGGTGCTGCAGCAATCCAGGGGAGCAGTGATGGCCATAGGTGCATTTATCTTTCCTATTAATTGCTATTAAAATGAAAAAAAAATTAATTTCCAAAGGGCTAAGTAATATTTTTTCTGGAAAGGGGGCGGTAGGCCAAAAAAGTTTGGAAACCACTGCTCTAACCTGTCCTTCTATACTTTTCCCTATAATTTCTCATCCTACTAGCTCACATTTATATAGCATTTTAAGGTGGAGGCTTATTTTTCATAAAGGATTTTGGTGCAGAATTAAATGTGGGTTCTCATTTGGGTGCCAATTTTGCAAATTAACATGACCTCATAGGCCGTTGTTGCAGTCCTAAACTAGACCATGATCAGACCAGAATATAATCCAGAGGTGCTTCTGGCTAATATTTATATTGCTTTTGTGTCAGTACAAGTGGAAAAGTCTGAGTCATTAGCAAGATGTAGTTGGTGCATTTTGAGATATACTAGAACATTTTCTATATTTGTTATCTCACCTTGGCCACCTTTTATGTAGGAATTTACCTCTGCTATTTCAATTAGCAAGTGACTAAAATAGAGATTCTCATTGCGGCTCTGAATGTAGGGATTCTGAAGGTTTAGCACTGCCAAGGATCGTGATCTCAAATTAGTTATAGTAAGTCTGCAAGACAGATAAAAGGGCAAATCAGAGAAGTGGAAATCTAGACTATGAATTTTGATATTAATGTGATTTGACTCATTTTTCTCATTAGAAAAGGAATATTGAATTTTAGACACTGATCATCTATCCACCTTTGAATCTTATGATGATGGTTGGTGCCTTTGAGTCAGAGGTCAGTGAGACAAATGCTTCCTCTGTTTAAATCACCATATCCCATCTGGATGATACAAGAAAATTAATGTCTTCCCATTTTCCCTGCTGGATTCCTCAGCTAGCCTGGGGGAGCATGACCCACACCTCAAATGAGAGAATGAGAGAAATGGCAATTTTTGTTTCATTTGTTAGGACTTCTACTTCCATAACCAAAGTTTCTGGATTATATGTGTCTAGAGAGTGAGTCCTGGGGGAGCAATTTGAACTACTATCAGATTTAATAAGCTACCTTAGAAGAAAGGAAAATTTCCCTTGATAGGGATGCTTTGGGGGGGGGGGAATTTATAAAGCTGGTTTTTTTGGGGTTTTTTTGCTTTTGGCAGGGAGAGATGATGACATAGAGTTGATCCCTCATTATGTTCCTGTGTTCCTGTGAAGTTAGTGTTCATTATTTTTCCCATTCTGTAGATGTGGAGAGAAAGAATTGGCTTATAAAGATTTATTGATATGAAGTTTAGAAATCAAAATGCTGAGTTTCCTGTGGGTTCTTGAGGTGACTGAGGATGTTTTAGGTTGTTATAAATCACTCGTTCTTTTTGTGTAGAGAACAGCCTTGGTTGTAGGATATTAGGTATGGGGAAATAGATTCCATACCAAGAATGGCTCTTGATAGCCACTGTATCCACTCAGTAGCTCATCCTGGGGTCAAGCAACCTTGGTTTGGCTTGCCAAGAAATGGATCATCTAGTCTTAGACTAGATGTTAGACAGAATGTTAGAGCTAGAGGAACTTATTGATTATCATCTTGTCAGAATAGAAAAAAAATTGAGAGTTGAAACTGGCCATCCACTTGAACCTTAATCTGATCAAGAATCCATTCCAGAGAAGCAATTTGGAATTATGCCCAAAGGGCTTTAAATGACTGCGTCCCCTTTGATCCAGCCATACCACTGCTGGATTTGTGCCTCAAAGAGAAAATAGGGAAAAATACATGTACAAAAATATTTATAGCCACACTCTTTTTGGTGGCAAAAATTGGAAAATAAGGTGATGCCCTTTGATTGGGGAATGGCTGAACAAATTATGATATCTGTTGGTGATGGAATACTATTGTGCCGAAAAGAATAATGAACTGGAGGAATTCCATGTGAGCTGGAATGATCTCCAGGAATTGATGCAGAGCGAAAGGAACAGAATCAGGAGTATGTTGTACACAGAAACTGATACACTGTGGCACAATTGAACACAATGTACTTCTCTATTAGAAGAATTGCAATGATCCAGGACAATTCTGAGGGACTTATGAGAAAGAACGCTATCCACATCCAGAGAAAGAACTGTGGGAGTAGAAACACAGAAGAAAAACATTTCCTTGATTACATGGGTTGATGGAGACATGATTGGGGATGTAGACTCTAAATGATTACTCTATTGCAAATATCAATAATATGGAAATAGGTCTTGACCAAGGATACATGTTGAATTGCTTGTTGGCTTCCGGCTGGGAGGGGAGGGAAGAGGAGGAGTGGGAAAGAATATGAATCATGTAACCATGGAAAAATATTCTAAAGTAATTAAATAAATAAGCAAGCCACCAGATAAATAAATAAATAAATGAAAGAATCTGTTCCAGAACATAACCATAATTGTCATCCAGCCTTTGCTTGTGAGGGAATATACTATTGCTAGAGGCAGGCCCGTTCTAATTTGGGTAACTTTAGTTGTTAGGAGATTTTTTTCTTGTATCAAGCTTAAATCTACCTTTCTACAACTTCTACCCATTATTTCTAAATTTGGCATCTTGGGTTCTAATCCATCTTTCACATGATAGGTCTTCAAATATTGGAAGACATCATTCTGCCCAAAATCTTCAAGCTAAACATCAACTCCTTCAAAAAATCTTTGTGGTTTGACCTTAAGGCCTTCTATCCACTTGGTCACCCTTTCCTGAATATGCATCTTTTAACATATATTTTATATACATTATACACTACATTGTACATTATATATAACATATATTTTATATAAATTTCCTGAATATACCGTAAATGTGAATGTTCAGACTTGAATTTTATAGATGTATGGAGAATTCAGTAGGACTGTCTTCTCTCTAGTCTTGGACATTATGCCACTGAATTTAACTCAAGATTAAATCATTAGCTTTTTGGGGTGCCAGGTCATATAGTTGTCTTATATTGAGCTTTGTTGATGTTCTATCGCTTTAGTTGCTTTTGACTCCTGACCCCATTCGGAGTTTTCTTGGCAAAGATACTAAAGCAGTTTGCCACATGCTTTTTTTTTTTTTTTTTTAAACTAAAAAAAAACAACATTTAAATCCTTATCTTCCGTTTTAGAATCAATACTGTGTATAGGTTCCTAGGCAGAAGGATGGTAAGGGCTAGACAATGGGAATTAAGTGATTTGTCCAGGATTATGTAGCTAGGAAGTGTCTGAGGCCACGTTTGAACCCAGGACCTCTTATCTCTAGACCTGGCTCTCAGGCCACTGAGCCACCTAGCTGCTCCCTGCCATATCCTTTTCCAGCTCGTTTTATAGATGAGGAAACTGAAACAAACAATTAACTGGCATGCCCAGCTTGGGTTATACAGCTAGGAAATATTGGAGGCCAGATTTGAACTCAGAAAAATGAGTCTTCCTGGCTCCAGGTCCAGCACATTGAGTGCCACCTAGCAGATATATATATGTATATATATTCACACACACACACCTCTCCCCCCCCCCCCTTCCTCCCAACCCCTACCTTATGCCTTGGAATCAGTACTGTGTATTGGTTCCAAGGCAGAAGAGTGGTACTGGCTAGGCAATGGGGGTTAAGTGACTTGCACAGGGTCACACATCTGGGAAGTGTCTGAGGCCAGATTTGAACCAAGAACTCCTGTTTCTAGGCCTGACTCTCAATCCACTGAGCTACCCAGCTACCCCCCAGCTGCCCTATATTGAGTTACCAGTTTGCTAAAACTCTTAAATCTTTTCAGACAAATTGCTACCTAGCCATGCAGTCATTATGCTTGTCCTGGGTACACCTGGAATAAAAACATTATTCCCTATAAAATTTCATGTTTATAGGTTTAGCCCTGTGCTCTAGCCTATTGTGATTGCAGTCTGTCATTTAACAGCTTTGTGCCATCTATTAATTTGGCAAGCATGCCATCTATACCTTTATCACGTGCAGTGCGTGTGAAGTGTGAATCAAACTTTGTCTATCAATCAACAACTTAATTTAATCAACCAAAAGCAGAAAACACCCCTACTTAACACTTTGTTAGCCAACAAGTAAGAAAATTCACAAATCACTTACTTAAAGAGTTCACATCCTCAGAAACTCAATCAGTCAGTAACTTGTGAATCCTTTTGATAAGAGTTTATACCTTCAGAGGATGAGAGGTGTGAATCCCACAGACATTGCCCCCTTGGGTGGTGCTAGGCAATTTGGAAGCTGTGATTATCCCCTGTGAAGAGGGGAAGGGACAAAAAGGACTATAAAAGCCCTGATCTTCAGCTAGAGAATCATCTTCAGCTAGTGTCTTCGAGTTGTCTTCAGCTTGAATCTTCAGCTTGGAGCTTTGGCTGGTTACCTGCCTCTTGGAGGTGACTCTGGACTGAAATCTTGGCTTTGACTTGAGACCTTGACTCTTGGACTGTTTCTTGGGTGAGTGAGTAGCTGGCCTTCCTTTCCTGTCTTCTGGAGAGATTAGTTCTAGAGAGGCCTTCACCTCTTGAAGGAGACTGTGTAGGTAGAACACAGGATCTACAGGTTGAGAGTTAACAAGCCCTGATAGGCTAGATATCTTCTCTAACTTCTTTTTGCATTTCTCTACTTTCACTCTTAACACCCTTTTGTAAATAAAAACTATTAAAAAATCATTTTGACTTGAGCTATAATATATTTTTTTAAACCCTTGTACTTCGGTGTATTGTCTCATAGGTGGAAGATTGGTAAGGGTGGGCAATGGGAGTCAAGTGACTTGCCCAGGGTCACACAGCTGGGAAGTGGCTGAGGCCGGGTTTGAACCTAGGACCTCCTGTCTCTAGGCCTGACTCTCACTCCACTGAGCTACCCAGCTGCCCGAGCTATAATATTTTAAATATAATTCTCACATATTTAGTCAAACCCTTAATTTAATTCCTTACACAAGTCATTTATTAAAATGTTAGATAGCATAGGACCAAGCACATTGTTCCCTTGAGAACTTTATGAGCACTCTGAACCAATAATAATTTTTTTGCTAACCATTAACCAGTTTTGTATCTACCTATTTATCTTTCAACCTATGTCTTTTCCTAACTGTAATATGTAATTTTTGGGCTAACCATTAACCAGTTTTGTATCTACCTATTTATCTTTCAACCTATGTCTTTTCCTAACTGTAATATGTAATACGTAAATATGTCTTTGGCTGGGAGAGGGGTGGCAAAGAAAGAAGATTGAGGTCAAAATGGTTGTATTTTTATTGGTAATATCAGGGATCATTGAATACTTCTTTCAGCATATAATCTTTCATTTTCATATAGCATAGGACAGTTTTGAGTTACAACCTCTTATTCTCATTTCTCTCCTCCATATTCATAATCACTCTAGTGCTACTTCTGAGCAGCACAGCTCCTAGATATTTTCTCTAAAATTGGTTGTGCTGTTGTCAAATTATTTTTTAAATGAGGAAGATGGTTTTGCTTATTTGATCAGCAGTAGTAAACTTTGATACACAATCCAGTTAAATCTCCAAATTGTTTTTGATTCCTTACTTACTCATTAGATCCAGCTAGTGCCAAGTCTTATACATTCTACCTCTATAATTAGTCTTCCAATGCAACCTTAGTTGTAAGTATATCTCTTCTCAGACTTTTTTTTTTTAAACCCTTGTACTTCGGTGTATTGTCTCATAGGTGGAAGAGTGGTAAGGGTGGGCAATGGGGGTCAAGTGACTTGCCCAGGGTCACACAGCTGGGAAGTGGCTGAGGCCGGGTTTGAACCTAGGACCTCCTGTCTCTAGACCTGACTCTCACTCCACTGAGCTACCCAGCTGCCCTCTCAGACTATTTTTAAATAGCCTTCTAAGCAGTTTTCTTGCCTCTAGTCTACCCCTTCTTCATTTTTTTCTTCAAGCCAGTGCCTTGATAAGGCATTTTCCTTCCTAAGACATTTTCAGTGGTGTCTCATTATCCTTCCAAATTGGGTCACTCAGTATACCCTATTCTCATTCTGTACTCTAAATTCCATGATTTGTTCAGACACTCCTTCCTTTATCTCACAGCTACCAAATTTGGAATAGGTTTCCATCCATCTCAGATGCCATTCTTCTCTATAGGAACTTCTCGTAATTCTCTCTTCCCTAAAAGTTAATTTCTCTTTCCCTAGATTTTTCATAGAGCTTTGTCCAGACTTTTCCTTTCTATTTAGTTACCAAACTTCTGGCCTTTGCATTGTCTCCTTACCTTTGTCTCTAAGTCTCTAGTTTTTTAAAAAAAGTCAGCGCATGGGCCATCTCTGTGTGACCTTTCCCTAAATCACCACTGGAAGTGTCCCTGTATCCCCCGTTAACCTTGAATTTATGTTTATTTAAATGTATATATGCCATTTCCCTCACAGAATATAAATTCCTCAAAGTCAGGGGCTGTTTCCCTTTTGTTTTTGTGTTCCTCCAAGCAGTTGGTCAGTAAGCATTTATTAAACTTCTTAATATGTGCCACACTGCTTACCTCTAGGAATACAAAGAAAAAGTAAAAAAATAAAAATAAAAAAAAACTTGCAAGAAGTCCAAGATACAGAGGAGAGATAGAAGGTGACCTTTAAGGTAAGTCATTTATAGTTGGGGGCACTAGAAAAGGCCTCCCACAGAAAGCAGAATTTGAGCACATTCTAGGTATTGGGGTAAACCATTGTAAAAGCATGGAAGCAGGAAAATACAGTGTTAACTGTGCAGAATAGCAAGTAGGCTAGTATGACCATAGAGTACATAGAAGAGAATAATGTATAAAAAGACTAAAAAGGTAGGAATGGGTCAGGTTGTGAAGAGCTTTAATGCCAAAGAAAGTTTACATTTGATTGTAGAGTTAATAGGGAGCCACTTAAGTTTGTTGAGCAGCAGATGACCAGATTATTATGAAAATCACTGTGACAGCTATGCAGAGGATATCTTGGAATGGGAAGAGATTTGAGACAGGGAAACTAGTCAGAAGGCTTTTGTAATAGTCCAAAGGAGAGGTGGTCAGGGGTTGAGTCAAGATCGTGGCTTAGAAGCAGCAGGAGCTGAAACCTCTCAGAGTATTCTTCCATACCAGTCTTTAAAAAGTGCTTCAAAAAAGACAGAAATCCAAACCCAACAACAAGATGGAGCTACAGGGCTCTTCTGCTGAATACAACTTGAGTGATAAGCAGAGAGAGTTGACTTCCACAATATAAGGAAGAGACTGAACACTCCTTCCCCACCTACTGTGTTGACACCTGTGATAGGACTCCAGCTGGACAGTGTACCTTGGTGTAGCTCAGGGCTCTTTACGGTGACTGGCAGTAGAAGGGCCAGCTGGTTGGGCATCCTTGGCCTCTGCAGAGGATGGTGAAGATTTGACCTTAGGGCAAGATTAGCTCAGCAGGCCAACTCAACAGGTCTAATCCAGTATACCAGCAAAGAGAAAACCTAAGATTCCTTTCAGGGAAGAATAGCTCAAATACCTAGGTCCCCTAAACAAACTGAGGAGCAAGTGTAAAGTCCACAAGGAGGGAAAAAAACGAGTAAACAACAGAAGAAAAAAAGGAAATTATGATTTAAAGCTTCTATGGAGATAAAGATCAAAGAACAGAACCAACAAAGGAGGTCAAGACCCAACGAACATCAAGTAAAACTTAAAAAAATTCAGAGAATTGAACTCGGGTTCTGGAAGAGCTCAAAAAGATTTTAAAAGTCAAATAAGACAGATTTAAGAAAATTGGGAAATTGGGAAAAAAGAGAAAAACAGCTTAAAAAGCAAAATAGGTCATCAGGAAACAGGCACATGAACTAGAACAAGAAAATAGGGCCTTTGAAGCCAGAATCGACCAATTGGAAAATCAGACAAAAAAAGTTCAAAGATGAAAAGAATGACTTGAAAAGAATAGATCAAAAGGAAAAGGAGGATCAAAAGGTCATGGAAGAAATTTAGTCTTAGAATTGGTCAATTAGAAGCTCTTGATTTCATGAGACATCAAGAAACTATAAAACAGAATCAAAAGAATGAAAAAAAATAGAAGAAAATATGAACTATCTCACCAAATGAGAGGTGGTGAGAGGTTGAAATGAGTAGAGAGAAGGGGTCACATACAAAGTTGCTGAGGATGTAGAACTATAAGACTTAACAACTTGCCAATGGATTAAGTGAGAGTGAGCAATAAAGGACTCTGAGGTTGCAAATCTGAGTGGAGGGTGGTGCCTTGGACTCCAAGTAGGAACTTTTGGGGAAGAGGTGTGATTTTAGTGGACAGGAAAAGAAATTCTGTTTTGGACCAGCTGAATTTGAGTTGTAAATGCTTATTTTTGTAAATTTGACTGTTTCTATCTATTTGAGAAATGTGAGAAACATGAGAAATCAGAGAAAGTTGCTTTTGTTCTAATTTTTACTGCATTGGCTTTATTATTACAAAAACTTTAAAATTTTATATAATCAAAATTATCCATTTAACCTCTTGTGAACCTCTCTGTCTCTTATTTGGTCATTATCTCTTCCCCTATTCCTATATCTGACAGTTAATTTTTTTCTAAGTTCCATAAATTTGCTTATTATATTATCCTTTATATTTAAATCATATACCCATTTGGAGTTTATGTTGGTATGTGGTGTTGGTCTCTAGGTTCTACCAGCTTTCCCTACATATTTTTTTTAATTTTATTTTATCAAATGAGTTTTTGCGTTAACTTTGGATTGCTTGGGTTTATCTAACTGTATATTACTAGAAACGATATTTTCAATTATTTTTTAGTTGACTCTAGGGTTCGTTAAGTAAAGTATCATACAAGAGTGATAGTTTTGTTTTCTCATTGCCTTTACTTTCTTGTTCTTGTCTTTTTGCTAATCTATAGTTAGCACTTCTAGGACAATATTGAATAATAATGGTGATAATGGACATACTTGCTGAACCCTGATCTTATTAGAAAGGCTTTTTGCTTATCCCCATTATAGATAATTCTTACTCTTTTAAAAAATATATTAGGGCATTTTATTTTCTCCAAAGTTTTCCCCATCGATTGAAATAATCATATAATTTTTGTTGTTTTTCTTGTTAATAAGGCCAGTTATAGTTTTACTGATATTAAAACAGCCCTTCATTCCTAGCATTAATCCAGCTTGATCATAATGCATGATCTTTGTGGTATAGTGTTGTAATCTCCTTGCTAGTATTTTATTTAAAAATTTTGCATCAATATTCATTAGAGAATTTGATCTATAGTTTTCTTTTTCTGTTTTGATTCTCCCTGGTTTAGGTATCAAGACCATATTGTGTCATAGAAAGAATTGGTAGGATTGCTGCTTTGCCTATTTTTTTCATGTAGTTCGTATAGTATTGGAATTAATTGTTCTCTGAATGTTTAGTAGAACATTTGCCCTGCAAATCTATCTGGACCTGTTTTTTTTTTCCTCTTAGGGAGTTCATTTATGACATTTAATTTCTTTTTCTAAGATAGAGCTATTTAGGTATTCTACACTGTTCTGTTCATTTAAGCAATTTGTTTTTGTAAATATTCATCTATTTCTTTAAGATCATCAGCTTTATAGGCATATAGTTGGGCAAAATAGCTTCTAATAATTGCTTTTATTTCACCTTCATTGGTTATAAATTTACCATTTTCATTTTTAATATTGGTAAATTGTTTTTGTTTTTGTTTTTCTTTATTTTTTAAACCCTTACCTTCCATCTTAGAATCAATACTGGGTATTGGTTTTATGGCAGGAGAGTGGTAAGGGCTAGGTAATGGTGGTTAAGTGACTTGCATATGGTCACACAGCTAGGAAGTGTCTGAGGTCTGATGAACCTGGGACCTCTCTGGACCTTCCTCTCTATTCACAGAGCCACCTAGCTGCCCCCCAATTAATTTTTAGTCTATGCAACTCGTTTCTTATTTTTTGTTTAAATTTATTTAGGTCAGAGAGAGGGCAAATTGAGATCCCTTTCTATGATAGTTTTTCTATTTCCTTCTGTAACTCATTAACTTTTTTTTTTTTTTAAACCCTTACCTTCCAGCTTGGAGTCATTTGCAGAAGAGTGGTAAGGGTAGGCAATGGGGGTCAACTGACTTGCCCAGGGTCACACAGCTGGGAAGTGTCTGAGGTCATATTTGAACCTAGGACCTCCTGTCTCTAGGCCTGGCTCTCAATCCACTGAGCTATCCAGCTGCCCCCCAACTTATTAACTTTTTTTTTTTAAACCCTTAACTTCTGTATATTGGCTCCAAGGCGGAAGAGTGGTAAGGATGGGCAATGGGAGTCAAGTGATTTGCCCAGGGTCACACCGACTCATTAACTTTTTTTTTTTTTTTTTTTAACCCTTACCTTCTGTCTTGGAGTCAATACTGTGTATTGGCCCCAAGGCAGAAGAGTGGTAAGGGTAGGCAATGGGGGTCAAGTGACTTGCCTAGGGGTCACACAGCTGGGAAGTGTCTGAGGCCAGATTTGAACCTAGGACCTCCTGTCTCTAGGCCTGGCTCTCAATCCACTGAGCTACCCAGCTGCCCCCGACTCATTAACTTTTAAAAATTTAAATGTTCTGCCATTTAGTGTATCTATGTTCAATTCATTATATAATTTGTTACACATGGTACCTTTTAGTAAAATATAATTTCCCTGTTTATCATGTTTAATTAGATCTGTTTTTGCTTTTGCGATTATGATTGCCACACCTGCTTTTTTTAATTCAAGTGATATATAATAGATTCTACTCTAGCCCCTTATTTTAACTCTGTGTGTGCCTTTCTATTTCAAATATATTTCTTATAAATAACTTATTGTTGGATTGTGGTTTCTTAATCTATTCTGCTATCCTCTTCCATTTTATGGGTGAGTTCATCACATTCACTATTATGATTGCTAAGTGTATATTTCCTATTTTTTGATTCTCTTATACTTTCCTTCTCTTTTTTTGCCCTCTTTGATTGTCTTGCCTCTAAGCACTGCTTCACTTTATTTTCCCTCCTTCCTATCTCTTCTCTTAACTCCTCTCTTCCCCAGTCTTCCTTCCTTCTTTTGAAATCATCCAAATATAATAGCATCATATCCAGGCATGTATCCCCAAGTAATAGGTAATATTTAAATATATAATATTATATATTTGACATATAATAGGGAAACAGTTCAACCTTTTTTAGGCCCTTATGATTTCTTACTCATATTTACCTTCATATTTACCTAGAGTCTAGTGTTTGAATGCCAGAATTTCTGTATAGCTTTGGGTTTTTCATCAGGAATGCTTAAAAGTTTCCTATTTCATTAAATATCTTCTCCTCCCCCACTCTGGTATGATTATTCTTAGTTTTTCTGAGTAGGCTATTCTTGGTTACCCTTTACCTTCTGAATATTCCAAACCCTCTTTCCCTTTATAGTGTTGGCTAATAAATATTGTGTGATCCTGACTGTGGCTCTGTAGTATTGGAATTCTTTCAGACTGCTTGCAATCTTTTCTCTTTGATCTAGGATTCCTACTAAAAATTCCTGGGATTTTTCATTTTAGAGTTTCTTTCATGAGGAGACCAGTGCATTCTTTCAGTTTCTACTTTACCCTCTAGTTGTAAGATATCTGGGCAGTTTTTCTTTATAATTTCTTAAAATATGATACTATAACTTGTTTTTTGTTCATGGTTTTTCAGTTAGTCTAGTGATACCTAAATGATCTCTTAACAGTCTATTTTCTAGGTCAGTTGTTTTCTCCATCAGATATTTAATATTTTCTTCTCTTTTTTTAGTGTTTTGACTTTGCTTTATTATTTCTTGATGTTTTATGGAGTTATTAGCTTCCATGTGTCCAGTTCTAATTTTTAAGGAGTTATTTTCTTCAGTAAAGTTTTGTACCTCTTTTAGTAATTCTCTGTGTGACTTGGGTAGCTTTTATTTCTTTTCCCATTTTTTCCTCTATACTTTCATTTGGTTTGAAAAATCATCTCTTTCTCTCTCTCCTTCCCTCTCTCTTTCCCTCCTTTTGCCTTAGAATCAATACTGAGTATTGGTTCCAAGGCAGAAGAGCAGTAAAAGCTAGGCAATGGGGGTTAAGTGGCTTGCCCAGGGTCACAAAGCTAAATTCCTTATCATAAACCCCTCTTATTCTAACATGCGGTCAGAGCTATCTGTATTGACCTAGGGCTGAGGACGACACCATGTCTGCTCTCAGACATTGGAGAGAACGGCCCTGTCTGGCAAGGTTTGCCAAATCCTTGAAATCCTTTAAAACCATCGTCACAGTGTCTCTTTCTCACATAACAGTGGTTTGCCCAGGTCACAAAGCTAGGAAGTGTCTGAGGTCATATTTGAACCCAGGACCTCCAGACTTCAAGCCTGTCTACTGAGTCACCCAGCTTGCCCCCTCTTATCTCTCTCTCTCTCTTTTTCATTTATTTATTTATTTAATTTTTGTTTTGAGCCCTTGACTTCTGTGTATTGACTTATAGGTGGAAGAGTGGTAAGGGTAGGCAATGGGGGTCAAGTGACTTGTTCAAATCCGGCCTCAGACACTTCCCAGCTGTGTGACCCTGGGCAAGTCACTTGACCCCCATTGCCTACCCTTACCACTCTTCCACCTATAAGTCAATACACAGAAGTTAAGGGTTTAAAATAAAATAAAAAAATTAAAAATTAAATTAAATAAATTACTCTTTTTATTTTTATTTTCATATCCAAATTTTTTTCCTCTCTTTATCCCCTCCCCCACCCAATGAAAAATCAATAAATACAATACCTGTTATACATATGATGTTATACAAAACATATTTCCACAGTAGCTATGTTGTAAAAATTAAAAAGAAAAAGAAAGTGAAAAAAAATTCTTTAATCTGCACCTAGAGTCCATCAGTTCTCTCTCTGGAGATGGATAGTATTTTTCATCATGAGTCCTTTGGAATTGTCAGGTAGCATTGTATTGATCAAATTGCTAAGGCTTTCCCATTTATTATCTTTATAGTATTGTTGATACCATGTACATTGTTCTCTTGCTTCTGCTCATTTTGCTTTACATCAATTCATATAAGTCTTCCCAGGATTTTCTGAAACTTTCCCTTTCATAATTTCTTATAGTATAACAGTATTCCTTCACAATACTATGCCACCAGTTTGCTCAACTATTCCCTAATTGATGGGTTTCTCATAAGTTTTCAGATTTTTCCACTGCAAGTTTATGTGCTGGTCTAAAGGTCAGAATGGAGTTGCTGCTCAAACTTCTGCGCTGAGAACTACACGGCTAAATTTTTAAAATTTTTTTGTGTGCTCAACTACTTATCTCAAGCTTTATGCTCAGTTGTAGCTGCTTTTCTACTTTGAATCTGTGACTCAGAACTGGTTAATGGATGGGCAGTACAACTGCCAGAGGGCACCTGTTTCTGTGCCTAGAACAAGTTCAAGAGTCCCCTGGGATCTCTTTTTGCCCATGTGTCCTGCCCCATGCTCTGTCTAGTTTCTCTTCTGGTCCCTGGGCACAGGGAATGCTCCTCATCCTGCTGCTACTGCTACTGCCACCATATTGCTCCTGGACATCTCCCACCATAGTATCCATTTATCTCTCTCTTTTCCCAAGTTGCCCAGCTGGAAAAATGATTCACTATGACTTTTTTCTTGACTTCCCTAATCAGAATTCAATCTGGTTAGGTTGTTGTGGAGAATATGTGTTGGGAGAACTGGATAAAAATGGTTCCTCCTACTCTGCCATCTTGAATCTTCTCACTATAGTTTGCATGACCTACTTTCTCCCCCTTTTTTGAAAATCAGGCAAAACTTGCCTTTCTCTTGTTTAGCAACATCTCTCCATGATTCTCCAGAAAATCACTGGCATTGACTCAATAGTTACCTCCTTTGATTCTTTCAGTACCCCCGGGGTTATTTGGCTGACACTAGTAATTAAATTTTTTTCATTTATAATAGTTTGTTTTTCTGTTATTCGTATTTCTAATTTCCTTGTGACAAAATAAAATAGTGGAAAGGTTGGTAAAACTAATCAACATATTACAAAAATCTGACAGTGCAACACAGCAAGTGATTTTTAATGCAAGAAGAAAATTTAAGTGCTCTTATCATAGCGAAAATTAACTTTCTATTAGCTATTTTTTTGTAGGCCTTTCTAGCCCAAAGGTCATCCTTGGTAAAGATTTCTCTATTATCCATTATTTGCATCATCCATCTTAAACACTGCTTGTGTGTGCCTTCTTTGATCCTCTTTTTCCAATCCATGAAGAAATATGATATGTTGTTGTTTTTTTTGTTGTTAATAGTTCTACTAGCCTTACCTCATTCTAAGATTATTCTTCCTATGGTAGCTTTACAGGATCATTCCATGTTTTTCTTGCCTTTGCTTCCATTTCTTGTGAATGTATTCTCAAAATTTAGGTTTATTGATAAGTTCCCTGTTGGTTTATATAGATCTACTCCTTTTCCTTCTCTTTGAGTTATTTTTGTGCTTTCAGAATGTTATTCTTAAACATTCATTACTTATCTCTTCTTTTTTTGCTGATTTCTCCTGTTGAATAGGATTCTATCTATCCTTCTGGACCCTGTGACAGTTGCTTGTCTTATTTCTTTGTCGTAAACTCCTAGATGTTGAAATAATTTACTCCTAAGGGTCCTATAATTTCTATTTTATTTACCAATTCCTCCTTGATGAAGAGAATTGCGTCTGGAATAAAAGTACTTATTTCTAGACCTTTCGAAGGATTAAGAAAAGATCATTAAGGCCTGCCAGGAGAAGTTTTTAGATGCTCCATTTTGTCATTGTTATAACATGCTTCTGGGTGAGGTTTGTGATCTGTTTTCTAAACTACTTATCTATTTCCTCAGTTTATATTCTTGAAAACAGTAGCAGATACCAATAACAATAATCCCTTTAGATTCTACCTCCATTGATTGTCACCCAAATGCTTTTCACTTTGCTTCACACATTCTACAATTCTCTGTCTTCATCTTTTCCTTTAAAAAACAAAACTATATTCTAGTTCATGGGTCCCATGCCACTAAATTTTAGTGACATTGCTAAGGTCAATATTTTATCATCTTGGGATCTGAAGTTCCTTTTCTGTTGTTGTTCGTCAAGTCTGACTCTTCGTGTTTTCTTGGACCATATTGTCCATAGAGACACTTATTTATTTATTTGTTCATTATTTTATTCATTCATTCATTTATTTATTTGTCTGTCTGTCTGTCACTTATTCATTTATTTATTTATTTATTTATTTATTTGTTCATTATTTTATTCATTCATTCATTTATTTATTTGTCTGTCTGTCTATTTATTTATTTGTTTGTTTTCAGCCCTTACCTTCCGTCTTGGAGTCAATACTGTGAATTGGCTCCAGGGCAGAAGAGTGGTAAAGGTATGCAATGGGGGTCAAGTGACTTGCCCAGGGTCACAGAGCTGGGAAATGTCTGAGGTCATATTTGAACCTAGGACCTCCCGTCTCTAGGCCTGGCTCTCAATCCACTGAGCTACCCAGCTGCTCCCCCACCCCCCACCCCCCAGCCCTAATAGAGTTATTTTTGGCAAAGATACTGGAGCAGTTTGCCATTTTTTACTCCAGTGGATTAAGGTAAATAGAAGTGAAGTGACTTACCCAGGTCAGATAGCTAGTAAGTGTCTAAGGCATTTGTTATCTATTTTATAAGTGTCTCAGAATTTCATTGCAAGGTCTTTCTTAGAGTTTAACTATTTTTTTGTAGTATTTACTTTTGTGAATTTACTTGGCTTTCTCTTCTCTTCCTATTCGGTTTAGAGCTCTTTTGATTAGATTTGCACAATTTGTAGACAAATGGGTTGTAGTGGTGGTGTTTGTTTTGTAATAGTCCTAGTTAGGTACACTCTATCCCTGACCAAGAACATTTCATTTCACTCTTTTATACAGTGATTCAGAAATATAAATCCCATTCTCAGTTAACATCCTTTTAACTAGCTCTTCACATACAAACCTGTATGCCTCTTCAGAAGACTTTGCCTTTTATTGGTACAAGTAATAATAAAAACAGCACATATACTTTGAAGCCTTAGCATCTCTTGCACAAGACATTATAATCTTTAGCAGTGCTTATTAGGTTCCTTCTGGCATGTGTGCCCATGTGAATCATCAAAAGTGGATAGTCATGAGATTTGCTAAGTTCTGGAATGTTCTTTATCACATCCTGGATACATGCCAATCAGCCTGGAATCATCATCAAGTAAACCACGCTGCTTCTTAACCTTATTGGTTGTTATCTTAAGTGATAGCATCTGTGCATCCTTATTAGTATTCCTTAAAGGACAACTAGTTGCATCTTCTTTAGAGAATTCAGTGCTGTCCTGTGTAAAGAGCATCTTATCTATTAACTACAGCCATTCCTTGGTCCTTCTTCCCTTTATCCTGTGTCATATTCTTCTCTCTGCTATCTTTCTGATGCAGGTTAGGATTCCCTTTTCTCTATTTTTCCCCTAAACCTTTACTTTTTGTTTTAGAATTGATACTATGTATCAGTTCCAAGGCAGAAGAGTGGGTAAGTGCTAGACAATTGGTGTTAAGTGACTTAACCCGGGTTCACACAGCTAGGGAGTGTCTGAGATCAAATTTGAATCCAGGACCTCTTATTTCCAGACTAGCTCTCTATCTCCTCCCTTTGCTTTATTAGATAATTTTCCTCCTTTGTTTTTACATTAAAGCGATTTTCTTATTCTTTTATTTCCTCCTTGACAACTTGGAGAGTGGAGGCATGCCTTGATTTACTTATTTTTCCTTGCATAGTAACAGAAAGAGTGGTCCTTCATTTTGATAATAGCAGAATTCTCTCTTTTCTCCAGAGATCCTCTACCCTTTGTCATTCTTGCCAACTTTTTTATTATACAGATAAGTCACTGAGGTCTGGAGCAATTAAGGAACTTCCCTTAGATCACACAGCTAGTTACTGGCAAGAAGAGATTAGAACACTGATTTCTAGACTTCTAGTCCAGCGTTCTTTCCTACTACATTGCATATTGGAATGGTCTAGTTCTCATTTGAGTATTGACTATACGAGATTTGATCTGAGTAAAGATGAGTGCTATAACCAGGAGCAGAAAACTGCCTGTCTTACATCTTCAGAACACAGCTTGGATTGTGGGTGGGTGTGTGGTGGCCTTATTCCCTCACTTCTTAAGCTGTGGAGGCATGGGTAATGCCTCCCACATTGACTAGTCTGGGTGCTGTGGGACCTCATTTGCTTCCCTCTTAGCTGTCCTCTGAGCTAGGAGTCACAGTGACTGGCACCTGGGTGTTCTCTGTACATCAGCTTCAGAAAGCCTAAGCTGTTTTCTTTTCCTCTCCTTACAGGGAGTGTGTGGAGCAGCTGTGTGAATCTACTCCAGTCTGTGTTTACATGAGGGATGAGGTAGGTTAGCAGTTTTTTCTGGCTCAATAACTACCAAACTCCCCCCCCCCCTACACACACACACACTTTCCCTCTCCCCCCCTCAGAATTCTGGCTTCCCTTTCCCTATGACCTCTCCTAAATCACTACACAAACTCAATGCCACTTTCCAACCTGGAAAATTCAGACCTGTCTTCAAAGTGTAAGACTGAGAGAAGTTAGATCTTTTCAAAGCCTGATGTGTTTTATGGAAAAAGGGGGAAAAAAAGAAGCTCAGGCTTCGTTGGAACATAACCATAGACTGCCCGGGCGGCTGCTCTTATAAACTTCACTCAATGCTCTGTTTGTTTTTTCAATGTCTCTCAAAGCCCAAGAGTCACAAAAGTGGTTTTGTTTTAATAAATATTTGCTTTGCTTCATGTTTTGATCTCTTTCAAAACCTTTTGCAGTGTGGAGGTTTTTTGTGTGATGTTCAATCCTGGCATTTGAAGACCAGCTTTTCCTCCTACCAGCTCCTCCCTCCTTTTCCCTTCTCTTCTTTTTTCTTTTTCAATCTTTCTTTCTCAGAGTGATGTTTGGGGAGTACTCCCTTTAGCTCTAGATCTCTCACAACTCCCAGGTTCCTGTTGCTTGTCTTGACCCTGAGCAAAGCTCCTTCCCTGTGGAGATTGATGAAAATTTAAAATGCTCAGTTATTTACAATGCAGTTTGACATCCAAAAATAATTTTGAACATGCAGCTGACTCATCTGTCTTTCCCTTTATAGCACAATGCCTAGCACATATAGTAAGCACTTAACAAATGTCTACAGACTGACTTTTCAGTCTGAGAAGAGCTTGCCTTGATTGGAGTTAAATAGGAAGAGCTTGACTAGAGCAGTGATGATTAAAAGTAGTCCAACAATCTTATTTTATATATATGTATACTGAGCCTAAGAAGGAACTGGTGGAAGCACTAGAACTCTGGTTTTCTCTTAAACTACTGTTCTTGAGTCTTTCTTTTAGAGACTCAAGTTGGGTCCAGAAAAGTCCAATATTTGTCTAAAGTTTGACATTTCCTGCTGTCATCTTTTAAGAATTAGATTATATACATTGTTTCTGTGCTATTCATTGCACAAAGATATTATCTGTTCTATTTTCTTTGATCTTGTGATTTGAGAGAAGCACACAGACATATTTATAAGAAATATGCCTTAGAAGGAAAATGTTAAATTAATACATCGATTTAAAGTAAAGCATGTGTCATAGATAGGTCAAATAAAAAAATGTAAGTTTGGGGAGTATCGGTGGGTTGTGGCAGAGGGTAACTGGGAGATTTTTGTATCTAGATGGCGTGAGAAAGGAGAAGCAGTCCATCCTTCTGATCTTTCTTTTGAAAGGCTTCTTGGAAGAGATGGAGTTTCATGATCCTTCTAGCCAGAAACCTTCTGTCTGGATGTTATAGCCACAGCTAGACATCCTTAAGAAGTGGAATGTTGACCTTTTAGTGCAGGAGAGACTTCTAGAGATAGTTTTGGGACTTTGAGGAGGAAACTGTGGGTAACTGAAATGAACTTGTTCCCCAAAGAGTCAAAAAGTATGTTGGAATCAGCCTTTGGATCTCTAGTACTGAAGCATTCAGGACTGTTCAATTTAGGTCTCTATTCCTTTTTAATATGGCTAAAGGAGTGTAGTTTTCATAGTTCACATCGTCCTTATAAACAGGATTTCCCTTGTTCCATTTCTTATTTCTGCATCCCAGGGGTTAGAGCACTTTCATGTGCTTCAAAATAGAATGCTAAAAGCAATGCCTCAAGTGAGGTTAGATGGGATGGGGTCTTGTATCCCTTTTTTTCCTCAGAAAAACTTGAAATGATCTTACTTCACTCTTCAGTGAACTTTAAAGAAATCTTTCCTTTTGGATAAACTGTTCTACTTCTTGATTAGTCTAATTGAAATGATACACAAATGATCCTATTTTTTTAAACTTATTTTGCCTAGAAAAGCTACTTTAAAAAATAATGATCTGGCTCTTACAATGTTCAGATACCTGTATTTAAGCTTCTTGAGACAGTGGTTAGAAAGAGCATCAAAAATCCTATTAGTTTTGTTGCCTAAAAAAAAGCTGAATTAAAGCAATGGGGATATACCCTTTGTCCAATGTCTTTGTTATTCATAAGCAGTTATTGTGTGCAAGGCACTATATTAAGGGTAAACACTACTCTAAAACAAAATTTAGGTTCTTTCACTTCATGAAGGAAAGGTAAAGTAAGTGAATGAGCAAATATTGAAAATTTGTTATGACAGAGGATAAGACTAGGATAAAAAATGAAGCAATAGGGGAAAGGCAGAACTGAAGGGAAACCAGATTTAAATTTCTTAAGGTGCCAGGAAGAAGGGAAAGGGTTGAGGTCTCATTTTCAGAAACATTACCTAAGGAACAGGTAGGTGGCTCAGTGGATAGAGAGCCAGACCTGGAGTTCTGGGGAGTACTGGGTTCAAATCTGGTCTCAGACACTTCCTAGCTACATGATCCTGGGCAAATAAGTCACTTAACCCTAGTTGCCTAGTCCTTACCACTCTTCTGCCTTGGAATTGATACTTAATATTGATCTAAGGCAGAAGATAAGGATATTTATCTAAAAAAAAGGAAAAGAAAAAAAAGGAACACTTTGGGAGAGCTTGTTGACCCCTTCCTTTTTTTTTTTTTTTCCAACTTCCAGCTATCTCCTAGGGATCCAGAACCCATTCTCATGATATTTTCTTTTTCATAAGCCCTATAACACAAAACACCAGCCCTATAACAACAACAGTAATAATAATAGCTAGCAATTATATAGTGCTATAAGCTTTGTAAGACATTTCACGTGTATTTTATTCTCATAACAACCCTGGGAGGTAAGTGCTATTATTCCCCCCATTTTATGGATTAGAGAACTGAGGCAGAAAGAAGTGGAGTGACTTGCTTTTGATTATGTAATAAGTTAGGCTGGATTTTAATTTAAGGCTTCCCCACTCTAGGCCCAACACATTATTCATTGTGCTACTTAGCTATCTGTAAAGCTTAGTTCTCCTTATCCTCTCTAGCAATGGTGATTATACATTATAACACATTTATATCATTCCCACTTCATCTTCATCTGAGGGAAGACGGGACTGAGACTTGTAGGCAAATCAAATTGTTGTGAGTAATTCCTGCCACCACCCCCAATTTTTGAATAGTTGAAACGAACATAAAAGACAACTTGTACCCTGAGAAGAAAGCCTTGATCAGGATGAGGCTCAAGAACCATTTTGCCTTGAGGTAGAGGATTGAGTATAATGGGAGTTTTTAGATGTATACGAGTGGCAGGTTTCCTCTTAGTTCTTACTGAGGGAACCATTTTCTCTTCCCCTAGGCTGCCCACCCAAATCCTTTTCCTAAGAAATGGGATAACTTTTGGGTGGCTCAGAGAGAACTGAAATTATAGGAAAGAATACTAAGGAACCTCAGCTCTGGGCCTTGGCCTTGGTGGGAAGGGAGAGGATCAGGATCTTTGTGCATGTAGGACCAAGATTAAATCCTATGTTGTATTGAGACAAACTGTAGACATTAATGCTGATTAGATTATGGAAAACTAACAAAGAAAAGAGAATGACTAAAAATTGGGGTTGGCTGTGTAAAAGAAATACTGATTACAGTCATTTATGGAAACTGCTTGCCATTTATGCCTAATTACCATGTAGCATAGTAACAATTATGATGCATATCCTTAAATGAGTCAGTTTAACTTGCGTAAATTCTACTTGATGAAAATCTGTTCATATATGCTCAGCATTTGTGGATTTTTTTTTTTTTTTTTGCTCTGGTAACATGGTTATGTATTTTTTAACTTGGTTTTTAAAATCTTAATTGTTAATTGTTACATTAAAGTTCCCAGGCATCTTTTTGAAATTTTTCTTTTTTCTTATTCTGAAGTTGACAAATATCAACTGACATTGTTATATCAGTCAATGATCATTATTTCTATATACATAGACGAGCAGGAAAAGAATTATACGTGACATTATGACTATATTACATACAGATTTCATTTTTAAAAAGCTATACCAGTTTCAAAGCTGTCCTACTTACCCGTGACTCCTGAGCTCCATTATTTTCTTTGCCTTTTAAAAAAATCCTTTCCTTTTTGGAATTTATATTAAGTATCAATTCCAAGACAAAAGAACAGTAGGGCTAGGAAATTGGGGTTAAGTGACTTGCAGAGGTTCACATAGCTAAGAAGAGGCTGAGGCCAGATTTTAACCCAAGACTTCCTATCTGCAGACCTGGCTCTCTATCCACCCAGCCATGTAGCTACCCCATTTTCTATGCCTATTAAAAAAATGCTAGTTACTCTCTTCTTTTTTGATATCATTATTGCATTGATTCATTTGCCATAATATGCTTAGCCATTCCACAGTTGATGAACAGATGCCTTCCTAATTTCTGACTCTTTGTACAACAAAAAGTCTTGCTATTTTGGGGTGACTTCCCTCTTTCTTTGATCTTTGGGGTATATATCTAGTAGTGGTATGGAAGGATGAAAGAGTATGGATAATTTAGTCACTGTTTTGGCATAGCTCCAGATTGCTTCCCAGAAAGATTAGACCACTTCAAATTCACCAACAGTACATTAGTGTGCCTGTCATCTTGTAACCTCTCTAACAATTGTCACTTTACATTTTAGTTACCTTTGCCAATCTGATGGTTTAAGGTAGAATCCCAGAGTTGGTCTTTTTAGTGATTTGTATGTTTTGCTTAGTCATGTTTCTTTTTTTTTGATAGCTGCCTGTTCATATATATTTACTGGAGGATGGCTTTTATTCTTATATATTGGAATCAATTCTTTGTATATATTGGATACTAGACCTTTATCAGAGAAATTTGCTATAATATTTATTCCCAGCTCCCAATTTCCTTTCTAATTTTAATGACTTTGGCTTTATTTGTATAAAAACTATTTAATTTTATATGTTCAAAATTGTCCCATTTTATTTTCTGTGATCCTCTTTATCCCTTGTTTGGTCATTTTATATGCATAGTTTCAGAAATTCCCAAGTATTTATATTTATATTTCCCATTCTTTAATTTGTTTTATACCTAGGTCACATAATCTATTTGGAGCTCATGATTTTTGGTCTGAAGAGTTGGTACAAACCTAATTTCTGCCAGACTGCTTTATAGTTTTCATAGCATTTTTGGTCAGATCATGAGTCCTTAACACAGTGACTGGGGTCTTTGGATTTTTCAAACACTAGGCTACTCTATCCATTTTATCTTTGTGTTGTATTCCTACTCTTTTCCACTGATCTATTCTGAGTTTTTAAAAACTAGTTCCAAATAATTTTTATGAGGATTTTTTTATAGGATGGTTTACAATATGTTAGATTCCATTTCCCCTTCCTCCCCCCTTTTTCTATTATTTCTCTTAAGATTTTTGATCTTTTGTTTTTCAGATATATTATTATTTTTCTAGGTTTGTAAAGTAACCGTATGGTAATATGATTAGTATGGCATAAGTAAATTAATTTAGCTGGCATCGTTCATTTTTATTCTATTAGTGGAAATTAACCATGAGCAATTAGTATCTTGGTTACTTGATCTGTATTTCTATAAAGCGTTTTATTGTTGTAATCATATAATCTCTGTGTATATTGATTAGTCCTTGGACTCCCAAACATTTTATGCATTCTGTGGTTATTTTGAATGTAATTTTCCTTTTTTCTTCCTCCTCAGTCTTGTTTGATAATATATAAGGGCTGATGATTTTTGCCTATTTTATATTCTGCTACTTTGCTGAATTTATTTCCATTAATTTTTTTCTTGTCTCTCTAGAATTCTGCAAAAAAGCTATAATTTTTGTGGCCATATACATATAATTTTTTAATATTAGAAGGAACATTAATCATTAAAATTATTTTCAGGTTTGATTTCTGACTCCTGATTGAACTCCGCAGAGTCTTTTGGGGCATGTGTCTCTCTCATAGTGTAGAGAAAGACATTAAGGGCTGAGAACCAGTAGTTCATCTTGACGTCTTTCTTTATTCTTCCCTAAAACATTTTGATAGAGCCCTATTGTTCTCAATGTATCATCATCAGCTTTCGGGCCCCTATTATACTAAGGGATTTTTCTGGAGGCTTTCTTCAAATCTCTTGGCATATTGTTTGTTCTATGTTATTCCCTTCTTTATCTCCTTCCAGGTTGACCTCCTTGTTTTATAGATTATCCAGCCATAAAATGGAAGGGTCTTTGCAAGATCATCAAATCAAAATCTGTCATTTAATTTAATTAGTTAATTTATTTTTAAGCCTTTACCTTCTATCTTAGAATCCATACTATATATTAGTTCCAAGACAGAAGAAAAATAAGGACTAGGTAGTGGGGATTAATTGACTTGATCAGATCACAGAGCTAGGAAATATGAAGCCATATTTTGAATCCAGGACCTCTAGGATCTAGGATCTCTAGGCCTGACAGTCATCCATTCTGCTACCTAACATCTGTCCTAATACAGTTATTTTATGAATCTGGAAATGTGGTACAGAGAAGTTAAATGACATGTTAATGACATGTCCTAGGTTAGAATATACAAGTCTTGACTCCTATTACTCAATCATAAATATACTTTTCTGCCATTTCATTTATGAGAAAGTCAAAAGATTGTAAGGAAAAGCATTACATGATACAGGGTGTTGGAGAAAGGTAAGGAAGTAAGGAAGGTGGGAACTTTATTTTAGAAAAGACTAAAAAATTTACACAGAGTTAAAAGGGAGCTAGAAGAGAGGTAGTGTAGTTTAGTGGAGAGGACACTGTACTTGGAATCATCAAAATCTGGGTTCAAATGTTACCTTGGTTATTTATTAACTATGTGGCTCAGATTGAGGGGTTGGACTAAGTGGCTTCTCATCCCTTTTAACTCTAAATCTATGATCCTTTGAGAATTCTCTTAGGAAATGCCTGTTGTATGTCTTCTAGTCAACCATCTTCTGGATATCTTGGACAAAGTTATATTCTGTCTCCCATTTTTGTCTCCTTCCAGATAACTGGGAGAGCTGCCTTACAGAAGACCACACTGAAGTCACTGGGCTTAACTGGAGGCAATGCTATCATCAGGTCAGGTGGAGGAAGTTAGTCTTCCTGTCAGAGACTCTTATTTTGTGTCTCTTTTTACTTTGTAAACTTACAGTGGTAAATTTGTTTGTTTCAGACTGCAGAAAAATGCATTAAAAAAAAAAAAAGAGTTCAAAGGCAAAAAAAAGCATCCTCATAGCAATTACTACATTTGCCTGTTTATCTAAAACTGTTGCCCAGATGTGTTTCCCATGGTTGCAGATGTTGGCTCAAGCTTTTTACAGTGTTGTTTGGGTACAAAATTTTTTTTAATGTATTATTATGAATTTGACAAACATCAAATAACATGAATATTTCCACCTACAAAGAAGAGCAGAATAAGAGGACTGTATATGAAAACTTGAATTACAGCTTTTTAAAAATTATATAACAAATTTAACCTTTTATTCCAAAGTTGGCCTGCTTGTTTTTTGTTTTTTTTTTTTTTGTTGTTGTTGTTGTTTCTCCTTGAAACTTGTTTTTTTTCTTTGTGGGTGCAGATTAAAAGAAGTAGGGTATGTTTATCATCTGGGATATCATTTGGATTTATCATTTGGGATATCCATTTATCACCTGGGTGGAAAACACAAATCATTTGTGTGGGATATCTCTTGAGTTTAATTTAAAAATTGTTTAAAGCCTGATTCTGACCTCTCTATGGGAAGCTGGTTCCTGTGGCTCCGCCTGCTGGTTGGGTTTGAGATCAGTTCCTCTTGACTAGCTTGGGTTTAAACCCTACTCTGAATAAATAGTTTTCTAGTTCCTTAGAGGGCCATAATTTCACTTGTCTGTGATATGGATTGGTACTTGGTTTTGCTTATTATAGTGCAGAGAAGGAGAAATAGACCAAATCCTCTGTTATTCAGAGTAAGGATAATTGGATTAACTTCCTGATTCCATCAGAAATCCCCATGGCTTGTAATTTATAAAATGAATATTGGGGAGACCCATTTCAAGAGGTAGAATTGTGGAGTGCTTTGAAAGTGTAAAGCTTTGTTTGGAATTGTTTGCCCATTATGATTCTGGGCTGGAGAGTGGTACTTAGGAAATCTTAGGGGGCAATGAGGGATTTTTCCCCACACATTTCTAGCATTGCTTATTATTGCTTTGGTTTTCTCCCAAAAGGTTTTCCATGAAGTGTGATTCACCTGGAAAGCAGGAGCCTATGGCTCCTAAGATCAAACTCTCAGGAAACCCTGTTCCATCTGTCTCTGTTGATCAGACCACCAGCAATCCTCTGCATTCTTTGGGCTCCGATGGGCTAAGCAGTGGTGATTTGAGCCGACCAGATGATGCAATTGCTTCAGGGATCAGCCAGATAGATTGTCGGGGCCTTAGGCGGTTGGATGATGAAATGAAGCTGAGTTCCAAGGAATCAGTATCTTCTCCTTTTGTTCCTTTCTCTGGGGGTGGGCAGCGTCTTGGAGGTTCCTCTATGCCTTCAAGATATTCAGTGCCATCATCAACCAAGGTGCCAAAATCCCTCTGTAGTCCTGGAGGCCCTTCTAAACCAAAAAAGTCTAAGCCTGGCCAGGAGCAGGAACAAGAACCAGAACAGGTAAGAGATATTTTAGAAATTTTAGTGTATGTGGGACTCAGGGTCCTTTTAAGTTTGTTCTTCCATCAGCACAGTAGACAATAACTGTGAGTTAGAGAAAGAATACTTTTCTTTGTACAGTGGTTTGAATATTGAGGAATGAATGAATGAGACATTTGTTAAATACTAAGCTATATGAAGTACTGTACTGAATGGTCGAAATAGGAGCAGTTGCTGCCTCAAAGAAACTTATATTGTAATGGGAGAGATAATATATAAAGGAGACTGGAGGTAGGGAAGAGTATTTTGATTTGGAAAGTTACCAGCATGGCGATGGGAACCAACAGTAGTAAGTTGACATATTCTTTTCAGTATTAGTAGCAGTTTTTGGTGGGTAAAGGTGGGAAGAGTAGAATTGAGAATCTAGGAGAGTAAGGATTAACATGGCTTAATATAGTGAGTCTCAGGAGCTGCTTACTAATCAGGACAGTGGCAAGGCTAGAGATTTGGAATACTTGGTTTTTAGAATCAGATCTTTCATGAGGTGAATTTGAATTAACAGCTTCACTCTTGCTTACTTTGATTTCTGACAGTGAAAGGAGAAGTATAACTTGCTTTTATTTTTCTAGTTTATGAACTAATTCAGTTTTTAATCCTGAACCCATTTCCATCACCATCACCTAAATATATACTTCCTTGTGCTTTCAGTTGATTCATGTTCAGGGAATGTAAATTAATTTGAATAATTTGCTTAAACAGAGCAGAATGTAGATGTACAATTTACTGTTAGAAATCATAGTATTCTGAAATTCTCTCTTGGGCACTGAGAATTCAAAGACACAAATGAAACAAGTTCTGCCCTTTAGCAACTTAGGTTTATAGGGAAATGCAACACGAACATAAATAAATACAAAGTAATTTTAGGAGAGAGGGGGGGATAATAATCAGGGGGTTCAGGAAAGACTAACTTGGAGGATATAGTAAGAACCTAAAGCAAGTCTTGAAGGAAGTTCAGGATGAATGAATATTTTTCTGGTGTAGGGCCTGTATGAAGGCAGAGAGACTAGAGATAGATTTTCAGTTTTGGGGAACAATTTAAGTAGTTCACATTCTCTGGAATGTAGACTTTGTGAATGAATGAGTAAAGGAAAAAACATTCATTAAGAGCTCAAATACAAGCAGGCAGTAAGTAGTCCTTTCCTTTAAGGAGCTGATGTTCTATGAAGGAATCTTAACTCATGCAAGCTGTTGAAGTAAGACTTTTGGGACTTAGTGAATATGGAGGCTAAAGTTAGAAGTGGGAGAATAGAACAAGGAGACCAAGGGTTTGGGGGGGTGACCAGAAGTGTTGTGGTAGCTTGGCTTGGGACAGAATAGAGTAAGAGGTTCTTCTATTAGACCTTTGGTCCTAGAGTTCCAGTAGGTTGAGGATGTAAAAGAGGTAGACTCATGATTTGGTACTACCAGGGAAGTGACCTGGCCACCTGACTTCTTAGCAAAATAAGGTGAAAGCTCACCTGTCGAGCATCAGATTCTAGGGCTGGGAAGCAAAGTTATATGAAATAAGCATGTAAAAGGCAGGTGTGAGCCTTCACACTGTAGAGGAAGCCAGACTCAGTAATTTGTCTTTTACCTCAAAGGCACTAGAGAGCCACTGATGATTTTTAAAAAGTGATCGTGACATGGTCAGGCATATGTTTTAAGAATATTAACTTGTCAGTCTTTGGAGATTCTAAGTAGTATAGACATATTAGGAGACTATAGCAATAGTGTGAAGGTGAGAAGTATTAAGGGGATAAATTAAGGTAGGCACTGTGTGAGTGGAAGTCCCAAGTGCTGTGCTGAATGCTCTACAAATATCTCATTTGATCCTCACAACAGCCCCAGGAGGTAGGTGCTATTATTGCCTCATTCTACAGGTGAAGAAACAGGCAAATAGAGGTAAAATTACTTCCCCAAGGATGCATAACTAGTAAGAGTCTGAGACCAGATTTGAACTCATGATTCTTTGACCTTATATTCAGTGTGCTATTTATTCCCTGTACCACCTAGCCCCGTGTTGGTGAAGCCATGGCAGTACGGAGAGGGCTTTTCTCTTCCTCCTTTCCACAGAGGCTGAGGACATTTTTTGCATGCCTAGCTCTTCTGCCCAGCCGCCCAATGTGAGCACTTCCTCCCTTCTTTGTCTGGGAGCTTTCTGTATTGTGGGGAGCTCACAGGCAGCTTGAAGTTGTGCTTTGGGCACACAATCTTGAAAACATTTGCCAGTGCTGACCTAGCCCTTTGTGATGGGTCTTGGCAGCTACTTGGATATGGAGAGTGAGGGAGAGAGAAAAAGCAAGGATAACTTTGAGGTTGTAAGCTAGGTGACTTAAAAGAATGGTGGTATCCTCAGCAGAAATTGGAGAGTTTGGAACAAGGAATTTTTTTTTTAGCTAAAAATTAAAACCAAACAAACAAACAAAAAACAAGAAGTAGCAGCATTTATTTTGTCTTCTTCATACCTAATTTTCCCCATCAGAAAGAAAATAAATAAATCAAAACTCTTTTTGCCAAATATGCCTTGTCAGGAAAAACAAATTCTCACATTGGCCATGTTTAAAACATGTCTCATTTTGTATATTGAGTTCTTTGCCTCTCTGTTGAGGTTGGTAACATGCTTCATCATGAGTCCTCTGCAATTGTGGTTGATAATTATGTTGAAAAGAGTTTTTAAGTCTTTCAGAATTGTTTGTTTTTACAGTGTTGTCATTATACAAATTGTTCTTCTGGTTCTGCTTACTTCACTCATCATTTTATACAAATCTTCCCAAGTTTCTGTGAAACTGTTGCTTTTATCGTTTTTTACACCATAATGGCATTCCATTATGTGCTTATATCATAAAATGTTCAGTCATTCTTCAGTTGATAGTTACTCCTGGAATTTACAGTTCTTTGCCAGCACAAAAAATGCTACAACTATTTTTGTGTATATAATTCCTTTTCTTTTTTTCTTTGCTTTTTCTGAGGTATAGGCCTTGTAGTGGTATTGAACAGTATTCCTGTTTACTCATTTGTAAAATGGGAATAATGATAGCACCTATTTTCAGATGAGATAATATTTAGTCACTTTGGGAATAAGGGTTTCAAATTGCTTTATGGGAGTGACTGAACCAATTCGTAGCACATGTACTTGTTTCCCTCAGGCCCTCCAATACCTTATCATTTTTCCTTTTTGTCAACTTTGCCAATATGTTGGGTTTGATATAGAATTTCAAAGTTGTTTTATTATGTACTTTTCTTTCTTTTTTTAATGTTACACATTTTTCTAATTATTAGTGATTTGGAGCATTTTTTTCCCATGGCTATTGATAGCATGCTTTCTTCTCTTGTTATTTGATTATCTTAACAATTATCTTAACAATTGGAAAAAGGAAAAAGAATAAGAAATTCTTTTTTTTTCCCCTTTAGAATATTTTTCCATGGTTACATGATTCATGTTATCCTCTCCCTTCCCCCTTTCCTTCCTACTCCTGGAGCTGACAAGCAGTTCCACTGGGTTATCATGTATCATTGTTCAAAACCTAGTTCCATGTTATTCATATTTGCAGTAGAGTGATCCTTTAACATCAAATCCCTAATCATATCCATATTGAACTACATGATCGAGCATGTTTTTCTTATGCATTTCTATTCCCACAGTTCTTTCTCTTGTGAGGTTAAGAATTGGAGGAAGGTAGGTAGGAGAAGGAAGGAAGGGAAGGAAGGTAGCCCAGCCTGTAGCCCCCCCAGCCCTGGTAGGGGAAATTGACCCGAGCTTTTTGGAGCTCAATAAAGATCAGGTAGCACTTATTGTAGAATAGCTAGGTTTTTATTTAGTTGGGAAAGGGAAAATCTAGGTAGGGGGAAAGGGTCTTCTCTGGTAGGCACTTCTCTAGGGTCTAGAGCCTGGAGTTGAGAGTCTCCAGGGTAGAGAGCTGAGAGAGAGAGAGAGAGACCAAAGGTGTCAAAACTCTCTCTTTTATACTTTCTCCGACACCTCCCACAAAGGAAGTAGGAGATGTCAGGGGAAGTTGTAGCAGGGAGTCCTGGGAGATGTAGTTTCCCAAGTCTTAGAATAATTTTAAACAACACACTCTGGATGTGGATAGTGTTCTTTCTTATAAGTTCCTCTGAATTGGCCTGGGTCATTGCATTGCCGCTAGTAGAAAAGTCTATTACATTCAATTGTGCCATTATGTATCAGTCTCTGTGTACAATGTTCTCCTGGTT
This sequence comes from Gracilinanus agilis, assembly GCF_016433145.1. Classification (NCBI taxonomy): domain Eukaryota; kingdom Metazoa; phylum Chordata; class Mammalia; order Didelphimorphia; family Didelphidae; genus Gracilinanus; species Gracilinanus agilis. Next base: position 226,379,300 of record NC_058133.1, on the reverse strand, counting down.
CTATTCCTTTCACTCTGCATCAATTCCTGGAGGTCTTTCCAGTTCACATGGAATTCCTCCAGTTCATTATTCCTTTCACCACAATAATATTCCATTACCATCAGATATCACAATTTATTCAGCATTCCCCAATCAATGGGCACTCCCTCATTTTCCAATTTTTTTGCCACCACAAAGAGTGTGGCTATGAATATTTTTGTACAAGTCTTTTTCCTTATTATCTTTTTGGGGCACAAACCCAGCAGTGGTATGGCTGGGTCAAAGGGTAGTCATTCTCTTAAAGGCCTTTGTGCATAGTTCTAAATTGCCCTCCAGAATGGTTGGAACAATTCACAACTCCACCAGCAGTGTATTACAGTGTCCCAATTTTGCCACATCCCCTCCAACATTTATTGCTTTCCTTTGCTGCCATATTGACCAGTCTGCTAGGTATAAGGTAGTACCTCAGAATTGTTTTAATTTGCATTTCTCTAATCAGGAGGGATTTAGAACACTTTTACGTGTGCTTTTTCATGGTTTTGATTTCTTTTTTTTGTTTGCTTTTTGTTTTTTTGAAATTAATTTTTTTATTTTGAATATTTTCTCCTAGTGTAATGCAGGATTTATGCAAGATTTCTTGCACTTGCAATATTACCCTAGGCAATCCTGTCAGCAGAATGGAGCTGTCAGCTCCTGGGACTGGCACCTGCCGGGCCAGAGTTCCATTCTGCTAACTGACAGGATTGTCTAGGGTAATATTGCAAATGCAAGAAATCTTGCATAAATCCTGCATTACACTAGTTACATATTTCATGTTCTTTCCTTCTCTCCCAATCCCATCAAACCCTCCCTTAGCTGACGTACAATTCCACTGGGTTTTACACGTATCATTGATCAAGACCTAATTCCATATTATTGATAGTTGGACTAGAGTTATCATTTAGTGTCTACATCCCCCATCATATCCTCATCAGCCCATGTGTTCAAGCAGTTGTTTTTCTTCTGTGTTTCTCCTCCCACAGTTTTTCCTCTGAATGTGGCTGGTTTTCTTTCTTATAAGTCTGCAGCCTTGCTCTGGATCCTCGCATTGCTGCTAATATAAAAGTCCGTTATGTTCGATTGTACCACAGTGTATCTGTCTCCATGTACAATGTTCTCCTGGATCTGCTCCTTTCACTCTGCATCAATTCCTGGAGGTCATTCCAGTTCACATGGAATTCCTCCAGTTCTTTATTCCTTTGAACACAATAGTGTTCCATCACCAACAGATACCACAATTTATTCAGCCATCCCGCAATCGAAGGACATTCTCTTATTTTCCAATTTTTTGCCAACACAAAGAGTGCGGCTATAAATATTTTTGTACAAGTCTTTTTCCTTATTATTTCTTTGGGGTATAATCTAAGCAGTGCTATGGCTGGATCAAAAGGCAGATAGTCTTTTAAAGCCCTTTGAGCATAGTTCCAAATTGCCATCCAGAATGATTGGATCAGTTCACAACTCCACCAGCAATGCATTAATGTCCCAATTTGCCACATCCCCTCCAACATCAATTACTCTCCTTTGCTGTCATTTTAGCCAATCTGCTAGGTGTGAGGTGATACTTCAGAGTTGTTTTGATTTGCATTTCTCTAATTATTAGAGATTTAGAACACTTTCTCATGTGCTTATTGATAGTTTTGATTTCTTTATCTGAGAATTGCCTATTCATGTCCCTTGACCATTTGTCAATTGGGAAATAGCTTAATTTTTTGTAAATGTGATTTAGTTCCTTATATATATGGGTAATTAAATGTTTGTCAGAAAATTTTGTTATAAAAATGTTCTCCCAGTTTGTTGCTTTCCTTCTAATTTTGGTTGCATTGGTTTTGTTTTTACAAAAACTTAAATTTGATATAAAAATCAAAGTCATTCATTTTACATTTTGCAGTGTTCTGTTTGGTCTTAAATTCCTTTCTTTCTCACAGATCTGACAGGTATACTATTCTTTGTTCACCTAATTTATTTATGATTTCGCTCTTTGTATTTAAGTCATTTGCCCATTTTGAATTTTTCTTGGTATAGGGTATAAGATGTTGATCTAAACCTAATTTTTTCCCATTCTGTTTTCCAATTTTCCCAGCAGTTTTTGTCAAATAGTGAGTTCTTGTCTCAAAAGCTGAGGTCTTTGGGTTTATCAAACACTAGCTGACAGATAATTTACCCCTAGTCTATTCCATTGATCCACCCTTCTGTCTCTTAGCCAGTACCATATTGTTTTGATGACCACTGCTTTATAGTACAGTTTAAGATCTGGTACTGCTAGGCCCTCATCCTTCACATTTTTTCCATTATTTCCCTTGATATTCTTGATCTTTTGTTCTTTCAGATGAACTTTGTCTTAATTTTTTCTAAGTCTATAAAAAAGTTTTTGGTAGTTTCATAGGTATGGCACTGACTAAGTAGATTAATTTGGGTAGGATTGTCATTTTTATTATATTAGCTCATCCTACCCAGGAGCAGTTAATGTTTTTCCAATTATTTAGATCTAGTTTTGTAGTTGTGTTCATATAATTCCTGCGTTCGTCTTGGCAGATAGATTCCTAAATATTTTATATTGTCTAGAGTGATTTTAAATGGGGTTTCTCTTTCTAACTCCTGCTGCTGAGTTTTGTTGGAAATATATATGATTTATGTTGTTTATCTTGTACCTTCCAACTTTGCTAGAGTCGTTAATTATTTTTAGTTGATTTTCTGGGATTATTTAAGTATACCATCATATCATCTGCAAAGAGTGATGGTTAATTTCCTCATTACCTACTTTAGTCCCTTCAATTTCTTTTTTCTTCTCTAATTGCTATTACTAGCATTTCTAGAACGATATTAAATAGTAGAGGTGATAATGGGAAAGAATAAGAAATTCTTTTGCATCAGTTCCTTATGTAGCTTGGAAATTAGATATTTGTTCGAGAAACTTGCTGCATAATTTCCCCCCCCCCCCCCAATTTCCTGCTCCTAATATTAGCCGAACTGGTTTTGCATTAATTTTATGTAATTGGACTTATCTTTAAATAAGATTTAATATTTTTATTAAATAAATTAAAAATTAAATAGACAAAATTTATCTTCAAACAATATTGTCATCTTTTCTTTGGTTATGAACTCTCTCCTTTCCATATATCTAGTAGGCATTTTGTTCCTTGCTGTAATAGTAGTTGGTCAGTCAAATTCAACTTTTTGTGACCCTGTGTAGCACACTGTCCATGGAGTTTTGTTGGCAAAGATACTGGAGAGGTTAGCCATTTCCTTCTCCAGTGGATTAAGGCAAACAGGGTAAGTGTCTTGCCCAGGGTCATACAGCTGCTAAGTGTCTGAGTATGGATTTGAATTCAGGTCTTCCCAGCTCCAAGGCCTAGTGCTCTCTACTAAGCCATGTAGGTGCCCCTTGCTCCTTGCTACTTATAATTTATTTGTGATGTTATCCTTTCTAGCTAAGTCATATACCCATTTGGAGCTAATCTAAATGGTATAATGATTGGTCCAGTCCTAATTTCTTCCACACTGCTTTATTAACAAGAATTTATTTTCCTCTACTTCACTGAAAAATAAAAAAGAAAAACAAAACCCCCTTAAGTAATATTCATCATCAGACAAAACAAATTCCCAAATTTGCCATTTGGAAAGGTATCTCTTTCTGCCTCTTGAGGCCATCATTTCCCTTTCAAGAGAGGGGTAGCACTCTTCATCATCAGTCTTACAGATTTATGGTTGGGTTTTGCTTTGATCAACATTTGCTAGTCTTTCAAAGTTGTCTTTACAATATATTATTGTGTGCATTTCTTCTGTTTCTTAGGCTACATTCATCCTATACCTTTTTTTAACCTAATTTATTTTTCAATTAATAAAAATCTGTTTTCTCTTCCTCCCATTCACTTCCCCCCATTGGAAAAAGAAATAAGTTCAAAACTTTTGTAACAAATATGCATAGTCAACAAATTTCTACATTGGCCATGTCCAAAAATAATAATTGTTCCAGTCTTGCACTCCCATTTCTATCAGGAGTTGAGCAGCACATTCTCTTGTGAATCTTCTGGAATTACGGCTGGTTGTTATATGGAGGCAGCTAGGGGGCCTAGTAGAGAGGGCACAAGACCTAGAGTTAGAAGATCCTGAGTTCAAATATGACCTCAGATACTTAATAGCTGTCTGACTAGTCAAGTCACTTAATGTCTTTTTTTTTTCAAGCTTGTCTTAGACTCATTACTAAGTATCATTTATAAGGTAGAAGGAGAGGTAAGGGCTAGGCAATTGGAGTTAAGTGACTTGCCAAAGGTCACACAATCAGGAAATATCTGAGGCTATACTTAATGGCTTTTTGCCTCAATTTCTTAAACTGTAAATTGGCAATAATAATATCATATCCTCCCACTATTGTTATGAGGATCAAATGAAATAATGATTACAAAAGACTTAGTACCGTGCCTTGCTACGATAGGTGCTTATTCCCTCCTTCCCTGAAATATTTGTCAGAAGGTGAATAGCTGGGGTCCTTGGGCTTATTACGGAACATTAATGCTATACTGTTAGTTTGCTTTTGTATGTGTATGGAAATAGATGTTGGAGAAATGTAATAAGTCCCATTTTGGATATGCTGAGCTTGATATACATATGAGATATATAGGTAGTGATGTTTAGTATTCGGTTGATGGCACAGGACTGGAGTCAGGAGGAAGTTGTGGATAAAATTTATATATCTGGGAATCATCTGAATAGCGTTGATAATTCAGTCCATGGGACTCATTTTAGATGGGATTGCCTTAGAGGATAATTCAGAAAGATCATTGTAACAGTGTTGTGTTTTACATTCTTTTACAGGATTTTTCTACCTGTAGTTTTTAACTCCTGAAAATTTAAGGTCATCAGCCCATTTGTAATTCACACCCCCAGAATCATATCTATTAACATGTACTTATTATTCAGCTTGCTTTATTTTCTCCACCATGACTTTTCCCATCTACAACCCCTTTGTCAGAAATTGTCAAAGGGAAATGAAGAAACTTAAACTGTCTAGAGAAACCAAGGAGGTTTTTGAAATTCATCAATTTGTCTAACTTGTGATGGAAATAATACCTTAGAGCAAGGCCACAGTCTTGCCCCTAGGTTGCATATCCAGGAAGACGTTTTTCTTGACTTTATAAAAGTAGACTTTCATACTCTCACTAACTTTGAAATTGCTTAGTCATTTGTTCAAAGACTTTTGGATAATTGTCAACATCATCATGCTTCTGAAGGTTGCCCTTATCCTTTATGAGTCAGACTGACCTTGTCCAAGTCATGTCCTAGCCAGTTGCAATCTGGTTAGGACACATCTGGTCACTTCCTTCCCTGAAGGTTACTATAGAGTTGTTCCCTTAGTCTTTAGGGCTTTTTCCAGTCTTGGTTTCAAAAAATGAAGTTTCCATTAGCATCCTTGGGAAATTTTTGTGTAGTCTGGGACATTTCACCAGCAGGGAATTTCTCTAGGGTTCAGCCTTAATATCCTCTTGTCTTCACTTCAGTTCAGACCTCATTAGGATTGCTCAGTGTGACACTTCAGACATTGTTGAAAACCCATGCATGTTCTGTTTATAAATAAGGACCTGATTCTTCTTTTTCCTGATATTTAGTCCTTTTAGTCCCTAGTTATAGAACTACTATTGTTGCCTTCATTGTAAATGGGAGTAAACTCAGTGAAAAATACCCCCTAGCTTTCAATCTTAGTTTCTTGAAAATCAATTTTAAATTTTATTCAAAACTTCTCAGTTGAATTTTCATGTGAAAAAAAGCAATATTCCCTTCCCTTTTCCTTTCCTCACCTGACTTAACCTCTCTTTCCTACAAAATACATAGTTTAATTACAGAATTTATGCAAGTATATGATGTTGTATGATTTGAGATAGTATAGATCTCTATAAATGACTCATGCCCACTGAAAGAAGCTAAGAATAGGGCTTTGAGAAATGTGGTTTGTCTCTTTGATATCTTTTACTTGGAATTTTCTGGGGATTTGTAATGGAAGGAAAACTCCGAATATATATATATAAAAAATATATATATATATGTATGTATATCGATATAAAGGGATGCTTATTTTTCTTAATCATTGCTATGAGCTATATATATATATATATATATATATATACCTGATAACTGGCAACTATAGGGGATGGTGGGTGGAATTAAATATGGGCAGATGAAAAATTTTTGTTTAGCTTTTTTTCTTTTCTTTCTTTAAACTAAGCTAAAATTTTGGTTACAAGTCATAGAATTATATTGTTTATTTATTGGGTTCATGCATTGCTGTTTAAAAAATGTGACTTTTTTTTACATCACAGACATCTTCAGATTGAACCCTTCCCTGTGACAAAGAAAAATAATTGTGTCCAATAATTAGGGCCACTGACTACATCAGTTTGAATGAAGGCTCTCCATGTGAGTACTAGGAGTTCTGAAATGAAAAGACTTGATCAGTTTCTCATACTCATTTCATTTGGCAAAAAAAAGCTAAAAATTTTTTTTTCATCTCCCTATATTTAGTTCCAACATTTGACAACAAAATCCTGTCCACATGAGCGATGATTTGGTAACTCAGTATCCATACTAGAGAAAGGAAATGGAGAAAATCTATGAATAAAATGTATGTGTCCAAATGAAATTTATTAAAGGATATTCTGTTCAGCCTACTGAAGTCTTTAGAATGCCAGGGAAGGGGAGTACTGTGGTTTTATAAATCTATTCCTTAATTGGAGTGATAATGCAGCTGCTCCCAAGATGGTTTCTCTGCCTCACTTTTTTATATATGAAATAGTCTCTTTGGTGGGTGTTTGGGATACTTCTTCCTCTTTAGGGAGAACATAGCATTAAGCTCTGACTTTAAAAGGAAATACTGGCTTTGTGCTATCAGTGGTTATAAAGTACTTTTTTTTTTTTTTTTTTTTTTTTTTTTTAGTCCAGCAGTAAGCTGAGGATGTGAGGGATAAGGAAAAGTTAGAAGATATCAGTCTTGTTTTCAAGGAGCTTAGGTTCTAACAAGAGAAGAGAAGACCAATACTAATAATTTGGAAGCAGTTAAATGCTAAACTGTTTTGTACTCTAAGTACAGTAGGATTTCAGAGAAAAAGGGAGAAATTTCAGAAGGGCTTTTTGGACTGGTGATGTAGAGGAAGGCTTCATGGAGTGTTTCACAGTTATATGAATGATGGGTAGGGTTTGATTAATAACTCATTAATTTAGCACTTTAAATTATGTAAAGCACTCTTCCTTAGAACAGTTGTGTGAGATCAGTTTACAGAAGAGGAAACTGAGACACATAGGTATTAGGTGATTTTTCCCTTGTGATAGCTAGTTGATACAACTGTAGAGCTGAGTTTCAAGCCCAGGCCTCCTGCTTCGTAAGTCAGCTGTTTGTTTCACTATACTATTATTGAATGGTATGGATTAATGTCTTTTGCCTACCAAACTGAAGGTCTTCAGAACCATTGTGCTGGCATCATTGTTATATGCCTGTGAAACCTGGACAATATCCAAGTACTACACTAGGAAATTGAATCACTTCCATTTAAATTGTCTTAGGAAGATTCTAAATCACCTGGCAAGATCAGATTCTAGACCAGGGGTCGGCAACCTTTTTGGCCGTGAGAGCCATAAACGTCACATTTTTTAAAATGTAATTTCGTGAGAGCCGAATAGTGCTCACAGTGCGCGCTCCTGTAACAGCGCCTGAAAAAAAATTGACTTTATGGCTCCTGCAGAAAGAGCCATATGTTGCTGACCCCTGTTCTAGACACTTCTTGGTTCCTTTCTTGAGCTGAACTGCCAAACATTCAGACTCTACTGCAAAAAGTGCAGCTCCCGTTGGCTGACCACATTGTTCAAATGTTGAATACACATTTAACTAAGATTTTTCTGAAGAACTCACATAAGGCAAGCACTCACACAGAGGTCAGAAGAAGCAATACAAAAATATTCTCAAGGTCTCTGAAGAATTTTGGTATCAGTTGTGAAACACGAGAGACACTGGCACAGGACCATGCAACATGGCATACCTATATCAGAGAAGGCACTGTGCTCTATGAATAAAGCAGAACTTCAGTAGCTCAAAAGAAATGTAAGATGAACAAATTTAGAGACATCTGTGGTAGAGCCTTCCAAACTATTACTGATCTGATCAGCCATAGTTGGATATGCTGTACATTGACCTCCACTTAGTGATGTCATTTTAGTCCTCTGAGTACAAAGGACAACAACCAACCAGTCAGTCAACCATATTGGATACATAGAGAGGATAAATGAATTCTAGTAGGCAGGGGAAGCATTGTGGACAAAGGCTCACAAATGGAAATTAGCATACTACATACAGTGTACAATTGTATGTCTGAAGCCCTTTTTTTGGTTTGTGATTAGTGAGAAATAAGGTTGGATAGGCATGATGAAATCAGATTATGGAGGAGTTTGATCATGATATAGTAGACAATAGGAACTGTTACAGGTTTTTAACTAGGGAGGTAAAATAATGAAAACCATATTGGATAATCTGGAACCAAGGTACACGAGAATGGGAACAGTTAGAGGGTATAGTGGATAGAATGCCAGGCCTGGAGTCAGGAAGAATCTGGTTTCAAATTTAGCCTCAGACACATCCTAGCTGTGTGACCCTGGGCAAGTCACTTAACCTTGATTGCCTAGGCCTTGCTCTTCTGTCTTAGAGTTGTTACTTAGATAAAAAGTAAGGGTATGAAAAAGATACATGAGACTGTGAGGATGCTATAGGCAAACATTGTTGCTATAATCTAGATTTGAAGTTATGCAGAGTTAACAAAGGGAATGGCAGCAGGAATAAAGGGATGAATCCTAGTGGATTTAGAGCTTTAAATGTCTTTGGAGCTCAAATCTAGTATACCTGTTTCATTTTACATATAAGGAAACTGAGGCCAAGAAGGTTGAAGTCTTTGCCCTAGTCATACAAAAAATAGTAAGGAGCAAATCTAGGTTTTGAACACAGGGCCTCTTCCTCCCACTTTCACTCTATCATATTCCAGTGCAACTTCTTTAGGCTTAAAAGTGTGACCTTAAATTCAAGGCCACAAGGCTAATTTCTTCTAATATATTTTTTAATGGTAATTTTCAAAAATGAGAAGCAAGAGTCCAAAATGTGAGAAATTGAGGATGGAGAATTACATATGAAATTCAGGTTGATGCTTTTCACCATCTACATGTAGCAACCATACTACAGTTATATGTGAATTACTGATGACAGTAACTTTACATCTTTAAATTTTTTTAATCTGCAGAATAATATTTTGCTGTATTAATTTGTTTTATATGATTTGGCATTGCTTTCACAAGATTTTGCCACATCTTTAATTTTTTTTTCACGAAACCATTATTTTATCACAGTACAAATGTGATCATTATAAACGTGCCTTAGGCTAACAGCTCGTTTTTTCCCCATAGATTTTCCTTGGGATTTAAGTTAAGCAAGTTTCCCACATCATGGAAGGATGCTTATCTCCATCTCTCGGATAAATTTCTTCATATTTGGTGCCATATGGCATGGTGCAAAGCCTTATATGTAGTATGCCATCTCCCTTTAGGAATTTTTATAAGTTCAGAACAATTCTTCTTGCTCTATCAATATGTTTACCAGAGTTCATCAATGGGGATTAGATTTTCAGACCCAGTGGAAGTAAAAATATCCTTGAAACATTTTTTGAGTAAGTAATATATGTACCTGTGTGTTTTAAAGGGAAAAAATGATGAGATTTGATGAAAAATTGAAGGTAACTATTAAAATAGAGAGTGTCAAAGTCAACCCCAGAGTTCTTAGCCTGGAAGAATTGAGAGAATGGCGATACCACCAAGAGTAACATTAGGAAGAGGAACTTGTTTAGTGGGGGAATATATGCTGTTTTAGACATGTTGAGTGTGGAATGAAGACATCTGAAATGGCTCCCCACTTGTGACTGCTTTGAGAAGTCAGAGCTGTGATGTAAACATAGAAGTCATCAGTGTAGAAGTGGTATTTGAAGTTACATCAGTGAACCCTGAGAGAACAAGACCTGGGGAGAAAAAGGAGCCCACAGGTAGGAAAACTGGAATCAAGTGAAGGAAGGATAGAATTTCAGAAAAGTTGTCAGTAATGTCAATGATGTAGAGAAGAGGACAACTAAGAAAATGCCATTGATTCATTACCTTTTGTAACAAAAATGGAATATTAGTATGGCCAGGAGCCATGTTAGAGAGGTGAAGAAAATGGGTGGATAGGCATAGGTGTGACATTTGAGGATTTTGGCAGGGAAAAGAAGGATTGGATTGTAGCCTGAAAAGATAACAAAGTTAAGCAAAGCAAAGACAATTGACTTTGTATATTAAATTTATGAGTGCTATTGCAAGATTATTTTGTTCTGTTTATATTTGGGTCAGGATTTTTATCACTTGCACCAGTTACTAGCTAAGTGATGTATAACTTCCTCTTCTTCAAATACCTAGTTTTTATGCCCTTTGCCTGATTTCTATGCAGTTGCAGCACAGTTGATGTATTCTTTTAGGATTGTAGTGAAAAGAACTAACCCTTCCTTGTTCCAGGAATGGATGTCCTACATTATTTAATCCTCACAACAGACTTGATTTGTCTCTGTTTATAGCCTAGTGCTTAGCACAATGCCAGGTACATAGTAGTGCTTAATAAATGCTTGTTGATTGTCTGATTTCATACTTTTATCTCAGGGAGGTCTCTGCTAGGTATTGGCCTTTGTTGTTTTACTCCCAAACAGTTTTTGTGTTATCTGCATATTTGTGAAGTTGATTTTTAATACCTAAGTATAAGACTTTACAGTTTTCAGTTGAGTTTCATCTTATTAGGTTTGCCTGAATGCTCCAGCCTGTCAAGAGTCTTTGGGATCATGATTTTATAATCTACTGTGTTAGTTATCCCTCCCAACTTTGTTTCACCTATAAACTTAGTGTAATAGGGAAAAAATTGATATTATATAAATATATATTTTAAGGTATGGTCGCCAGGAATCAATAATTCAGATTGATTCCATAATTAAAATAGACCCAAGTCAGAATGGGTTTTATGGTAGTTTACTTACAATTAGGAAGGTAGAAGGTAGGAAATTAGAGAGAGGGAAAGCCTGGCCTGGGCCGGCAGAGGCCTGGATGGGAGAGAGGGTTAAAAGGCTAATTAAACTAGGCTACAAGCCACAAGGCCTTAGCAATCAGAGAGGCAAGAAACCTACTTGAGGTAGAAAGTCTGGAAATGCCAATGTAGGCCCAAGGAAGTCAGCCTAACTTACCCACGTGACAATTCAGAGGGGAAGCTGCCTGTGGTCTCAGCTGAGATCCTTCAGCACCAAGTTCAAAGTACAAACTGCCCCAACAGGAAGTTGCCATCATACTTGAAGAGATAGCATCTTTCACCACTTCCTGGGGGTCCACCTCTAATTCAAGTGGACAAATGGCAGCCTCTACACTGTTTTGGACTGCCCAAAGGGCAGTCCCTTGTTTTTGATTTGTTACTTATTGTCACGTGTGGGTAACTCATGTCCCCTCCCCACTAAGGGAGGTGGGGATGACATTATCTCTGGTGGCTAGAGTTTTAACTATGAATGGGCTTGAGCTAATTCCATTTACACATTAGTAAGCATGAATGTCTTTATCCAATGTGATTATTGGAGTAAAATCTTTCTCCTCTTTCTCTCCCCTCCTTCCTACCTTCCTTCCTTCCTTCCCCTCCCTCTCTCTCTCTCTCTCTCTCTCTCTCTCTCTCTCTCTCTCTCTCTCTCTCTCTCTCTCTCTCTCCCTTCTCTCCTTTCCCTCCTTCTCCATTTTTCTGCCCTTAAAATTAGGACATTTAGTTTTATGCTCTCCTTTTGTTTTCCCATCATCTTTCAACTATCACTAGCATTGGCTCAGTAATCACAAATGCCAGTTCTTTAAGACCCAAGGGTTTAAACCATACTATATATCAGCCTAGCTAGCATTCCCTTTTTTTGTTATCCTCCCCTCAAACTGCTCCCTTCCCCCATACACACAGAGTTTGGGTTAGACTTTGAGGGGGGTTATTGTTATATTTATTGTTTTTTTAAATCATTTTTACAGAATAAGTTCCTAATAAAAATTCTAAATTTTTCTCCATGCTTAGTGCAGAGCCCTATGTATGACAACACTTCATATTTTAATTGTTTATGACCCAATTTCTTTCTTCTAAACCCCAGGTCAGTTGGCCAGGGGTGATTTTCAGGTATGGAATAGGATGGATTGATTTTCATATTGTGGTTTCTTTCATGGGATTCTTCTAGTCCCTTTGAGTGATTCTTCAGTTCTTATTGATATTTTCAACACCTCTCTTCTCCTATAGTCTGGGAATCTCATTGATGCACTGCTTGTTCACCCTTCCCCTCCCCCATTCTGATCATTAGTGCAGATGTGAAAGCTGCTGGGCCCGTGTTGAACACTCTTGCTTTTTTAGAAGCCAGCCCTTTCCTGACCCCATCTGTCACCCATGTAATTGTTTCTTCCCTAAGCCATTTGGAATTAATATTGAGAGGAATACTTTATATAACTGTGAAAAAGTTGCATTCTAATATAGATATCCCATTCATGGCCAGCTTTTGATCTCTCAGATCAAAAAAAAAAATCTGTCTTCCCTAATATGTCTTATTCTTTCAATTCTCTTGGAATAATATGAAAATAGGTTTTGAACAATGATACATGTAAAACCCATTAGAATTGCTTGTAGGCTCCAGGAGGGAGGAGGGAGGAGGGAAGGAATAGGGGAGGAAAAGTACATGAATCATGTAACCGGGGGAAAAAATACCCTTAATTAATTAATTAAACAAACTTTTTAGATAAAGTCTCTTGGGCCTTTTAGCAATATATGATTTTGCTTACATTTTCATCTTTCTCTCTTCTTGGTTTTTCCATGGTTAGACTGGTTGAAAAGGGCTGTGGATTTGGTAAGATTAATTTTTTAGACTGAACAGTCTGAAAGGTGCCTGTCTGTTGTGGGATTGGCTTTTCTGATCCCAGATGGAGACTGAAACTTTAGCGAAAGGAGCTCTTATCCAGTTATATGGTAATTGAGGTTGTGAGTTAGTCACTTTAAGTGTGTTTTAAAAAATGATAATAAAGGGCAGCTGGGTAGCTCAGTGGAGTGAGAGCCAGGCCTAGAGACAGGAGGTCCTAGGTTCAAACCCGGCCTCAGCCACTTCCCAGCTGTGTGACCCTGGGCAAGCCCCATTGCCCACCCTTACCAATCTTCCACCTATGAGACGATACACCAAAGTACAAGGGTTTAAAAAACAAAAACAAAAAAAAATGATAATAAAATTTATTTTATTTTTTAATTTAATTTTATTTTTAGTTCTGAATTCTCTCCCTTACTTCCCCCATCCTCTTTGAGGAGTAAAGAAAAATAAAACCTATTGCAAATATGTATGGTCATTCAGAACCAATTTCTGTATTAATCATGTCCCCTACAAAAAGAAAGAAAAAGAAAATATGCTTCATTTTGTACTGTGAATTTATCAGCTCTCTATTTAGAGATGGATAGTATGTTTCAGGATACGTTATTTTTTTTTTTAATGGCTTATTTATTTATTTATTTGATTGTTTTGCTGCCCGCTCATTTATTTATTTGTTTGTTTGTTGCCAATTACACGCAGTGACAAATTCCATCTAAGTTTTCCAAAGTTACATGATCCAAATCTGTCTACCTCCCTTTCCTTCCCCCTCCCAGGACTGACAAGCAATTTAATCTGGGTTATACATGTATTATCATCAGCATAAGTTTTGGAATTGAGGTGAGTCATTATGTTGATCAGTTAGTCTTTCAAAATTGATTATCTTTGCAATATTATTTTATTGTATAATATTGTTATTGTGTAATATATAAATATGCAGTATTGGTGTTATTGTATGTTTACTTGGTCCTGTCCACTTTACTTTGTATCAGTTCATACAAGTCTTCCAAGGTTTTTCTAAAACCATCACCTGCTTCATATTCTTATAGCACAGTAGTTCCAATCATTTTTATATACTATAATTTCTTCAGCCATTCCCTGGTGCAGGGGTCAGCAACGTATGGCTCTCGAACCATATCGGGCTCTTTTGACGGCCAGATATGGCTCTTTCTGCAGGAGCCATAAAGTCAATTTTTTTTTCAGGCACTGTTACAGGAGCGCACACTGTGAGCACTGTACGGCTCTCACGAAATTACATTTTAAAAAATGTGGTGTTTTTGGCTCTCATGGCCAAAAAGGTTGTCGATCCCTTCAGTTTCATTTCTTGGTCATTGCATTCAATTTAAACATGAACAAAACCAGCTAAATATACTTTGTAGTTTTCTAATAAACATCAATTTCATCATATATATTTATAAATTTTGTGTCCTCTGACTTTTTTGGTCTTTGTTTACATTTGTCTCCATTTACTTTTTTACATTGTAGTCAGTGTGTACTCTGTTCTTTTTTGTATTTCTTATATGCATTTATCTTGATTGCATTATAGGATTTCAGTTGGTTGGAACAGCATCATGATAGATATTGTAGTGAGAGGCCCAAACCTTTGTTCTCTCAGGGTTCATTTAGTTAGTGAAATATGTCTTCTCTGAGCCAATTTTATTTTTTCTGGGAAGAGATCAATGAGAGGAAAGGATATAATTCAAAGCAGAAAGCTTTGAATAACTTCATCTCAAAATTTTGTTGCCATCTTCCAGGGGATCTCTTTTAAATATCCTTTCATTCCCAGAAAGAATCTAGCCTCTATTTCTTTCAGGTCATCTAAATGTGAATATTAAATTTATCACTGCACAAGTTGTACAACTTCACTGTTACCATTGCTTTATAGCAGTGATTCCCAAAGTGGGCGCCACTGCCCCCTGGTGGGTGCTGCAGTGATCTAGGGGGGTGGTGATGGCCACAGGTGCATTTATCTTTCCCATTAATTGCTATTAACATTTTTAAAAAATTAATTTCCAGGGGGCTAAGTAATATTTTTTCTGGAAAGGAGGCGGTAGGCCAAAAAAAGTTTGGGAACTACTTTTTTATAGCCACCCAAGTCATGAATTCAGAGTCATCTTTGACTGTCTGGCTTTCTTACCCTCCCTCATTCATATGGTCAGTAAGTCTTAGTTCTTGAGGGTAAAAAAGGCATAGGCTTATATCTTTTTAATATTTTCTGTTCAATAACCTTTCCCCCACCCTCAAATGATGCTCAGCATGACACCTCATACTTAGTAAGCACTCAGTAAATATTTATTAAATGAAGGAATGTGATTTTAGCACTAGAAGAAGAACCAAAGCTGCTCTTGGTCAGTCAGGAGTAACAGTGGTCTCTAGGCCCTTTGGGAATTCTTTCCTCTGTTTCATGTTTTGACCACCTTATGAATAATTATGACACTCTCAAGTTTAGCTGGTCTCTTTTGTTTAAACCTTCTACTACCAAAACCAGTAGCATGTGATGAATTAGTATTCCTGATATAGTATACCTCATGCCTATGCCTACTTCTCTCATGCCATCTTTTGTGCCTGGGTAGCTTCCCCCTAGCAAGTGTTTAGGACTCTCAGGAAAAGGTTCATTGGTTGTTTTTTCCTCTGGTTTGATGACTTCTTTCTTAAATGACTGCAGGTATTTTGCCTGTTCTGCCTTTAAGACTTTGCCCCTACTTTTTCCAGGGACTTGCCAGTGACGATTTTTGTGGGATTTTCTAGGTTCAGAAGGGCATAGATAAATGATGATAGTTTGTATTTCTGTATGAGGGAGATTATGGTCTTCCTGTATGTATTCTTTGCCCTGAGGGGAAAAGATTCCTTATGAGAAGAAAATCCCCTAAGCCCAGGCCTTTTTAGTTGGCAAAGTGATTCTTCTGGCAAAGCTGCCAGTTCTGCCTAGGCAGTTTGGGGGTGGGGTACAGTATCTTGGTGGTAGTGGAGGGGGGTGTTAGTTTCTACCCTCATGTTAAACAGTGTGTGACTTTGCTGTTTTCAAGGCCTTTGATCTCACAAGCTTATGCAGCTGATTGATTATAGAGCCTTCCCTCCCCCATTCCTTCCATTCTCTCTTCTCTTGTCACTAACAGCAACACACCCAGAGGGCTGGCTGGCCACATGACATCTGCTTTGTGTCCCTTTTCATTCCTGGGGGGAACGAAAAAGGGGGGAGAAGGAACAAAACAGTTTTTTGGAAGGGGGGACATCAAAGGTACACTTTAGTAATCAAAAAAAGTTTCCAAGTTTCCCATTAATGTTTTTGCCTGTGTGTGGTTTTGGGATTTAAATAAAGAGTCAGGATAAAATATGGGCAGGTCCTGGGCTAGGGACTAGGGATGGTTTACAGACCCAAGTGCTTTTAGCTTTGATGTCAAAACATTAATTATTAGGAGATAGTTATATTGGAGATCAGAACTTGGTGCACTGAGAGAGATTGGGGCTGCCCAGAAACACTCAGCCCTATTCTTTGAAGTTAAATAAGATGTGCTTGGGAGAACTCCCACCCCCATCTTTCCCCATCTTTAAACTCATCCCCTTGGTCCCCTCACATTTCCCTTTTCAGGGCCAAGGCAGTGATCTGGAACAGATACTGATAATTTCCTTCTTGATGGCCTCAGCCTGTTGGAGATCCCATGGCCTTTAGTGGCCCACATTGGTGAAAGATCCAGTTCACTGATCAAAGATATACATGATTTCTGATCTAGGTGAAGCAGCAGAACCTAGTCTGTGTCCTTAATTAGACTTGTTCTCTTGTTTGTGACCCAACAAGTAATTTCTCTTAAGTGAAGGTTGTGGCATTGTGATATTGTAAAAGAAATACTGGGTTTGGAGTAAAGATAGAACTGTTTGAATCCCAACTCTAGCATTTATAAGCCATGTGATCCTGAGCAAGTAACATAACCTTTGAGTTTCAGTCTCTTTAGTGTAGAATAGGTCTAATTAATATTTGCAATATCAGCTTCAGAGTTCCTATGTGGAAAGTAGTCTGTAAACACTAAAACACAATACAAATGTGAATATAAATATTTTACCAGCTCTGAGGCAAGTTTCTTTGTGATGAGAAACTTTCTCATAAAAATTTGTTCTTGATCTAATAAATTCAGTTCACCAAATGCTTACTAAATGCTTATGTACAAGGTACTACTATGCTAGCTATCCGAGGTACAAGAACCAGAAGAAGAAAAAAAAGGAAAAAATATGTCCTATCATCTAAGAGCTTATATTTCTTCAGATAAATACATGCAAAAATTACAAAAAAATTTCAGTAGGTAGTAGGTTTTAACAACTGTGGAGTGAACAGCATCTGAGTGGAACAGTTCCTGAACACTGGGGCTTATCCAGATCTATACTCCAGGATGGAAAGGGACCTGACACTTCAGAAATGCACTGATGTAGGGCAAGCAGACCTCATCTTTGGATACATCAATCATGAGTAAGCAAAGTAAGGAGGCATCTATGGAAAGGTTAAAAAAAATTTGGAATTCAACAATTCTGTGTATTTCTACATGTTCCCCCTTCTCCCTTTGGGGAAAAAGACTTGCTCTGACTGGATTACCAGACACATCTGTACTGTTTTCATTTTGACCCATCTTTGTGATGTGTTCTCCATGCTTGGTAGATGCAGCAAGAATAATGAAAGGTAGCAATTATCTGGAACTAGTGCCATGCCAAGTTTTCAGGGGGCATTTCACTCTAAATGCTATTTGTCATATACTTTTAATTGCTGTAGTGGGAATTTAGTCTGTTGCTTGTAGGGAATGTAAAAATAACATTGCCTGGACTCTACCTATTTCTGACTAGGATGTTTGACATCTTCATTGTCAAATTCTCCAGTGTGGCAAAAACCTGGTTTTTGGAAGAACCTCTTGCCTGCTTTACTATCTCTTTTATTTACCTTGGCAGTAGCTGAGACTATTCTGACTTCCCAGACTGTGTACCACGGTTAATTTCACATTTTTCCATGTACAAGAAGGCTAGAACTCAAAGAGAACCCATTGTTTCCTAAGACTTATCTATCTGGGGCCAGCACTGGCTGATGTTGTAACTGGTAGTACATTTGTTGATGATCATCAATATGAATTGGGCTGTCAGCCACATGAGGCAATTGAGGGGGAGGAGACCTCATGTGTCTTGGCAGTATAACCAGGTCTTGTTGTCCCAAGCAGCTCAAGCATACTCTCCAGTTGGAATATCTAATGAGATTTGTTGGTAGATTGGTTGGCCAAATGGGAAGACTGCTGCTTTTAAGAGCTAGCTTCTTTAAAATGTTATTTTTGTTTATAATTTTTGGTTTTATGACACCTTTACGTATATATATATATATATCTATCTTTCCTCTTTGCCTGTTAGCCATGAAAAGAAGGAAAAAAAGCAATGTAGAAAAACTATAAGCTTATGCAATGTTCCATACCCATTGTCCCCCATCTTTGCAAAGAAGGAAAGAAAATGTATTTTCTGATTTCTAAGGTCAAGCATTTGGTTTTATGTTTTGTGGGGTGTTTTTGTTTATTTTCATTCATATTGCTATTTTTATTATTTTTCTTATACACTATACTCTATTGTGTCTTCATGCCTTTTTGATGGCTGGCCCTTATGTCTGAATTGCTCTCTTTCCTCACCTTTGCCTCTCAACAAAGATAACTGACCTATTTCATAGTATCATCTTTAATATTCAGGTCATATGTCCATTTTGAGTTTGTTGTGGTAAATGGTGTAAAATGTTTATGTAAGCAGACTTCCCACCAATTCCTTTTCACTTTTCCCAGGAATTTTTATCAAACGAAGAGTGGAAGTCTTAGAAACAGAGAGGTAATTTAAGGAGCAATCGTACTTCTAGACCAGTGATTCCCAAAGTGGGTGCCACCACCCCCTGGTGGATGCTGCAGCGATCCAGGGGGTTGGTGATGGCCACAGGTGCATTTGGGGGCAGTGAATAACTGTAAGGGGGTGGTGATAGTATGTGACAGGGGGCGCTAAGTAATATTTTTTCTGGAAAGGGGGCGGTAGGCCAAAAAAGTTTGGGAACCACTGTTCCAGACCTCAGATTATACTACAGAGTCGTAGTAATCAAAACAGTTTGGAAAAATGTAAAAAAGTGTTTTGTAATTGGGTTCATATAATTCCTGTTTGTCTTGGCAAGTAGATTCCCAAGTATTTTTTATTGCCTATAGTTATTTTACTTTATTTTTTTTTAAACCCTTACCTTCTGTCTTAGAACCAATACATAGCATTGGTTCTAAGGCAGAAGAATGATAAGGGCTAGGCAATGGGGGTAAGTGACTTGCCCAGGGTCACACAGCTAGGAAGTTTCTGAGGCCAGATTTGAACCCAGGACCAGGATCTCTAGGCCTGGCTCTCAATCCACTGAGCCACCCAGCTGCCCCCTCTATAGTTATTTTATTTTTTTATTTTTTTTTGTTTTGTTTTTATATTTTTAAACCCATAACTTCTGTGTATTAGTTCCTTGGTGGAAGAGTGGTATGGGTAAGGCAATGGGGGTCAAGTGACTTGCCCAAGGTCACACAACTGGGAAGTGTCTGAGGCCAGATTTGAACCTAGGACCTCCGGTCTCTAGGCCTGGCTCTCAATCCACTGAGCTACCCAGCTGCCCCCCCTCTATAGTTATTTTAAATAGAATTTCTCTTTCTATCTCTTGCTGTTGTCCTTTGTCTAAGAAAACCAATGATATCACAATGTTGGAGTCAGGGTACAGTTTGTTCAGCTGTGGCTAATCAAAATAATACAAATTCTGAAGGCACTACCACAGGTCTGGCTCGTGTGGTTCATTGCTACATTTAGAGTGGAAGTGACTCTGGATTTGCTCAACTCACATTTTCTTTATGTTTCCATGATTCTGCTTTGTTCCTAGAATATAACCCCTTCTTCAACAGGGCCACACCATGCTGGACAGTCCTGAGTCAGTGTTTCCCACGTCCCAGAGTCAATACTAAAGTTTTTCAGAGATACCTTTGATAATGTCTTAAAACACTTTTTCTGACTATCATGTGAGCACTTAACCATGTGTAAATTAGCACATAAAGAACTTTAGTCAAAGCATTAGCAAAGTTTTACTGATATTTGTACAAAAGAGATTTCTTTTATGTTTATCAGTGATACAGAATCATAGAACCTTGGTGCTCTGGAGTAGGGCCACTGATGATTGTGATTCATGTCCTTTTCAGCAGGAAATAGAAGTTCTTGTGGTTCTGGTGTCCCGAGCTATGAGACTAGTGCTTGAATTAATATGGCAAGAATCAGGATGTACATATATTGGGACTTTTTTTATTAACTGTAAGCAAAATGATTTTTGGTTTTTCAAAACCTTCTGGAGTTTGTATTTTCTGTGATTTCCCCATTAAATATAGTCTTGAACTAATAAATGTAGTGGGGGAAAGCTGAGGGAAAATGGCAGCTAGATGGAATATCTCCCTCTCCTTATCTGAATTACAAGAACCACTTCACTGCCCTAGTTCAATTCAATTCAAGAAATCAAAATACCTCCTACTATATGTAAGGGCATTAAGCTAGGCATTAGGGATACACAGAGTCAAAAATGAAATAGTTCTTGCTTTCAGGGAGCTTACAGTCTGCTGGTTATATTTAGCATATAATAAATGCTTGTTGATTGATTAATTGGAAGCAAGAGTTGAGGATTCATTGGGATAGAATATAGTGATAGCCAGGAAATAGGTAAGCTCAAGCTGTCCAATTTTATATTATTTATATTGAACTAAACGCTTACTGTGTAATGCCCATTAGTTGTGATTTTTAGTACCCATGAAAGTAAAGACTATTTTAAGATCAACATTTACCGGTGTTGCTGTGTGACAGAAAGAATACAATAATTCTGAAGAATTAAAAATTAATATTACAGATATGGCGATGATGAAGTGCCTGTTGGATATGAACAGTCTTCAACATAGAACTAATGAGAAACTTTAAAGAATGTAAGAATTGCTATCAAGAAATTGCCTGAGGGGCAGCTGGGTAGCTCAGTGGATTGAGAGTCAGGCCTAGAGATGGGAGGTCCTACGTTCAAATCTGGCCTCAGACACTTCCCAGCTGTGTGACCCTGGGCAAGTCACTTGACCCCAGTTGCCCACCCTTACCACTCTTCCATCTAGGAGCCAATACACAGAAGTTAAGGGTTAAAAAAAATTTTAAAAAAACAACGAATGAAAAGAAATTGCCTGATACAGAGAAAAGATAGATTGCTTATATGGTATAACTAACTGGTGGATAGATGGAATACCCTAGTGGCAAACAAAGTGAAGGAAGACTTCCAACATGTTAAATGGGTCCTTTGTGTTAAATTTATGCAAAGACATAGACAAGAGTCTCACAGAATAGACTAGCATGAATGGATTCTGAACTTCATCATTGGAGAGGAACATCTTAATGGATAAGATCATCTATGCATTTGAATTATAATTAAAGAACCTCCCTTCATACACATTATATTACAGCCAACCTGTATACCCTGAATGCATCTTGCTTTTTCCTGCCTTTGTGTCTTTGTTCATATCATCCTTTCTTGCTGTAATTAACCATCCCATTATTCAGGAGTATTTAAATCCTTGCTTTTCTTCAGGGTCTATTTTAGGCACCATCTCATCAATGAAACCTTCCCTGATCACCTAATAAGAAATAGTCTTCTCTTCCTCAGTTAGCCTTTTGTACCTTTCATAGGCATTTATTTCATTCTAATTTGTACTATAGTTATGTATTATTGATCTATCCTCCTAGACTGTAAGCTTCTTGGAATCTGGGATCATATTTTGTTTATCTTTGTAGACTAACAATGCTACATTGCCTAGAAAAATATCCAATTATCTGATTAGCATATATCTTGCTGAGTTCAATTTATTAAGCACCTATTCTGTACTAGTTTGGCTAAAGAGATACAAAAATAAGACCTAGATAGGCCTTGCTTTCAAGGGCTTTATAATAGGGGATATAATACATATTGGGGAGTGGTGGCCCCAAAAAGGAGCTTTGGTTTACACAATGATAAGGATTATGAATAGAACTGTTGTTGTCTTGCCCCTTCCAGTAGCAATGGTAATATTGATTTGTTTATTATTCCCTGAGTAAGAGGTAGAAAATAAGTTGGGGTATAGGGTATAACCTTGACATTAAGGCACATGGCTAGATGCCCCATTCTGCCTTGTTTGTCGACCAGATGGGATGAAGCATGGTCTGGGGCTGGCTAGATATAGAAGTTTAGAGTAATTATTAACTTAATCATTTGTGAAGCCCCAAACTAAAGTTTAGTGGCTTAGTTTGAATAAAGTGGACAAGGTCTGGAGGGTTGCTGTTTCTATTGCAGAAAGATAGGTGCCTGTGTTGACTAGGCCCAGATGTCCTGGAAGATGGCTAGATGGGATAAAGCATAAAACACTATTAAAAGTCACCTGGAATTCTGCATTTCCAGAAAGATCAGGTTAGGCCTTTCAGAGGCCAGATCAATAGGCAGAGCCAATTTTGCATTTCCCTTGGATCCAGGCTATTTTTTATTACACTATCATTGAGACCCCCCACCTCCCAAAAGATAAAAAATATCAGTTAAGCAATAAGCAATTTATTAAGCACTTGGTACCACTATGCATTGTGGAGACAAACACAAAGAAAGAAACAATCTTTACTTTCAGATACAAGTCTGTTAATTCCAATGAAGGGGAAAAGGTGCACACTAGCAGTTAGGTAGAACAGGAAAGGCTGGGTAGACGTTGGTATTTGAACTGTATCTTAAGCTAGAGAGGGATTCTCTGAAAGCAGAAGTGAGGAAGGAATATGTTCTAGAAATGACAGGCAGTGAGTTCAAATGCATTATGACCAGAGATGGTATCTTGTTTGGGGAACAGAGAGAAGAACAATTTGACTGGACCTTACTGTATAAGAAGAGAAGTACAGTTGTCCCTCACTACATTGTGGTTCACTTATTGTGGCTTTGCTATATCACGGTTTTTTGTTTTTTTTTTTTTTTATAAATCTAATTCTGTATCAAAGAGTTTTTTCTATGTTTTTGGGGTTTTTCGGATGAATACCATACTGTATACAATGGAAATGCAGTACACCACTATAAGTTTGCCAATGTGAGATTGTACACAGCACACCATTAGCTGATGGAATGAAAGGCAACAACCACAGCTCTGTGTTCTGTATCCTGAGTACTGATTGGCTTAGTGACTGTACTTCATGGATTTTTACCTATCGCAGGGGTCTCTGGAACGTAACTCCTGTGATAAGTGAGGGATCACTGTAGTATAATGAGGCCAAAAACATAGGACTTCAAAAAGCAAACAAAAGAATTTGTTTTATTCCAGTAGCAATAGGGAATTACTGGAGTTTTTTCATTAGGGGAGTGATATCACATTTGCACTTGAGGAAAAGTCACTTTGACACTTGTGGAAGATGGTTTGCAATAGAGAAACAGAGCACAGAAATGATTTAGGAGGTCATTTAGTAATCTAGACAAAGGTGAAGAGGTCTTAAGCTAAGATGTTGACTATAGGAGTAAAAAGAAGAGGATAGGTATGAAAGATGCTGTGAAAGTAGTAACAGCAAGACTTGGTAACTGTGAGTTGAGGATAATGTCAATGTTACAAATCTGGACAACTTGGAAGAAAGATGGTCCCTTCTGCAGAAATAGGGAATTGGAAGAGGATTGGAAATGAGGGTGGGGTAGAGAACATAATGAGTTCTATTTTGGACATGTTGAGTTTAGATGACCCTTTTAAAAAGATACTTTTTGATGTCCAGTTTGAAATATCCATTAGTCATTTGAGATGTGAGTCTAATGCTCAAGGGAGAAATTGGGACTGTAATATATAGATCTGTGAGTCATTAGGATAATTGAATCCATGGAGCAGATGAGATCACTGAGAGAATGAGTCTAGGAGGATAAAGAGCCCCCAGACAGACTCTTGAGGAACATCTGCCATAAGGGGACATGATATACATAATGAACTAACAGGAAATTCGCGGAGTAGTCAGATAAGATAGCAGAATTAGAAGGGAGTACTGTGATGATAACCCAGAGAGGAGAGAATATTCAGCAAGAGAGAAGGTACTCAACTGTGTCAGATATATTATAGAGGTCAAGAATTTTCAACAATGTAAGTAGAAGTATAGGTAGAGATAAAATGATAGGAGGTTTTTCATTAGCTAGAGAAGTATCACCATTTTTTATTTAGGTAGTGGATCCTTATGGATAATGATGCGTTCCAAGGTGTGTGATTGACTCAAAGTGGAAGAATAAGTTTTGGGATTTAAGGAGATAGTTACAAGAAGTTAGGGTGTTGGTGGGAACATCAGCCTGAATGTTGAAAACTTCTGGTATAAGGACAGTGGAGAAGAGGAAGATAGGAAAGAGTAAACCAGGTGATGCCTTACAGAAATTGTTGAGCCAGTAGGGATAATAACCTTAGAATTGGTAGATAACACCCATTATTATCTCTATAGGATAAAATTTTAATTATAGGATAGATTTTAATTATCATCAGCAAATATTTCTAGCTCAGCATACTTTTATTAACACTTAAGTTTATATTGTACTTATAGCTACATTATGGAATATGTAATGCATTTTATAGATGTGGTTAAGTGACTTCCTCAGGTCACACAGTAATTATCAGAGGTGGAATGATAAATTGAATGTCTATCAAACCTTTGGGAGATTTGACAATGTCTTTGTCCTGATTTTAGCTTTCTTTATTTCAATGATAGCCTGTTGTGAATACTATCTGTTGAATTGTGGTCACAAGACAGCAATGTTTCATGCCAGTTTTCTGATGACTAAAATTTTTTAAGTAGCCCAAGGTTTTGTTTTTAATAGCTGATAAGTTGTTATGCATGCCTTTGGACTATTGTATTGGTGTCCAAAGCTTTTTAGATCTGGGAATTTTTCTGGATTTGTTCTGTGACATTAAATCTATAGAGAATTTGAACTTGTAACATTGGATATTGCATCAAGAAATCTAACAAAGTACAAATATTAACCCTGTTTTGAGTCTCTGAAAGGTTCGGGACCAAATTTGACTTCATATGCTCCTGAGGTATCATCTTTTGCTTAATGATCTCATAGAAGTTACCTTTGATTCCATCCCCACGTGCTTGTGCACACCTCTCCCTCTAGTTCACAGCTGCTGTGTGCATGCAAGAATTAGGTGGTGTGTGAGTAACTCAGGAAGATTTTGGCCTGTGTGCTTCTTGTAGTGATTCATTAAAACACAAAGCCTCAAGGGCAAGAAACTTCATATTTCCTTTTACCAAAAACAACTTTCAAAGGACATCCTAGATTTTTTTTTATAAAGCACCACACATACACACAGAAAAAGAGGGAAATTCTCAAGTTGAGGTCGCCCCAAATAGTTTCTTAATTTTTTCTTCATGTGTAATAATGTACTGGAAAATAACTTCAGAAAATGAAACCTTAACTGAACAAGTAAAGCCACTTCTGACATAACTGTGAAACCCACGTGAATTGTCTAAGCTATTCATTCAGCTATAAGACCAAACTCTGCAATTCCTTGGCAAGGGCTGAAAAAGTCTCTCCCAGATGTTCCAGAGAGTTACCTTTGACCTTTTGGGCACCTTGCCATCTTCCTCACAACTCATCTGTCTACATGGCTTGCCACCATGACTATTGCTGTCTAGTAAAGCTGAGGCTTATAAATATGTGAGGATTAAAGGACAGCACAATATTATGTTTACATAATGATCATCTTGGAGCTAGCCAGTCACTGGAGCTGCTCTTTTGGGTTCTTACTAAACCATAATTGTTGAAAGCTCCCATATTTCTCATAATAATAACAATATAATAACAATTCATATTTATGCATCACTTTAGTATTGTAAGAGCACTTCATTAATCACCTTTTTTTCATCTTTTTTCCCTTGCTTTGTTTCATCAGCAGATAATTTTGAAGAGCTTTAAAATAAATCTCCAGAAGCCTCCTAGGCTATCTTCCTACTTCCACATAGAACTTAATCTAAAAAATTCCAGACAATATTCTTTGGTCCTCCCCAGGAATCCTTATAGTAATTAATTATTAGACTGCACATTTTTCTTTCATCTCTACTAAATATTTTCAATGCTATTTAAGCCCTTTTCTTTGGATTTAGTCCCCTGGGTAGATGAGGAACATAATCATTTTATGTTTGTAGATGATTTTAAGCCTTCTCTTTATCTTTTGCTTCAGGTTGGAACTGCTGAATTTCAGAAATAGAAGGGCTTTCATTTTATAAATGAGGAAACTGAGGCCAGGGAGGTAGAGTGACCTTTATAACTGTTACACAGTGAATTAGTGGCATAGTGAAGAATAGAACCCAAGCCTTCAAACTCATTGCTATTTTCATTGTGCCAATTCCATTAATGTTTCTTCATAAGTATTAATTCTCTTTTCCAGAAACCACAAGTATTTTCCACACATTCTCTAGTTAGTCCCCACAATTGCCTTGTGGGCTGGAAAAGGCCCAATGTTGGGGCATCACAAGGTAAGATTCCTAAGTGTATGTACAAAATAATTGTAAGCTTTCAGGCAAATGAATCCTTTGATATAGTTAAGATTCTTATGCTATCTGTTCTTGCATTTTCCAAGAACAGTTCCACTAGGCAAAAGTACTAGAGGCAGAAAGAGGGATTAATGACCTTGAAATATGACCTTTGAGTTTTGGCTCCTTGCTATGGATGGAATTAGGGCCATTGCTTGAAGAGCAGGAAGCTCTAGGATATGGCCTTTTTGATCTGTCTCACAACTCAACCAGTGCTAGTTATGCTCTTGAATAGTATATATTTCTCACTGATCTAGAAAGTATATTTGACTGGCTCCAAAGGCTACAATTTCTAGTATAAGTTTTACATGCCCTGGAGGTCATCTAAAGAACCAAGTTTTTAATTTGTCATTGGTTTCTTAACCTCCTTTCATTCCCTCTCTCCCTATGGCTCACTTTTCCTAAATCTAGTTTTCATTTTCCTCTGCCCTTCAGACTCTGCCTCCCAGGTTATCATCCTTATTCTTGCTTTCCTTTCTTTCCATCTTAACTCTGTAGTTAGCCAGTTCAGTGGAACACTGTCCTCTACTTGAATCATTTGTCCTGTTGTCATTCATAACTGTACCAAACTCTAACCCTGAATTACTCCTGCCACCTTCCTCTGATTCCACTTATATGATGCTGAAACTTCTGGAAGAAGTCATGCAACCACCCTGACTAGGTCCATGATAAATATGTTATTTGTTATCATCCGGACCATTATTGCAATAAGGCAAGCCTTTTATTTTCAGATCCATTCCCCACAGTAACTTTTCTCTCCCCAAGCTTTCCATATCTCTGCTTGCCCATAACCTAATAGCAAAAATCATTATTTCATGCTTTACTGAAAAATCTGCTGGGAGTTCCCTATTTTCCCCTACTCTGTATCTTAAAATCACTTTAATGTCATCTCTCGTTCTCTTTTCCTTTTCTTCAGTCTCCAGTGAAGAGATGTCTCTTCTCTTTGCCAAGGCTAAGACTTCTTCTTGTACTTTTGGTCCCGTTCCTTTCCATTTTCCCTGGTAAATTATGCCATGTAAAAATGATCTCTGCTTCTTTCTTTCTTCAATCTGTAGTCTCTCCCTATTTCTTTTTCTGATGCGTGTAAGACTGCTTAGGTCAGTGATGGCAAACCTATGGCACAGGTGCCAAAGATGGCATGCAGAGCTCTCTCTGTGGGCATGCAGCCACCCTCCCCACCTCACCAGAGTTCATTACTGAAAAGGCAGAGGGACTCGGGCAGGGCTGCTCCCTTCACTCTGTCCACTGCACCTAATGACATTTTTTCACTTCAGGTACCCCCCTGCCCAGCAGCCCAAATGGGAGCACATAGAGGGTAAGGCGGATGGCTCACAGACTACAGAGCTAGAGGGGAGTAGAGTGCTCAAGCCACTCCCCTCCTCCTCTCTCCACTCGCTGAGGACATTTCTTACTTCACCTACCCCTCTACCCAGCAGCCCAGTGGGAGTGCTTTCTCCCTACCCTGTGTGGGGTAATGGTGGAGGAGGGCATGGCACATGATCACTGGGTTGGGGTGGGCATGGCATGGTCTGGGGAGTGAGGTTGTGGTAGGGCCTGGTACTCCATCTCTGAAAGGTTCACCATCACTGGCCTAGGTCCTTCACTTCACACTGCCTTCAAACTGTTATATTCTATCTTTATTCTCTTTCTCAGGAAGTAAACCTCTGCTTTTTTTTCTGTTTTTTCTCTTCTCCTTGCCTTCTCAACTTCTTCAACTGTCTCATTTCTGACCTGATTTCTGAAAGCGAGAATTTTTAATATCACCCATATTTCTTATAGTATGTTTCTCCCTACTCCCATGTTTTCTTGTTCTTTCCATTTACATTGTTGTAATCATTGGCTATCTTGTTTCCCAATTCTGCTTATTTCCCTTACACAGCTAGTATCTGTATCCAGACTTCAATCTAGGACTTCATCTCTCTAAGCCTTCCTTTCTCTTCACTGAGCCATCTAGCTTGCTCCATGTTCATTGTTTCTTTTCTTTTTTTTTTTTTTAAACCCTTGTACTTCGGTGTATTGTCTCATAGGTGGAAGATTGGTAAGGGTGGGCAATGGGGGTCAAGTGACTTGCCCAGGGTCACACAGCTGGGAATGTTCATTGTTTCTTACAGAGAAGTAATCTACTGTATTTGTATTTCACACTTTGCTTGACCATTCCCCAAATAATAGATATCTACTTTGTTTTCAATTCTTTGCTACTAGAAAAAGTACTGCTAAGAATTCATTTGGTGAATCCATGCATTTGCATATGTTGTGCTTCATATCTAATACTTAATCTTCAGCTCTGCTTCTTAGAACCTCTAGATTTCTTTCTTTGGTGATTTAAAATGCCACTTCTTAGATGATATCTTTCTAGATTACCTCCCTTCTCAAATGCTAGTGCCTTTTGATGACCTTTTAAAAATATATATATAATACATTATATATGTACATATATATATATAATATTCTCATATAGAATACAAGTTCCTTGAGGGCAGAGACTACTTTGTGTTTGTGTGTGTTTGTCTGTGTGTCTTTCCATGTGTCCCTTTAGAGCCTAGCATAAAATTTCACTTTATAAATGCTCGTCCATTGGTCAGTTAATCTGCTTTATCTAGGAAGCAGGTTGTCTTAGAATATTTGATTTAAAATTATATGTTTAAAATATGAGAATGAAAGCCACATCTTTTTTCAACCTTTACACTTGACGATATTTCTGTCTTTTCTGGTGAATATTACAGTTCAACATGTATTGAGTACCACCCATGTTCTAGGCATTGTACTGAGGATACAAAAGCAAACACAACATCCCTTTTCTTTAAAGAAGTTATATTTTACTAGGGGAAAGAATATGTACAGAGAAGTGGTGGCCCATGGACTGAATTTGGAAAAGTTAAGGATTTTCTGAGGTAGATGTCAGCCATTCAACTAGCATTTAGTCAGCACCCATTATATATCAGGCACTGTGCTAAATACAAAGAATGACCCAAATACCCTGTCCCTGCTCTCAAGGAGTTGAGTAGGTTAGAGGGAGACAAGATGCAAATAACTGTGTTTAAATAAGGATAGCAGGATAAATTCTGGATAGTCTCAGAGGGAAGACACTAAGATTAAGTAGTATGAGGAAAGACCTCTTGTAGAAGGTGGAATGTTAATTGAGACTTGAAGGAAACCAGGGGAATTAGAAGGCAGAGATGGGGAAGGAGAGATTTCTAAAAGTGAGGCTCATTGTCAGGAGATGGCATTTCCTGTGGGAGAAATAGCAAGGCAGCCAAAGTTTGTCAGTCAACTAATTTATTAAGCACTTTCTGTGTGCCAGGTCCTGTTAAGTACTGGGGATACAAAGAAAGGCAAAACAACTCATCCATTCCCTGCTCTCAAGTTGCTCACAGTCTGATGGGGTGCATAGGGGAATAAGGTATAAGAAACCTAGAAAGGTATAGAGAGGTGAGGTCATGAAGGGTTTTAAAAACCAAACAGGATTTCTGTATTTGATCTTGGAGGAGATAAGGAGAGTGGGGAAAGACTTGAGGCAGGGAGACCAACCAGCAGTCTACTGCTCCAGTCTAGACATGAGATGGTGAGGGCCTGTACCAAGGAGACATGTATAAGAGATGTTACCGAGATAAAAATGGCAAATTCCAGACATGAGGGACAGCCTGTGCAACAGTACCGAGTCAGTAATATTTGGGGGGCAGTGCTGGGGGGGAGCAGAGTAGCGAAGGATCTATGAGAATCTTAAAGGATGAAAAAATTTGGAAGAGCTCCCACAGTGAATGAGAGAGTTTATCAATGAGGCCTGAAAGTTTGCCTTGCCTCCATGAGGGCCCAGGTGAAATTATGTAACATACATTTGTAGTTGACCTAGTTAGTACAGTTTTGTGATTTTCACCATCTTGATTCAGCAGGCAGCAAGTGGTGAGGGTTGGTGGGCAAAATCTCCAATAGTATTAAGGAATAAAGGATTTAAGAGAAGAGGATATAGTAGAGTTGAAATGGTTCAGGCAGGGGACTAAGATAGTAAAGGAAGAAATGTGTAGCTAGTACAAGGGTAAGGCTAACAGAGCAGCTTGGGAAGAAAATGAAGGGTAGGGACATTGGAGGTCATGTTTAATACAAAGAATAGGTTTTGAGATTGCAGAGAAGAGTGAGAGATGGAAAGGCAAGCAGATTGCAAACAGAAAGTGATTTCAAAGTTCATGAACATGGAAATGGTGCTTTTGTGAGAGATGGCAAAAATCCAGGGGACAATAGATGTGCAGTGGTGAGAACAGTGGGTTATGGGAAATGATTAAGTTAAGAAGGTATCAGTATGTATGTTGAAGTCTCCTAATATGGGACCAGGAGTTGGGGAAGAAAGGCTGTGAATCAGGCATTGAACTCAGTAAAGAAGAAAGAAGAATGTCCTGGTTTGCTTGTGGACAGCAGCTACCAGAATCCCAATTGGCTGATAAATGTGGTTTTTATGAACTTCAAAGGAAGAGAAGTTAGCAAATGATGGTAAGAGAGGAAGAACCTGGAAGTGAAGAGCTGTGAAGATGGAATTGTGAGGGAAGAGATTGGAAGCTGACTAGTTAGGAGGCTATTGACATAGTAAAGACAAGAGGTGATCAGAAACTAAACTAGGGTGTGAATAGAGAGAAAAGGATGATTTACTAGGGATTGTAGGAGTAGGATCAATAAGACTTTACACCTTATTAGATATTGTGGTATGCAGGGAAATGAGGCATCAAAGGTGAACCTTAGTGACAGGAACATTAGTAGCTCTTTAAAAAGAAATAGGAAAGTTAGAAAAAGAACATGTTGGGGAAGAAAAATGATGATGTCTCTACTTAAAATTATGTTATAAAACAGTAATTGAAAGTATTTGATTTTTATTTAAGAAACAGAAGAGTAAGTCAGTAGAGCAAAAGACAAGGAAAAAACATTGAGTCTGTCACCTCTCATGGTTAGCATTCTTCATCATAGATCCTCAGAAATGGTGGTTTGTAAGAGTTCTTTAATCTTTTTGAGTTGTTCATTTTTACAATGTTGTATAAATTCTTCTCCTGGTTCTGCTCACTTTCCTGCAGCAGTTTATTCAAATCTTCCCAGGTTTCCCTTTCCCCATTTCTTACAGCACAGTATTCCATTATATTCATATTTCATAATTGGTTCAGTCTTTCCCCAGTTAATGGTCACTCCTTTAGTTTTATGCCATCAAACAAAAAAAAAAAAGAACTACTATAAATGTTTTGTTGGTTTTTTTAAACCCTTAACTTCTTTATATTGGCTCCTAGGTGGAAGAATGGTAAGGGTGGGCAATGGTGGCCAAGTGACTTGCCCAGGGTCACACAGCTGGAAAGTGTCTGAGGCCGGATCTGAGACCTAGGACCTCCCGTCTCTAGGTCTGACTCTCAATCCACTGAGCTACCCAGCTGCCCCCTACTATAAATGTTTTTTAAATCATCTGTCTTTCACAGATAATCCACAAATATTTCTAGGAGTCATCTTTTTAAAAGAAGAGATAAGTAATCACAAGAAATAAAATATATGATTTTGATTACTTGAAATTGGAACACTTTTGCATGAACAAAGTTAATGCAAAAATAACAATGTATGTGGTTGGTAGGGAGAAAAAAATCTTTGAATTAAATTATTTCTGATCATTCCAGTACCTCCCCAATGTTTGTTTGTTTTTTATTTTTTAGAAATTTTTTCCATGGTTCCATGATTCGTCCCTCCACCCCTCCACCCCTCCACCCCACCATAGCCGACTCGCATTTCTACTGGTTTTTACATGTGTCATCAATCAAGACCTATTTCCATATTATTGAGAGTTGCACGGGGGTGATCGTTTAGAGTCTACATCCCAAATCATATCCTCATCAACCCATATGTTCAAGCAGTTGTTTTTCTTCTGTGTTTCTACTGCCATAGTTCTTCCTCTGAATATGTCCATTACATTTGGTTTTACCACAGTGTGTCAGTCTCTGTGTACAGTGTTCTCCTGGTTCTGCTCCTTTCACTCTGCATCAATTCCTGGAGGTCATTGCAGTTCATATGGAATTCCTCCAATTTGTTATTCCTTTGAGCAGATACCACAATTTGTTCAGCCATTCCCCAATTTTAAGGGCATACCCTCGTTTTCCAGTTTTTTGCCACTACAAAGAGTGTAGCTATAAATATTTTTGTACATGTCTTTTTCCTTATTATCTCTTTGGGGTATAAACCCAGCAGTGGTATGGCTGGATGGCTGGTTCAAAGGTTGATTACTTGATTACTTCCGATTTATGCGATTGTATGCTTTTTCTCCCATTAGACTGTGAACTTCTTGAATACAAGAACTGTTTTTGTCTTTCCTTGTATTCCCAATATTTAGCATAGTGCTTGGCACATAAAGGTTTAATAAGTATTTATTGACTGATAAAGGACTAATGGTTGAGATTTATAGACAGCTAATAGAAAAAAGGAATAGGAAATAACCCTGTTATTTCATTGATGTAGCAAACTCTTTGGCTAAGGAAACCCCTACTTTTGCAGGCTGCCTTTCTTTATCAGCTTATTCTTAGAAAGCTTCCTAGATCACTTAAATATAATCATATAGTCAGCAAATGTCAGAGGTAGAACTTGAACCCGTCATCCCAGCTCCAAAGCCAGTCCTCCATCCTCCAAATCAAACTGACTTTGTAAAGTGCTATATATATGTTATTTTTATTTGTTATTCTCTTAGTGGCTAGTGGTTGATGCTTTTCTACATGCTTTTCTACTAGGTTCAATGCAGTATGTGATTGTAGATTGCAGATCACTTTTGAAGTGCTATGTAAATTTGCAGTGTTGTGGATTTCTGTGTGAAGGGAGTCAGATGTTTAGAAATAAAGGGGAAATGGGGACAGCTAGGTGGCTCAGTGGATTCAGTCCCAGAAGTCAGTCCCAGAAACAGAAGATCCAGATGTGGACTCAGATGCTTCCTAGCTGTGTGACCTTGGGCAAGCCACTTAACTCACATTGCCTAGCCCTTACCACTCTTCTACCTTGGAACCAATACACAGTATTAATTTTAAGATGGAAGTTAAAAAAAAGAGAGAGAAAAGAAATAAGGAGAAGTAAAGAGGAAAAGCCAGACAGGAATGATCAAAGAGCTCAGAAGAAAGAAGGTTCCAAGACCTTGAGCATAAGCCACTAAATCAACAGAGAAACTATTAAGAAAAGAAGAAAATTTGGTTTTTGGAAATAGTTAACAAGTTCAAGCCTTATGAATAAATATTGCAAAACAAAGGAAAATAACAATGCTGAGGAAACAGAGGACCCTTTAGAATTTGAGGAGAACATAGAACCACAACATGTCGTTCCTGAGTGGATTAAAAAAGAAATGAAAATTACAAGAGAAAAATTTGTGAGGGCTTCCACAGTAGAAATAATTGGTAGAATAGAAAAATCTGAATCTGAAATATGAAGGCTCACCAAAGAAAGAAGAAGCTGATGGGGAATACAAATACATAGATGTGAAGACAATCTAGGGGAAGAAAAGAAAAAAAGCAACAACACTAAAAGAAAACATGCTCTCTATTCAAGCAAAACATGATTATCTTGATAGCAAGATACATAGACCAACCTAAGGACAATAAACCCCAAAGGAAAATATGACAAGTCAAAAAAATTTGAATACCAAATGCAAGAAATAATACAGGAAAACTGCCCAAGGATTTCTGAACAAAGTAAAGGAAAACCAATTGAAAGATTGCTTCCCAAAAAATCTGGATCTGCCAACTTCAAGATATATACTGGTTAAATTTAATGATTTAATTCTGAAGCAACAAATTTTGCATGTATCTGAGAGAAAGACCCGCAAATACAAAGGGAATTAGAATTACACATGATTCTTCTATGTCTACACGGAATAGAATACATTCCAAAGAGCAGTGGACTTCAGGGTGTAGCCTAGGATTGCTTACCCTGAAAATCTGTGCTTAAGCATAAATGAAAAAAAGATGAATATTCAATAATAAAGAGGTGATTAAAACATTCTTAGAAAACCAGACCTGAAGAGATTGTTTCTTAAACTCCCTTGAAAACAGAAATATAGGAGAGGGAAATGAATGCAGTAGCCAGGAGCGTCATAGCAATAGAGTGACAGCAGAGATATCCAAAAGAGACATTTCTAAATGTACACAAGGAGACAGGTGAGTAGAAGTCATATGGAGGTAATGGTGGAGATGTGGGCTAGCAATGAAAGGAAGGTGACTACAATGGTCACCCAAGAAAAGAAGGTCCTATAGGAAAGTGAATGAGGAGGGGAGAATTGAAAAGGGGGAGAAA
The DNA here is from genome assembly GCF_016433145.1 of Gracilinanus agilis. Classification (NCBI taxonomy): domain Eukaryota; kingdom Metazoa; phylum Chordata; class Mammalia; order Didelphimorphia; family Didelphidae; genus Gracilinanus; species Gracilinanus agilis. The sequence continues at coordinate 226,344,477 of NC_058133.1, read as the reverse complement.
AAGAAAGAGGCTTTTCTTTTTTTTTTTTTAATGTTGGGACTAAAGAATACTCCTGTGGGTGAAGAGAGATATTTTGTGAAGGGAGATGGGGACTATATGCTGAGTCTGTGGGGATTTGGTGCATGAAAAGACTAATTGTCCTGCCTCAAGATGGACAAGTGGTGGTGATTGAGTATGGTTTGAAACCCTTAGTGGTAACTGGCATCTGGGAGAATGGGAGGGTATGGACCTAGGAAGTGAATTTTGAGGTACATGAAGAAAAAAGGTGAAGGGAATTTATAGGTTAGAGATGAACTGCATAAAAAGGAATCTGATGTGGGAAAATGTTCTCTTGGCAGGATTTGTTATTTTTTTGGTAGCAATACACAGAGGAAAATAGGAATCTATATAGCAGTCTCTACAAGATGGGGAGAAACTGCTTAGTAGTGAGAGCCTAGAAGAGATACCTTGGAAGTTTTGACTACATGAAGAATACAGAGAGTAGAGAAGACTATAATGATTATGAACTAGAGAAGGAGGATCTAGAGAAGATAGAAAGAGAGTGGAAAATGACAAGAATGAGTCAAAATGGTGGAGTACAGGCAGCAATCCAGCAGAATTCTCCCCACATTTCCCACCAGACAACTTTAAAATACCTCCTAAAATCAAATTTTGGAGCTACAGAGCCAGCAAAAGGCCAGAGTAAGACATCTTCCAACCTAAGTTAACTTTAGGATACTCGCAAGAGAGATCTGTGATACTGGATATGGACTGGCCTGGAGCATGGCTGCAGGACCAGCAGTGTGTCTTGGAGGCAACTTCAAGAGAAGCAGACTCAGGAGCTCTCAGTAAGATTATAGCACTGGGTGCAGCTGATGTTGATTGACAACTCATACCTAGTTCTGGGTTACAATTAGGATGGAGAGGAGCATTCATGATCAGTTACAAGGAAAGCAGGAACCCTAGTCACAATACTGAAGCAGAGAGGAGCAACAGCACTTTTGGCAGCAGAGAAGTAGAGAACCTGGTTACATTCATAGGACTAAAAGGAGTATTAATACTTGTAACTGCATGAGAGCAGGGGCCTTTCCTGAGTAAAAATCAAAGCACAGACCGGGCAACTAGTGATCACTATCTCCCCTGAATCACATAGCCTTGGAACCACTGAAAACTTGCAAACCCTCAGATATAGGTCTTAAAAAACAGCACAAAAGAACTTTCCCAACCCCACCCCACACTGCCAGATGAGTAGAGCCCAACTTTTAGAGTCAAGAAATAGACTGGGAAAATGAGCAAATAAACAAAAAAAGCTACTAGAGTGACAGGAAATACCAAGACATAAACTTGGAGAATAATGTGAAAACAAGTACAAGCAAAGGCTCTAAGAAAAATGCTAACTGGACCCAGGCCGAACAAGAATTCCTAGAAGAGTTAAAGAAAGAAATGAGTGGTAGAGGAAAAATTGAAAAAGAAGTGAGCGGCAAAAAACTGGAAAGCGAGGGTATGCCTTTCAATTGGGGAATTGTGGTTGTATGTTGGTGATGGAATACTATTGTGCTCAAAGGAATAATAAACTGGAGGAATTCCATGTGAACTGGAAAGACCTCCAGGAATTGATGCAGAGTGAAAGGAACAGAGCCAGAAGAACATTGTACACAGAGACTGACACACTGTGGTAAAATCAAATGTAATGGACTTCTGTACTAGCTGCAATGCAGTGACCCAGGACAATTCTGAGGGATTTATGGAAAAGTACGATACCCACATTCAGAGGAAACACAGAAGAAAAACAACTGCTTGAACACTTGGGTTGATGAGCACATGATTAGGGATGTAGAACCAAAAGGACCACACCAACACAACTATCAATAATATTTAAATAAGTCTTGATTGATGACACTTGTTAAAACCAGTGGAAATGTGCATTAGCTATGGGGAGAGGGAGTTTGAGGGGGTAAAGGGGAAAGTAAAAACATGAATCATGTAACCATGGAAAATTTTTCTAAAAATAAAAATAAACTAATTTGCAAACTTCAAAAAAAAAGAAGAAAAAGAAGTGAGCGATGCAAGAAAATTATGGAGAGAATTAACTGTTAAAAGAGACAGAAAAAAATACTGAAGAAAAGAACTTCTTTAAAAGCCTAGTTGGCCAAATTGGGGGAAAAAAAAAATCTTCCTGAAGAAAATACCTTAAAAATCAGAGGACACATCAACAAACAACAAAAAGAAGTAAAAAGAATGAAAAAAAAATAAAAGAAAATGTGAAATATCTCATCACAAAAACAATTGACCCAGAAAATAAATCAAGGAGAGATCATTTTTAAATTATTTGAGGAGGATTCTGGGAAGATGGCGGCTTAGACGGAGCAAAACTTCAGACCTCCATACCCTTCCACACCGAGATAAAAAACAAAGCACTTCGAGGGGAAAGAAAACCAAATCTAACAACAGGGCAGAGCTAATGCTGGACTGCTCAAGAGGTACACCAATAAAAAAAAGGCCTGAATTCCTGAACTGTTGGGTTTGAGAGCCCCTCCCCCATGTGCTATGCAGAATCTCTAGTGGCTCCTGGAATCTCTGGGTGGGCAAACACACTAGTCCGTAGAGAGAGCCTTGCTGGTGCTGGGCTCAGGGCATTGAACACAAACACAGGGAGGCGAGCAGAGGGGGCACCCTAGGTGTAAGGAAAACACTCCATCTTGCTCCCCCTTCTCTCCAGGTTTTAGCCTCAGGGCACACCAAGCTCTACAGATCAATCCTGTCCTGGCTTAATCCCATTAATAAGATAGATAAGAAGTCTTCAGAGGGCAGGGAAACTCCAACACCCCTCCCCCATAGACTACAGAGAAAGTAGCTACAAATTTCTATTGCCAGCTGGGGAAGATCTTACATCAAAGCCTATTAAAACATCTACTTAACCTAATCAGTCAGCAAAGCAGACAAGGCCTAGGAGGGAAAGAAGGAAAAATATGAGTAAGCAACAGAAAAAGAAAAAAAGAAATTACAAGAGGAAATGAAATAGAAGATGATCAAGGAAGTCCAAGCAGAACCAAAGTAACTAGTGAATTGGATACAGGCTTTGCAAGATCTCATAATTCAATTAACTCAAGAACTCAAAAAATAATCAAGAGAAGCTGAAGACAATTGGAAAAAGGAAATACATGAATTAAAATAAGAAAATAGTGTCTTGAAAGCCAAAATTGACTAGCTTGAAAAAGAAACAAAGAAGGTGAAAGATGACCTACCTACAAAGAAAATCTGACCAGAAGGAGGAGGATGACCAAAAAGGCAGGGATGAAATTCAGTCTTTAAAAATCAGAATCCCAACAACTAGAAGCAAATGACTTCACAAGGCAGCAAGAATATATAAAACAAAATCAAAAGAATGAAAGAATTGAGGAAAATGTGAGACACCTCATTGACACAACCACAATCTTGAAAACAGATCTCGGAGAGACAATTTAAGAATTATTGGTCTACTGGAACATCCTGACAAAAGGAAAAGCCTGGATTTCATCCTACAAGAAATTATACAAGAAAATTACTGAACAAGAGGGAAAAGTGGAAATTGAAAGAATCCACAGATCACCTCCTACATTTAATCCACAACTAACAACTCCCAGGAATACTATAGCCAAATTCAAAAATTACCAGACCAAGGAAAAAATTTTACAAGCTGCTAAGAAGTCATTCAGATACCAGGGAATCACCGTTAGGATAACACAGGATCTGGTTGCATCTACAATGAAGGACCGGAAGGCATGGAATATAATATTCCGAAGAGCAAGGGAACTGGGCCTACAACCAAGAATCAACTATCCAGCAAAACTTATTATATTCTTTCAGGGGAAAGTATGGTCATTTAATAAAATTGAAGACTTCCAAGCATTCATGAAGAAAAAACTGGACTTAAACAGAGAATTTGCTGCCCAAACACAGAACTCAAGAGAATCACCAAAAGGTAATTAAAAGAAGAGGGGAGGAAAAAAAAATTTATAACCTTTTCTTTAAGGGACCCAATAAGTTCAAATGATTTGTATCCCTATAAGAAAAGATGATATTGGTAACTCTTACAAATTGTTATTACCATCAGGATAGCCAGAAATATTCTCAGAGGGAACAGTGACAAACTGTATAGGATGAAATGTCAAGATATATATGTATGTATAAATATATATAAAACTAGAGGTAAAAAAAAGAATATTAAGAGAAATGGGAAAAGAGACAAAATAGAGTAAATTTATATTCCATAAAGAAGTGCATGGTGAGAACAGGGGAGAGGAACAAAAACACTGGAAGGGTAAAGAGGTTGGAGAGAGGAAATACTTAATTCTTAAGTGCATTGAAATTAGCTTAAAGAGGGAAGAACAATGAGATCATTGGGGCAGAGAATTGATTCATGCCCTATAGAGAAGTAGAAGTAATAAGAAGGGAGGGGGGAGAAAGGGAAGTACAATAAGGGAGGGGACTAGGAGGACTGAGTAAAAACGAAACACTGGTATAGAAGGAAATAGTGAAAGAAGAAAGGGCATGACAAGGAGAGGGAATCAAAATATTGGGGAATACACAACTGATAATTATAACTCTTGACTGTGAAGGGGAAGAACTTGCCCATAAAATGGAAGCAAATAGCAAAATGGATTAGAAACCAAAATCCTATCATATGTTGTCTACAAGAAAGACAAATGAGGCAGGTAGACTTACATAGAGTAAAAATAAAAGGCTGGAGCAAAATCTATTGGACTTCAACTGAGAAAAAGAAGGCAGGAGCTATAATCATGATATCTGACAAAGCCAAAGTAAAAATAAATCTGGTTAAAAAGATAGGGAAGGTAATTACATCTTGATAAAACACAGTATAGCCAGTGAAGAAATAGCAGTACTCAACACGTATGCACCAAATAGTATAGCATCTAAATTTCTAAAGGAGAAACTGGCAGAGCTCAAGGAGAAAATAGATAGTAAGACAATACTAGTAGGAGACCTGAACCTTCCCTTATCAGATCTAGATAAATCAAACCAAAAACTAAATAAGAAAGAGGTAAGAGAGGTGAATGAAATCCTAGAAAAATTAGAGTTAATAGATATGAAGAGAAAAATAAATAGGGACAAAAAGGAATGCACCTTTTCAGCAGCACATGGTACATTCACAAAGATTGACCATGAACTAGGGCATAGAAACATGGCAAACAGATGCAAAAGAGCAGAAATAATAAATGCAACCTTTTCAGATGATAATGCAATAAAAATAATAATTAGTAAAGGTAATTGGATAGGCAAATCAAAAACTAATTGGAAACTAAATAATATGATTCTCCAAAATCAGTTAGTTAAAGAACAAGTCATAGAAACAATTAACGATTTCATAGAAGAGAATGACAATGATAAGACATCCTACCAAAATCTATGAGATGCAGCCAAAGCAGTATTGGGTGGGGGGAGGAGATTTATATCTTTGAGTGCATATATTAACAAATTAGGGAGGGTAAAGATCAATGAATTGGGCATGCAAATCAAAAAACTAGAAAGCGAACAAATTAAAAATCCCCAGATGAAAACTAAATTAGATATCATAAAAAGTAAAAGAGAAATTAATAAAATCAAAAGTAAAAGAACTATTGAGTTAGTAAATAAGACCAGAAGCTGGTACTTTGAAAAAAAAAAAACAAATAAAATTGACAAAGTACTGGTCAACGTAATAAAAAAAAAAAAATGAAAGAAGAAAACCAAATTGACAGTATCAAAGATGAAAAGGGAGACCTCACCTCTAATGAAGATGAAATTAAGGCAATCATTAAAAAATATTTTACCCAATCATATGGCAATAAATATAGCAATCTAGGTGATATGGATGTATATTTACAAAAATTTAAATTGCCTAGATTAATAGCAGAAGAAATAGAATACTTAAATAATCCCATATCAAAAAAAGAAATGGAACAAACCATCAAAGAACTCTCTAAGAAAAAATCCCTAGGATCAGATGGATTCACAAGTGAATTCTAGCAAACATTCAAAGAACAACTAATCCCAAATAATATAAATTATTTGACATGATAAGCAAAGGACTTCCACCAAATTCTTTTTATGACACAAAAATGGCACTGATCCTAAAGCCAGGTAGATCAAAAACAGAGAAAGAAAAAAGACTCCAGCAAGTCATCACTAGGGTTATGCATTATGAGCAGGCGGGATTTATACCAGGAATGCAAGGATGGCTCAATATTAGGAAAACCATTCACATAATTGACCATATCAGCAAGCTAACAAACAAAAATCACATGATTATATCAATAGATGCAGAAAAAGCCTTTGACAAAATACAACACCCATTCCTATTGAAAACACTAGAAAGTATAGGAATAGAAGGGCCTTTCCTAAAAATGATAAACAGTATATATCTTAAACTATCAACAAGCTTTATCTGCAGTGGGGACAAACTAGAAGCATTCCCAGTAAGATCAGGAGTGAAACGAGGATGCCCATTATCACCTCTATTATTTAACATTGTTCTAGAAACACTAGCAGTAGCAATTAGACAAGAAAAAGAAATTGAAGGTATTAAAATAGGCAATGAGGAGACTAAGCTATCAATCTTTGCAGATGATATTAAAAATCCTAGAGAACTTTAAAAATCCTAGAGAATTAACTAAAAAGGTAGTGGAAATAATCAACAACTTTAGCAAAGTTGCAGGATACAAAATAAATGCACATAAATCATCAGCATTTCTATATTTCCAGCATATCTCAGCTACAAGAGTTAGAATGAGAAATACCATTTAAAATCACCCTAGACCAGTGATGGGCAAACTATGGCCTGCAGGCCAGATTCGGGCCCCCCCAAAATTTTCTCTCCAGCCAAGCAACATTATTCCTAATCTGATGAATACAATGAGTAGGATACAGTACAATGAAGCTTCAAAAGAGTTGCCTTAGAAACAGATTGACAGATGGGCATTTCCTTTCCTTTGGCCCTTTCTTTAAAAAGTTTTCCCATCACTGCCCTAGTCTATATAAAATACTTAGGAATCTACCTACCAAAACAAAGACAGGGATTATATGAACACAGCTACAAAACACTTTCCAAACAGTTAAAACTAGATCTAAAGGGCAGCTGGGTAGCTCAGTGGAGTGAGAGTCAGGCCTAGAGACAGGAGGTCCTAGGTTCAAACCCGGCCTCAGCCACTTCCCAGCTGTGTGACCCTGGGCAAGTCACTTGACCCCCATTGCCCACCCTTGCCAATCTTCCACCTATGAGACAATACACCGAAGTACAAGGGTTTAAAAAAAAACAAAAAACTAGATCAAAACATTGATTGCTCATGGGTAGGATGAGCTAACATAATAAAAATGACCATTCTACCCAAATTAATTTAGTTATTTAATTCCATACCTATCAAACTACCAAGAAATTTTTTTTTAAACCCTTGTACTTCGGTGTATTAGCTCATAGGTGGAAGATTGGTAAGGGTGGGCAATGGGGGTCAAGTGACTTGCCCAGGGTCACACAGCTGGGAAGTGGCTGAGGCCGGGTTTGAACCTAGGACCTCCTGTCTCTAGGCCTGACTCTCACTCTACTGAGCTACCCAGCTGCCCCCACCAAGAAATTTTTTTACTGAATTAGAAAAAACTATAACAGTTAATTTGGAAGAACAAAAGATAAAGAATATCAAAGGAAATAATGAAAAAGAAATGTGAAGGAGGGGGGCCTAGCAGTACCAGATCTTAAACTGTACAGAAAATGAACAAACCATCAAAGAACTCCCTAAGAAAAAATCCCCAGGACTAGATGGATTCATAAGTGAATTCTATCAAACATTCAAAGAGCAACTAATCCCAATACTATACAAATTATTTGACATGATAAGCAAAGGAGTTCTACCAAATTCCTTTTATGACACAAATATTGATTTCTGTATTTAAAGCAGTGGTCATCAAAACACTGGCTAAGAGACAGAAGGGAAGATCAGTGGAATAGACTTGGGGTAAATGGCCTCAGCAAGACAGTCTATGATAAACCCAAAGAGCCCAGCTTTGGGGATAAAATTCCACTATTTGACAAGAACTGCTGGGAAAATTGGAAAACAATATGGGAGAGATTAGGTTTAGATCAACACCTCACACCCTACACCAAGATAAATTCAGAATGGGTGAATGACTTGAATATAAAGAAGGAAACTGTAAGTCTATTAGGTAAACACAGAATTGTATACTTGTCAGCTCTCTGGGAAAGGAAAGATTTTTAAACCAAGCAAGATTTAGAAAATATTACAAAATTTACAATGAATAATTTTGATTACATTAAATTAAAAAGTTTTTGCACAAACAAAACCAATGCAACCAATTAGAAGGGAATCAAAAAATAAAAAATCATTATAACAAACTCTGACAAAAGTCTAATTATTCAAATATATAAGGAGCTAAATCAATTGTACAAAAAAATCAAGCCATTCCCCAATTGATAAATGGGCAAGGGACATGAGTAGGCAATTTTCAGATAAAGAAATCAAAACTATCAGTATGATGAAAAAATGTTCTAAATCTCTTATAACTAGAGAAATGCAAATCAAAACAACTCTAAGGTACTACCTCACACCTAGCAGATTGGCTAATATGATAGCAAAGAAAAGTGGTAAATGTTGGAGGGGATGTGGCAAAATTGGGACATTGATGCATGGCTGGTGGAGTTGTGAATTGATCCGACCATTCTGGATAGCAATTTGGAACTATGCCCAAAGGGCTTTAAAAGACTGTCTGCCGTTTGATCCAGCCATACCATTGCTGGGTTTATGCCTCAAAGAGATCATAAGGGAAAAGATATGTACAAAAATATAGCCACACTCTTTGTAGTGGCAAAAAACTGGAAAATCAGGGTATGCCCTTAAATTGGGGAATGAGTGAACAAATTGTGGTATCTGCTGATGATGTAATACTAGTCTGTGGTCAAAGGAATAATGAACTGGAGGAATTCCATGTGAACTGAAATGACCTCCAGAATTGATGCAGAGTGAAAGGAGCAGAATCAGGAGAACATTATACACAGAGACTGATACACTGTGGTAAAATCGAATGTAATGGACTCCTGTACTAGCAGCAGTGCAATGATCTGGGACCGTTCTCAGGGATTTATGGATAAGAATGCTATCCACATTCAGAGGAAGAACTATGGCAGTAGAAACACAGAAGAAAAACAACTGCTTGAACACATGGGTTGATGTGGATATTATTTGGGTTGTAGATTCTAAAAGATCACCCCAGTGCAATTATCAACAATATGTGTCAGCTTTGGGGCGTGGGGGTGGGGTGTGTGTGGAGGGGAGAGTAAGAACATGTAACCATGGAAAATTTTTCTTAAAAAATAAATAAAATTATTTCAGGAGGGCAGCTAGGTAGGTGGCTCAGTGGATAGAAAGTCAGATCTGGAGATGACAGGTGCTGGATTCAAATCTGGCCTTATATACTTCCTAAATGTGTGACCTTGGACAAGTCGCTTAACCCCATTTAACTAGCCCTTACCACTCTTCTGCCTTTGAACTGGTACTTAATATCAATTATAAGGCAAAATGTATGTTTTGTTTTGTTTTTTTAAAGAATTTTTGGACTAGGGGACAGCTGGGGAGCTCAGTGGATTTAGTGCCAGGCCTAGAGATGGGAGGTCCTAGGTTCAAATGACCTCAGACACTTTCTAGTTGTGTGACCCTTGGCAAGTCACTTGACCCCCATTGCCTAGCCCTTACCACTCTTCTGCCTTGGAGCCAATACACAGTACTGACTCCAAGATGGAAGGTAAGGGTTTAAAAAAAAAAAAAGAATTATTGGACTAAATATTTTACATTTTTATGCATGGAAGATCTATATCAGATTGCTTATACTCTCAGGGAAGGGGAAGGGGAGGGAGGGAAAGAAAACTTGGAACTTAAATTTTTTTTTAAATTATGTTAAAATTAGCTTTGCATGCAATTGGGAGAAAGTTAAATTAAAAAGAAAATTAATTTGGGGGTAGCTGGGTGGCTCAGCAGATTGAAAGCCAGGCATAGAGACAGGAGATCCTAGGTTCAAATTTGGCCTTAGACACATTCCCTAGCAGTGTGACCCTGGGCAAGTCACTTAACCCCCATTGCCTAGCCCATACCATTCTTCTGTCCTGGAACCAATACACAATATTGATTCTAAGATGGAAAGTAAGGGTTTTTAATTTAAAAAAAATTTTTTTTAATTTAAGTTTAACAGACTACCTGAAAGCCATGATTTAAAAGAAGAATCTAGACATCACATTTCAAAAAAATTATTAAAAGAACACTGCCCTGATATCTTAGATCCAAAGAATAAAAAGGAAATTGAAAGAATCTACTGATCAATTCATGAAAGAGAAAAAGTTTTCATCCCAAAACAAAAACTCCCAGGTGATGCCAGAGTGTGTGTGTGAAAATAGGTATACTAATAAACCACTGGTGAAATTGTGAACTGGGCCAACCATTCTAAGGAGCAGTTTGGTTCTATGCATGTCCTTTGACTCAGAAATACCACTACAAAATCTGAATCCCAAAGAGATCACAGGAAAAGGACCTATACTGATATACAGAAATATTTATAGTAGCTCTACTTGTGGGACCAAAGAATTGGTAATTGAGGGGATGTTTATCAGCTGGGAAATGGCTGAACAAGTTTTGTGGCATATGATTGTGATGCAGTATTGTTGTACTATAAGAAACGAGGGGAGTGGTTCCAAAAGAAACAGCATGTCTATATGAACTCTGATGCAAAGTGAAGTGAGAAAAACTCAGAGATCATTGTGCACAATGGCAGGAATGTAATAATGATGAACTGTGAAAGTCTTGGCTACTCTGATCAATACAGAGTCCTTCCAAAGGACTCTTGGTGGAAAAATACTGTCACTCTCCAGAAAGAAAACCAATGAATTTAGTGCAAATTGAAGAATCATTTTCTTGCTTTCTTTTTTCTTTTCTTTCCCTCCCACTCCCTTCCACAATATGGCTAATATGGAATTATGTTTTGCAGGATTTCACATGTATAATTAACATAATTTTACTTCCTTTTTCACTGGGTTGGGGAAGAATAGGAGGGAGAGAATTTGGAACTCAAAATTCAAAAACAAAGAATGCTAAAAATAAATAATAATGTTTTAAATGAAGAGAATAAGAGAAGTCCTCTGTGGAAAAGAGCACACTACAAAAGGAATTTTAGAAACTAAGAGAGGGGAGAAGAAGTAGAGGAGCTAAATAACTAGATAAAAGCAGGAAAGAAAAAGACACAAGTAAGCAATACTCCAAAAGGAAAAGTCTAACAAACAGGAAATGAGTTCTGGGTTGAGAGAAAGAGAACTAGTGGAGGAAAGCCTATTTTTACAAAGATTCATTTAAAGTGACTGAAGAGATATAGTATTGTTTATAGCAGAAGAGGGAGAAAAATCCCAACTTGAAAAACCCCAGTAGTAGAAACAAATAAAGTAAAATATGATCATAACTTTACATATGAATGTATTAAAGAATAAAAATTAAAAAGAATGACAGATTGGAAAAGGAACCTTACAATCTTTTGCTTGGAAGAAACAAAGTTAAAGAACAAAACTATGTACAAAATAAAACTGAGGGAGTAGGAAATTTTATTATTTATTCAGGACATCCAAAAAATAGATTTTCTAGCATTCTAACAAAGCAAAAACAGTCATTCAAACAAAGAAATTAAATTACGTGAAAGGAAATGTAAATGATAAACAAACATTAACAAACTCATCTTCCAAATGCCTTAATTTTCACATAAAGGAAATATCTGAGCTACAGAAGATGTAGACAGTAATTCAATAGTAAGAGGAGACTTCAACGGTCCTCTTTCAATTTTGTATAAAACTAATAGGTAAACAAAAGGGGAAATATGGAACAAGGTAAATTGCTGAGGAAATTAGAAATAAAAAATTTAATGATGTCTCCTAAATGGGACTACAAAAGAACATATGTATTTTTCAGTACCACACAACACTGTACAAAAATTGACCATGTTCTAGGGCACAGAGATATTGTAAAGAAATATAAAAAGACAGTGAATATACCCTATATAGACCATAATAATAGAAAATAGTTGAGGCACCACAAACAGTAGACATAGACCTAAATGGAGAATTAACAATATAATCCTAAATAACGAGTGGATTGGGGGCAATTAGGTGGCTCAGTGGATTGATTGCCAGGCCCATAAACAGAAAGCCCTTGGTTCAAATTTGGCCCTAGACACTTCCTAGTTGTGTGATTCTGGGCAAGCCACCTAGCTTCCATTGCCTATCCCTTACTATTTTTCTGGCTTGGAACCAATACACTATTGATTCTAAGACAGAAGGTAAGGGTTTAAAAAAAATGAGTGGATCAAAGAATAAATCATAGAAACAGTAATCATATGAAAGAAAATTAAAGTGATGAAACAATATGCCAAGAATTCTGAGATGCAGCTAACACAGACCCTGGAAAAAATACCAACATACCTTAGCAAACAGGGGGAAAAATGAGCAGTAGTTAATTGAATATGGATTTTTCAAAATTAGAAGGCCAACAAATAAACCTAAAATAAGTACCCCAAAAAGGAGATATTAAAAACTAGGTGAGAAATAGATTTGGAAAACCAAAAGCTATAGAGATGAATCAATAAAACTAAAAGCAAATTCTTTGAAAAGACTAATAAACTCGATAAATCTTTAGCTAATCTGATTTAAAAGAAAACAAAAAACCAAATTGAAATCACAGATGAAATTACATCAAAATCATAGAAAAATAATCAGAACCTATTGTATACAATTACGTGCTAACAAAACTGAGATATGAAAAAGAAATATAGGAATACCTTCAAAAATATAAAATGCTTAAAATCATTAAAAGATCAGATCGATTTTAATCCAATCTCAGAAAAAGAAGTTGAAATAGCTGTAAAAGAAATACCAAAAGAAAAAACTGATCTGAGGGACTCACCACAAATCTTTAAAGAACAGTTATTACCCATATTTCACAAACTCTTAAAACAAAACTGAGAAACATAAGGGCAGCTGGGTGATTCAGTGGATTGAAAGCCAGGCCCAGAGATGGGATGTCCTGGGTTCAAACCTGGCCTCAGACACTTCCTAGCTGTGTGACCCTGGGCAAACTACTTAACCCCCATTACCTAGCCCTTACCACTCTTCTGCCTTAGAAACAATACGCAGTATTGATTCTAAGACGGAAGGTGAGGGTTTAAAAAAAATTTTTTTTTTCTTAAGAAAAGAAAAGAAAAGAAAAGAAAAGAAGTCACTCTAGGATGAATGGGAACTTCTTAGTGAAAGGAGCAGATCCAGGAGACATTGTACACAGAGACTGATACACTGTGGTACAATCGAACATAACGGACTTCTCTACTAGCAGCAATGCAAGATCCAGAGCAAGGCTGAGAGACTTATGAGAAAGAAAACTAGCCACATTGAGAGGAAGAACTGTGGGAGGAGAAACACAGAAGAAAAACAACTGCTTGAACACATGGGCTTTTGGGGATATTATTGGGGATGTAGACACTAAATGATAACTCTAGTCCAACTATCAATAATATGGAATTAGGTCTTGATCAATGATACATGTAAAACCCATTGGAATTGTGCATCAGCTAAGGGGGGTGAAGGAGGTTTGGGGGAGAGGGAAAGAACATGAAACATGTAACTAGGGGAAAATATTCAAAATAAAATTTAAAAAACTGAATGGGAACTTCTTAGGAATGAAATTGATTTAAAGAAACCATTCTAAGTAGGAAAGGAAGGAATTCTTAAAGAGATTGATTTGTATGCACAGGGAAGAGAATAGGAGATTCAGAAAGAAATAGATAGCTTCAGGACATGACAAATGGATAGTTTTTTAAAAGGTGTAGTTGATATACAGTTTCATGTTTTTATCTCCAGTACATTTCAAAAAATGCTTCACTGATGGTCTTAGCATTCTTTTTCTTCCTTGCTGTCATTCATTTCCTTGTTTATCTTTTTTAACCATGCTGTTTAGAGTTACCTTAGTCTGAGATTATGATTGTCTATGCTTACTTTTTTGAGTTCATCTATAACATAATAAATTCTTCTTTAGCCCTTCAATTTAATTTTTCCTTCTATTAACTTTCTTGTAAAAAACATTTCATCAGATTCTCCTTTCTAAGCCATTCATTCTACTGTCCTCTTCAGTTTTATTGATTGGTTCACCCTATTCATAATCATGGCTTTGATAGTTGTATATTTCCCTCCATCATATCATCTCTTGGCTTCCCAATCCCCTTTTTTCAGAGAAGATGAAGGTAATGGGGAAAAGGAAATGTTACCAGAACTAGTGTTGTACATTCGAAGAGATCTGCTTTAATTCCTGGTCTCATCATTAGAAGATAAAGCTTTAAGTCTGGAGTCAGGGAGACCTGAGATCATATCTGGCCCTAGACACTTAATAACATTGTAACCTTGGGCAAGTCACCTTCTTTCTTATTTCAGTTTCTCCTTCTGTAAAGTGAGGATAAATGATAGTTGCTATAAAAAAGTAAGTAATCTGAGTGGGTCTCAAAGGCAATTTGGGTGTGAGGAAGGATATAGGGGATAGGATAATTATAAGGTGATTGGAGGAGGAATGAAGGTACGGGAAGGTATATAGGAGATAAGGGAAGTGGGGTATGTAGGAGAGGGTGGCTCAAACAGGTTTATTCACAGAGGCTAGAGACAGAGGATATTGGGGAAGATAGGCTTAACCCTTCCAGACAAAGAAAGGTATCTCTATAGGTACAAAGGAGTTGGGCCAGTCAGATATGTTTTAACTCTGGGGGGCAGCTGGGTAGCTCAGTGGAGTGAGAGTCAGGCCTAGAGACAGGAGGTCCTAGGTTCAAACCTGGCCTCAGCCACTTCCCAGCTGTGTGATCCTGGGCAAGTCACTTGACCCCCATTGCCCACCCTTACCAATCTTCCACCTATGAGCCAATACACTGAAGTACAAGGGTTTAAAAAAAAGAAATGTTTTAACTCTGGCTGGAGTGCTTCTCTAGTCAGTTTCCAAAGTTCCTCAAGGGAGGAGTCAAAGGGGCTCCTCCCTGCCAGAGAAACTGTTAGTAGCAGGAAGTCTCAGGTAACCACTTCCTGCCAAGATGGATGCCCACAGTTCCCTCAAGAAAATAAAAGAAAATGATTCCTTCCCTTTCAGCCCTTGTCTTAATTTTGACACAATGATTCACCAGAGGGTTTGAATAGGTAAAAAGGGGATTTATTACTACCAGGGTCAGTCAGAAGGGGAAAGGGGTTTAGGGTTTTCTAATTGCTGCTAGGGAGTGGGGTGATGGTGAGGGAAGGGTCGCAGGAGAGGTTTAGATTCTCCCAGTCAGGAAAATTTGACTGCCTTTTAAGTAACGTCTTTATCAAATCACTAAAACTAGGGGTAACTTTATTTGAGGATACTCTACTTGTCTATAGAAACTAAACCCACAATGTCCAATCACCCAACCCTCCCTTCCACCCAGGGACCAAAGGAAATTTAGGGGAAGGGGAGGGATGTAGATGGAGAGATCAGGGAGAGGTCCAGAGAAATGAGATAGGTCTAAATTTCCCCAAGATAAGCACAGGCCAAGGCCGAAGCAATTAGGTCAAAGCCAAGCTAAAAGGCCTAAGCTACCAGGCTAAGCCAAAGCAAAAGCCTCCAGCCACAGTGAAAGCCAGAAGGCCAAAAACCCTGTCAGTTGGAACTTAACCTCTATTTATAGCTTCAAGTTCTAACTGACTTTCTGAAGATTCTAAGATCTTTAACTGAGTTTTTGTGACTGTTAGAAATTACAGAAGCAAAGGTTTCTATTAGCCACCGTGCATTACATAGTACATAACCTCCCAGGGTTGTTGTGAGAATCAGACGAGATAATATTTTTAAAGTACATTTTATTAGCACACTGCCTTTTATATAGTAGGCACTTAATAAATGCTTATTCTTTTCCCCATTTTTTCCTTATATGATTTGCCCTCCAAAGTTCAAGTTCATTCATATTACAGTTTCCTCTTCAATACTAGCCTCCCTCTTAAATTCTTCTCTCTTATTTCTTTGTCCCAATCTGTTTCTTTATGTTTATTCCCCATGTGTGCCAAACTTTGTGTGTATCTGCAGGTTTATATATGTGTGTGTGTGTGTGTGTGTGTGTGTGTGTGTGTGTGTGTGTGTGT
>NC_058133.1:226253681-226328299 GCF_016433145.1 Gracilinanus agilis | reverse complement strand
TGTGTGTGTGTGTGTGTGTGTGTGTGTGTGTGTGTGTGTGTGTGTGTGTTCAATCTCTTTTGTCCTGTTCAAATGCATTTGAAGTTCATGTGATGACTGCTTCCCTTGCCCCTTTCTTGATTTATATATACTTTCTCACTTGTGAAAAATATTGGTATATAATCCTTTCTTATTCCTTATTTTTCCCCAGTGTTTTTTTCTTTTTTCTTTTTTTCCCAAAACTCTCAAAATAGAACCAAAGTACTTCCCCAATCCTTCCTTTTGCCTTACTTAATTCTCTATTTGTGATTCTTAAAGTTATTAGAATTCTAGAAGAAGCATTTTTCTCTTCACCCTGTATTAGAATGTTAGCCCTTTATTGTTTAGCCTTTTCTATTTGCTCAATTGCCCAATCTCCTCTAGATTTCTCTTTATTCCTTTGCATTTCAGAGCTCCCACTTAGCTTTGTCCTTTTCTTCAGGAATACTTGAAAATTTGCTCTGCCATAAAAGTTTGTTTTTCCCTATGAGCTTAGTAGTAGCTGCTTATAATTTTTTCTTTGACATTGATTTTGATTATGGCAGATCTTGTAACTTTTATTTGGAGCTTTCTTTTAGTGGTCAACTGATAATGATAAATTCTTTCTATTTTCACTTTTCCTGGGCTGTAGAAAATCCAGGAAATTTTCATGTACGATTTCTTGAATATGGTCTTTGGACACCTCCCCTTCTTTTTTCCTTCTTATTATATGGGAGTTTCAGGGATTGTAAAGATGATTTAATTTTACCTCCTTGACCAGTTTTCCAGGTCAGTCATTTTTGGTATTAGATACCTTATATCTTCTGTTTGAATTTCATTCTATTTCTCAGTGTTTCATGGAGTTACTGAGTTCTGTCTAATTCATTTTAATTCTCAGGAAATCCATTATCTGGATAACATTTTTCAATTTCAACTCTAAGCTATTTTTTCTCTTAATCCTTTACTCCCATTTCCCTCTTCTGTACATAGTTCTTCATTTTAAAACTCTGGCTCCATTTCTTCCTGGTAATTTTATAGTTCTTATGACCAAACCATTTTTCCCCCTTCTATGTTCTACTTAGAATTGTTGTGGGATTACTTTCCCTTTTCTGGGTTTTCTTTTTGGCAGTTTGTAACTTGTAACATTAGCTCATCTTGCCTATTATCTTCTATTTTTTTTTTATTTTATAAGGTCATAATATCACAGAGTTAGTACCAGAAGAGACCTTTAAGTCCATTGGGCCCAACCTTCCCCCATAAGTGACTGCCCAAGATCACAAGGGTTAGGTTGTACCTGACACCAGCACCTTGTTAATTCAGGTTCAGTCTTGTGGCAAAAGGGACACCAAGAAATCATAAAACAGTTTTTGAAAATAAGTTTTACTTTGTTCTAACACAGCAAGAATATTCAGCAACATTCAGTGGCACTCGGAGTCCATAGGTTTAGCCCTGTCAGACATCCACCAAGTTGGAGAGGCTCTTATTTTATGTCCTTAGGTGACCAAGAAGCTGCTTCAAAGGAGACAGCGGCCATTTGGGTCCCAAGGACAGCTTTATTACCATATAAGGAAAACTAATATCTTTTTGTGAGGGAAGGGGGTAAAGGTAGAAGAGCCTAATAGATATTGGCCCTATCACATACCATCCTCATAGTTATAAGTTTTTAGGCTCTTCTAGAGGACTTAATACCATTTAAATATGTTTAGGGGGATTGTGCTTTCCAGGTTAGGGTCAGTTACCATTGGATGGCTTCACAGCCATAAATTCAGCCCTTTCCTCCTATACTCTTCCCCCATCTTCAGTGTTCTTCCACTCTTTGGCTGCTGCTGCCTATACATGTTTAGAATACTGGGAGCCACTACACTCCCAAGAGTTTGTGTTCTCCTCTTCACCTTCATCTCTGTTGTCTTCAGTAGTAGATGCAGTGCATTAGAAAGCGGAACTCTCCACTGTCTTGCCATGGTTACATTGTTACATGCTCCTTCCCCAAGAGCTCTTTTCCTCTTCCTCTCTACTCTCCCCCCTAACTGACCTGGGCTGTTCCATGGTCCAATCACTCATCCTTTTTCCTTCCCTCTTCCTACTTTGACACTTTCATTCTTCCCTTCCTAATTTTCCCCACTTGTGCTTTTTTATTCCCCTCCCCTTGAGATCCCTTGCTTCTCCTAAGCCCTGAGGAGCATAGACTGTCCTACAGCCCATTGTCTCTGGTGGGAGGTAAATCAATACTCAGTAATATGATAGATTGTTCTCATGAGAGTAAGACCTCAGAACTCCAGAAATGTTGATGATCCAGGCCATCTGGCCATCTAGTACAGAATGCATTGCCAGGTGTAACTTACATAGTACAGTGGAGCCAGATCTGCCCTTTAGCAAGAGGGATGTGCTCACCATAGTTCCTATCCCAAGTAGCTAGCCCAACTGATGCAAGGCCAAAAATAAGATTGGCTAAGAGGGCATTATACCAGCCAACTATGTTCAGAAATGGGAAGGCGTGAAAGCAGGCACCAAGCTGAGCCTCATGCCATGATTCTATGGCACAGTCATGTGTGAACAAGCAAAACAGCTTCTGGTGATCCTGCTTAAGAGAGCACCAACTCCCCCAGGGACTTAAAATATTCCTGATCCCTGGTCTCTTTTGAGAAGAATAGTAGCACTTTCCACTCAATGAATATTCTCATACCTGGTTCATATCCCATACATCTCAGTGATTCTGAACCCCTGCAGGTTGTCATCCAAACCCTATTCACCAACTCCTTATTTTCTTTCCTCTCAACCTTCTCATCTCAGAATTCAAACAAATCACTACCTATACTTTCCACTCTGTCCTGTGTTACCTATTCCACAGGTAATGAATTTCCCTTCATTCTAAATCTTTTCCTTTCCCATTCATTCCATCTTCTAGCTATCATAGAAACTTGGCTTTCTTTTGATGATAGGGTGTCTTTGACTACCTTTTCCAGTACTGACTGCTTTATTCACTGATTTATTTCAAATCATTGGCCTAGATGAGTTGGAATACTCTTTGCTTCCCATTGTCAGTTCTAGGTTCTCCCCCACTTCCATCACTCAACTTCTCCTTTAAGGTTCATATAATAGATATCTACCACCCAAATTCTAGTAGCAATTATCTATCAACCTCCAAGTCACTCCCCTTCCTTTCTCAATGAATTCATTACCTGGCTCACAATTTTTCTCTCCGCATTCCTCCCCTCATACTCAGGGACTTCAACTGACTCTCCCTAAACACCATAATTGCTCAGTCCTCAATCTACTTACTTCCCATGAAGTGTGCCTCTTTCCTACTTCAGCCATGCGTAAATATAGATATTCCCATGATTAAGAATTTTGAAGTATCATTTTCTGACTAATCTTTTGATTTTCTACTTCTCCTTCCATATTCTCTTGCCAAATCCTACTTCATCCATACTGTAACCTCCATTCTTAGGACCTCTTAGCTCTCTCCCAGGCTGTCTCTCATGCACTTTCTACTCATTTAATTTTTTCCCCATCATGACCCTAAAGGGTCACTAAAATAAATCAATTCAACTCTATAGTGTTTTCTTTTTATTTATTTATTTATTTGTTTTTGAGTGTTTTCCCATGTTTACATGATTCATTTTCTTTCCCTCCCCTCTTCCTCCTCCTGCCCCTCAGAGCTGACAAACAATTCCTAAACCCCAAATCACATACTCACATATACATGTGGTAAGTAATGTCATATGTTCTTCTTTTGCATTTCTATTCCCATAGTTCTTTTTCTCAATGTGGTTAGCATTCTTTCCCATACATCCTTCAGGAGTGTCCTGGCTTGTTGCATTGCTACTAGTAGCAAAGTCCATTACATTAGATTGTTACACATTGTTTTACTTTCTGTGTACAATGTTCTCCTGGTTCTGCTCATTTGACTCTGCATCAATTCATTGAGTTCATATAGACATCCTCCAGATCATCATTCCTTAAAGCATAGTGGTATTCCATCACTATCCTATACCACAATTTGTTCAGCCATTCCCCAAACAAGGAATAACCCTTCATTTTCCAATTTTTTGCCACCACAAAGAGTGTGGCTATGAATATTTTTGTGTAAGTAAGAAAGAAATAAGGAGGGAAGAAAATAGAAAAAATATTTCCTAGACTGCCACCCTAATCTTAACAGTCAACAAGAGTGTCTTTCATGCCAGCCACCAATACCAAATCACAGACAAGCTCCCAACCAAAAATCTCCAGAGAAAAAAGCCCGGCCTCCTCTATAGTCTCATTTTTATAGACCTCCTTCTCCGTGTCACATCCTTTCCCTCTGCATTGGTCTACCACATCTCAGGAACAATCAAAGTCTCTCTGACCCAGACCCATAACCCCTAGTTCCAGGCCACTAATGGGCTGGCTTGGATGAGGAGAAAGTTCATGGTCCTGGGAGGAAAAGGTTCCCTTTACACACTCCCCTCTGTGATTCTTTGGGAGACATGCATGTTGAAATCTCCCAGATTTACATGCCTAGTCTCCCCAATGAATCATTTCACATAACCAGCTTGTATCTCTAAAGATCTCTTACCAGAGGTGCATATAATAGTGTACTTTATAAGAAGAAATTATAATAATTTGGGGATAAGAGGAGAATAAAAAAGAAAGAGAGAAAAGCCAAAGATTGGTAGGCGCGTTGACAAAAAGCCCCCAGGGACAATCCCTTTTGGCATAAGATTTTATATTCAGAGTAAATGTGTTCAACCCCCTTCAGTTCGATTCACTACATCCCAAAGTTCATTCTGGATCTTTTAATGCAGTGTGTGGTTTCTGCAGGCTTCTTTATGCCGCTTTCTTCAAAAAGTTCACTTTCTTGATTTTGGGGAGTTAGCAAGCTTCTTTTCCTGAAATTTCTCTCAGAAAAATTTTTTTTATCTTGAATTTTACATACCTCAATGATGTTTTCTTTTGTATTTCTCTAATTATAAGAGATTTAGAACACTTTCGTGTGCTTATTGATAGTTTTTATTTATATGAAAACTGCCTATTCATGTCCCTTGACCATTTGTCAATTGGGGAATTGCTTGATTTTTTGAACAATTGACTTAGCTCCTTATAGATTTGAGAGATTAGACCTTTGTCAGAGGTTTTTGTTATAAAAAATGTTTCCCAATTTATTGCTTCCCTTCTAATTTTGGTCACATTAGTGTACAGAAACTTTTTTATTTAATATAATCAAAATTATTCTACAGTGTTCTCTTGAATCCTTAGCCCTCTTATATATTGATTGTGTCCTGCTAAGCCTTGTATCACTCCTACCATCTACATCCTTCACACCTACACATATCCTGATAAATGAAGTTGGGGGAAATTATGCAACTATTCTATTTGTGTTCACTACAGATTTATGATATACAACTTCAGCTGGGCCCTCACTGTTGCTTATCAACTCACTATCTCATTCTACACATCAGTTCTTCCAAACCTTTTTATTATTCCTCACATCTCATGGCTTCCCCTCCCGCCATCTTCTCAGCAAAAAACCTTGCCTTGTATTTTATAGAAAAAATTGAGGTTATTTGCCATGAGCTCTCTTTTCTCTCCTTTTCCATATTTTATATGATTCATTTTCTTTTTGCCACCCTCTCCTCCTTACCTGTGACCCTGGGCAAGTTATTTGATCCCCATTGCCTAGCCCTTACCACTCTTCTGCCTTAGAACCATTATACTGTATTAATTCTAAGATGGAAGGTAAGGGTTTAAAAAAAAAAAAAAAGAATAACTAGAGCATATCAAAGCCCATGAAGCTGGACCCGTGAATGCTGGAGTAGGAGTTAGCAGGTACCCCATGGATACCATGTTCCCCTCTTCAGTCACCTCTATTCTTCTACCCTCAGAAACTAAAGTACTGTTGAGAATTGGACTACTATAGACTTAAGCCTCATCTGGGAAGAATTGTGTATATCTCCTTCATCTCTTCTTTATGCCAGGACAGGTGGCTCATATCTTGGAGTGGGGAGCAGCCAGCAAACCATTCCTTCATTCTTTAGTGGTATGTGGCCCCAAGCCCTGCCTTAGCTTCTCCTCTTCCCTTCTCCTATTTCCCCTGCTTTGCTTTCCAGTCCCCCATGCCCCCCACATTTGCTACTTCTTCTCCATTCATAGGAGCCCAACTTGCCATATCCCTTTCACAAATCAGGCAAGTAGGGATCAAATGGATTTGAACTAATTGCACTGGAGAAAAAGAGATGAAGAAGAGTCAGAGTCTATCTCTTGTCTCCTTGCTCCTGCCTGCTTCTCTCATTTTATTCTTCATTTTTATTTTTTATGATTTTTTTTTGTCTTTAAAAAATTATTTCAAGATAAGAAAAAGCTATCCAGCACTGGGCATTTCATAAGAAGAACAAATCTCATTTTTAAAGTATTAAGGACAAAGGGAGAAATTTATGCCCTCCTTTCCCAAGTTCTTCCTCTCCCATGGCAGCAGTCAAAAGTGTCCCTCTGCACTGTCCCTGTCTCCCAAACTTAGGAGCTGGTATTTGTGCTTGACTCCCTTATATTATTGCAAGCAGATCCCAGAGGTCTTTGTGTTTCTTTTTGATGCTTTGACCTTATGTATTGCTTTCCATCCTGTGAGATGAAACTAATGAACTATTTGATTAGGATGCCCTGAAAATAATGCTTGCTGGGCTTTTTGTTCAACTCTCTGGCCTAGGTAGTAAAGTGGGGTAGAACAAAAGCCGGAAATCTTAGACTTTTGCTCTTCTTTGGAATAATGAAATCACAAATCTCAATGGTCTTGTCTATGTGGTGGGTGATGATACATCTTTACATTTCACAGCAGGACTCCTAATACAAGTTGGTGATGATAAACAGTGAGCCAGAGTATTTCCAGAAATATTAAAGGCACAGCACAGAGGATGAATCTTCTGGAACAGGCAGTAGTTCATCATGCATCTAAATCAACTCCAGTAAAGTGACTAAGAGGTCATAAACCTCTTATTAAGGATTATTAAGGATTTAAATAATATTGAAGTTCACCAAATACTGACACCACTATTGTTTTGAAAGGGAATTCTTTATTCTCTTTGTCTATTTTGAGTTAATCAATCAAGAAATCCCTACTTAACACTTTATTAGCCATCAAGTAATAGAATTCATAAGTCACTTACTTAAAGAGCTCCATCCTTTTAACTCAATCCGTCAGAAACTTGTGAATCCTTTGATAAGAGTTTACACCCTCAGAGGATGAGAGGTGGATCCCACAGACACTGCCCTGAAGCTGTGATTGGCCCCTGTGAAGAGAGAAAGGGACAAGAAGTGACATGGAAATAGGACTATAAAAAGTCCTGAACTTCCTGCCCAGGGGTCTTTGGCTTGGAGCTTTGGCTGGTGACTTGCCTCTTGGAGGTGGCTTTGGACTTGGACCTCGGCTTCGACTTGGAACCTTGGCTCTTGGACTGCTTCTTAGAGGACTGCTCCTGGATCTTCTCCTTTGGATTTTGTCTTGGGTGAGTGAGTAGCTGGCCTTCCCTTCCTGGATTCTGGAGAGATTAGTTCCGGAGAGGCCTCCTTCTCCTGGAGGTTGGTGGAACCTTTGTATAAGACATCACTGGGTCCTGTCACTGAGGGTTAATGATCCCTGCCTGGGCTGAGCCAGACACTAGAGCAACATTTAATGTGATAGGCTACACATTTTCTCCACCCTCTTCTTACATTCTCTACTTTCACTCTTTCCACCTCTTTGTAAATAAAAGCTACTAAAAAGTCACTTGACTTGAGCTATAAAATTTTTTAATCAGCAACTACAGTATTACTTTAGAATTCTCATATTTTAGTCAAACTCCTAAATTTTAATTCTTTACATTCCCTGGCTCACCCACCAAGAGCTCTCCCTTCTTCCTCAGAGGAACATTAAGGGGAAAATACAGACTATTTACCCCCTTAGAGACCTTTTTGGACAGGCTGCTTCTTTCCATAGGGACTAGGAAAGAACTCTGTCACTTCTATCCCAGGACTCAGAATTACCACTGTGGCAGCTGGAGGATCCCCCTGCTTCCAAGTAAAATATATAACATCATAGTTTTATGACAGTTTCACCTCTCTCATGCTACTTGAACCAAAGGACTTCTCACCTGTTACACAAACAACTGAAAGCAATTATAAGCATGACAAGTTTCTGCAGGCATTGGATCCCAGATTATTCCATCATACAAAACCGTTGACAGAATTAATCAGGAACAATGTCACACAACCACTGAAACTCAACAGAGAACATATATATGCAATAGAAAAGCTAAAAGCTCTATGCTATATTATCATCTTCAGCTTTAGGTATCCCTAATCATGATAAAACGAATACTGTCTCTTTGGCATATGTCTCCTGTTGGTGACATTAGTAGGATGCCATCTACATAATGTATCATCTTGCTGTCATTGAAAGAAATGGATTCTAAGTCCCTTTGCAAGATTTGACAAAATATTGAGCTGCTATCGACGAATCCTTGTGGAAGACAACTCCACATTAAAGTTTTTCTTTCCCATGTGAAGGCAAACAGCTTCTGGCTGTCTCTGTGCACTGGGACAGAGAAGTAAGCTGATGACAGATCAATGACTGTATACCACCTAGCTTGGGCTGGTATGTCAGCTATGATCTCAGATGAAATAGGTACAACAGCATGTGTTCTCTTCACATAGTTGCTGATAGCCCTCAGGTCTTGAACCATTCTCCACTGAGACGTCCCTTCAGCATCTAATTTTGCTTTCTTAATTGGCATGATGAGAGTGTTAAATTCTGAAAAGCCGTGGACTAGTATTCCTTGTTCTAGGAGACTTTTTATTATTGGACTGATACTGTCCACTGCTTCTTTGCTAAGTTTAAATTGAGGAATTCTAGGTGGTATTCCTCCTTTGACTTGAATCTTTCAGGTTTGGCAGATAAGATTCTTCCCACATCAGTTGATTTGTTTAGCCCTGTTGTCTTTTGGGATCATGTCAGGAATCTTGTAGATATTATCTTGTTGTAAATCAGATTCCTCCTCCATTCTATAGTAATATAGAATTTTACATAGCAATGGGTGATGATTCAGGGATCTCTTCAGTAGATGCAAATAGATTTCACCATTTTGGTTCACAATAAATGGTTGTAGTTAATTTGTGTAGGATGTCCCTTCCAATTAGATTATTTGGACAGGATGGTAGTAAGAGAAAGGAGTCATCAAACTGGATGGGTCCCAATTTCACCATTTTAGGTTTGAATTTTGGTGCTAATTGAGAAACCCCTGAATCTCTTGCACTTGCACTTTACCTTGAAGTTCACAATCATATGGCATTTATTTTAAAACGGAACATTCTGCCCCTGTATCCACAAGTCCATCTAGAATCTTCCCATTGACCTCAATGCTAATAATTGGCTCAGTTATGATATTATTCTTTTGCAAGGAAAGCAATTGGTTTTGTTGTAAATTTAGGTTTGATTCTATGTTTAGTTGAATATCATTGGTATCAGATTCCATTGTCAGTATAGTCGGAGATATACGTTATCTGGCTTGACCTGGATTGACTGCCCCCTGCAGCACTAAGCTCTGACATTCCATTTCAGCCTCCCCCACCGGCTCCTGTGTCACCCTGGCAATGCTGCCTCTGATAGAATCTTCAGGAACTGTCCGGCTTTTTTCCCGTGGCTGACAGAGAACTTCAGTTAGAAACTGGTCTTTCATTTTCAAAGTCAGAGGAGTGTAAGTTTTCTCTTTGACAGGGTCTGGGTGAGAATTTAATGTAATATTTCCCCTTCCCTCTGTCTCAGATTCTCTCTTCTCTAACTCTGAGCTTGTTTGATGGTAAAATCTAAGCTGTTTGGTCTCTGTCAGTTCACAAGAATGTTTGAGTAAACCAGCCTCAGTTCTTTCAAGAGCTGTACTAGGTGTTAGCTTGGTTTGAGAATCTTTCCCCTAAACAACCTGTTTTAAAGTAAGACTTTTTTACTGTGTGGGGTTACTGAAACGTCTGTCACTATTGGTAAGGCTTTTCTCTGGATACTTTGTTCTATGAGTGAGCTTAAGTGTAAAGTTGCTTTCCTGTGGAATACAGCTCATTCAGGGTTACATATGTACAATTTCTTTGGCCACTCTGTATATCCCTGTGAATGTCTTTATTCAGGATAGCTTCTTGGTTGCTACCTGACATAAAACTACTCCCCAGAAGAGGTTTTTCTGATGAGCCAGCTGGCTGTGAGCTGCCACTACTCCTATTCAGTTCAGTGCCTCTCTGGGTCACATCCCCATTCTTCCATGAGGAATGTGTCAGCTGGGTTTGTTCAGCTAAGCTGTGTACAATCCCAAAGATTTCTCTTTTCATTTGGGAAATGCCCCTCCACATTTCTATGTCTATAGCAGTCTTTTGCCTATTTTTATCTTCATATGCAGTGTACCCATTATCACTCATGCCTAACCATATCAATTCTGTCTCTCTCTCATTTCTATCTTGGTTCCCTTTGGTCTTATTGCTCTCTTTCTCAATGTGACATATGTCTGAGCTTAATATGTTAGCTTCTGAGTTTCTTGTGTGTTTCAGCTTCGTTCCTAATCTTAAATATGTTTGCGTTTCACCAAGAGATGGAGTCTGGGAGTTTTTCTTGCAGTTGTGTTCACAACACTTGCTATGTTCATTGCTTTCTTCATTTTGGTTTGACCTGTTGCCTCATTTAGTGTTATAAAATGTTCTCCTTGTAGTATCTTTGTTTCCTTTTGTGTTATTAAAATCAGTTTGCTTCTTGAACCTACAATAACAAATTACATGGCCTGCTTTTCCACACAGGTAACATTTGCAATTGCTGTTTGAGTTCCTTCTAGGGTTTGAGTATGTTTCAGTCTGTCTAGTCTGACTCTGTCCCCTCCCAGCTTGCAGAGCTAAATTTTTTATCTCCTCCCTCTCTTTCTCTCTTTTTGCATCTCTTAACTGCCTCTTGAGGTCAGAAATCAGCCTGTCTTTCTCTGATTCTGATTCATTCATTGCTCTTTGTTCCTTGTTCCTAGAGTCATATATGTAAGTTGTGTGTTGTCTCAGTTTTTCAAGAGAGAGAGTCTCCGACTGAGGATGGTTCTGCCTGAAGTAGATTTGGATTGGGATTGTTGTGCCCTTAATGAACTGCCTCCTAATATGTTGTAGGGATTCAGCAGCCTGATCATGACGATACCCTAATAAATTTTCTGCTCCCTTAATTAATTCATCTAGAAATAGGCTAGGATGTTCATCTTCTGCCTGCTTTAATTTTTCATATTTGTTCCAGGCATAAGGCCTTTTTGCATGTATTTTTAATGCCTTCAATAGATCAGTTCTGCACTGGAGCAAATATCTCATATTTGCGTGGAGAAAACCTCCAAGTCTTGGTGCTCTGTTGGCCAGGAAGTTAGATTTTCATTAGTCCTGGTTTCTTCAAGGAACCTTGCCTTTTCGGATGGTGTATAGAATTCATCCAGCAAAAATTCAAGATCTGTGAAGTTAGGGTTAAAAAGGTCAAAGGTTCTCTTTAATTCTTTCATCGATTTATATGGTGATAGAAAATATTTAGGGAACCTCCTTCTGAGCACTTCTAGATCTTGGGCCATGAAAGCTTTGTAGGTTTTCATATGGACTATTCCCTTCCGGCCTAATGTGAGTCTGGTCCACTATGGGGAACAAAGAGACAATATTGGGTCCAACCAGATCTGTTTCAGTTTGTTTATCATTTGCAGAGATGGTCTTTAAAGTTGCCATGGGTTTGGGAAGATTAGCAGTAGCTTGGCTGTGGGATTTTTCTATAACCTCTAGCTGCATGATGGTGCGTGAGTCTAGGACTTGGTCCTCTCTTATCTTTTTGTTTATTTCGATAAGTTGTTTAATATGTTCCTTCATAACCTATAACAATTCCTCATTTGTATTTGTATTTGTACACCAGACTAAGTCAAAGATCTTTTTAATTGCCCATAGTCCTTGAACAGATATTATAATTGCTCCCATTGTAGGCAGGTAGGATATAAATTCTGCCGTTGTCACTGCCAGCCACTTGTATGAGTCATATATCAGTAATAATTTCAGGCAATAGTCAGGTATAACTTCAAACTAAAGCCTGTAATCCCCCTGCATCACTGACCAAATAAGCAGGGTGAAGCTAGTAACAAAGAATGAGAACCGTGCTAGAGCCATCTTTCCCACACCTATTAGGTTTCTGTTCCCTTTGACTACGCCAAAAACTGTTATAAATGGTGGTAAGGTGCTTCTGTAAGATGGGCCTGATGAAGGTGGCCCAAGATCCCTAGATGGTAAATGGAGCTAGGCTGAGTGAGGATAGGGATGCCTGAGTGACCACCAAGGTATGCTGATGATCACCAGGGCTTATGAATGTTCAGCTCAGCTAAGCACTTGACCCTATAAACAGTGTCCAAGGCAAAGTTATGATGTGAGAAGCTGTATATTGTTCACACAGCTCCTCTGGTTACTTGGCTTGGGGTTAGGTTAGAGCAGGGGTTGGCAATGTATGGCTCTCAAGCCATATCTGGCTATTTTGAGGGCCAGATATGGCTCTTTCTGCAGGAGCCATAAAGTCAATTTTTTTCAGGCACTGTTACAGGAGCACGCATTGTGAGCACTGTATGGCTCTCACGAAATTACATTTTAAAAAATGTGGCGTTTATGGCTCTCACGGCCAAAAAGGTTGCCGACCCCTGGGTTAGAGCAATGGTTCCCAAACTTTTTTGGCCTACTGCCCCCTTTCCAGAAAAAATATTACTTAGCGCCCCCTGTCACATACTATCACTGCCCCCTTATTCACCGCCCCCAAATGCACCTGTGGCCACCACCGCTCTCCTGGATCACTGCAGCACGCACCAGGGGGCAGTGGCACCCACTTTGGGAATCACTGGGTTAGAGGGTAAAGATAGTTATTGGTATTGGGTTGGATAACACCAAATGATTGTGATTTAGGTAAATTTCCCTTTCCCCTTTGGCTGTAATTATTCACTTGCTCTTGGAAAGATATCAGTCTTCACTTGAGGTATATTTCAAAGGTTTTAATACTATAAACTCAAAGGGGGTAGGATTCAGGATAAAGAAAGTGGTGTTGGGGATGGCTATACTAAACCTATGGGAGTTATTAGGCTAATTAATAAGTAATAAGTTGGCAGCGGGCTGGAGAGGCTTCTTTCCCTCCCAGACCTTGGTCAGACCCAGCCATGGTCTAGACCAGGGGTTGGCAACCTTTTTGGCCGTGAGAGCCATAAACACCACATTTTTTTAAATGTAATTTCGTGAGAGCCGTACATTGCTCACAGTGTGCACTCCTGTAACAGTGCGTGCTCCTGTAACAGTGCCTGAAAATGTCTTCTGCAGAAAGAGCCATATCTGGCCCTCAAAAGAGCCAGATATGGCTCGAGAGCCATACGTTGCTGACCCCTGGTCTAGACCA
This sequence comes from Gracilinanus agilis, assembly GCF_016433145.1. Classification (NCBI taxonomy): domain Eukaryota; kingdom Metazoa; phylum Chordata; class Mammalia; order Didelphimorphia; family Didelphidae; genus Gracilinanus; species Gracilinanus agilis. The sequence goes on along the minus strand of NC_058133.1, from coordinate 226,314,897 downwards.
ACTGAAAGGAAGGGATTGTGATATTCTTCTTAATAGCAGGTGTTGATGTTTATCTCTCAGCATTGTTCAGTAATAGGTCAATTGATATTATGAAACAGTCAGGTACAGGTGCTGGATATGCAGGTGTATAGGCCTACCCACCCTTCACCACCAATGAGCCCTTCTCAAAAATGAGACCCTGAAGTCTTCTGCCCCTGGGCTTTTATGGTGGTGGTCTCAACTGTCTTTTGCCCTTGACTCATGCCATCTGGGTAAATTCTAAATTCTATAACCGACGATCTGTCACTCAAGCTGGTCTCCATCTTCTTCCCAGAGGTTACCTATTACACACCTCTTGGTCCTTCTGTTCCTAGGATGCCATCAACCCCATTCTATCGAGATGGACTACCTCCTTATTTACTACTTGGCCCTTAAAACTATGCCCTTTAAGGGCGCCTGTGATTAGTAAAGGATCAGCAGGTTGCATGTGCCAGCTACTGTCCACTCTGATGATCTCCCTTAGACCCTTTCTTCCTCTGTCTTTCCTTTCTACTTTGCCCTCTGGAAATACCCACTTCTCCAATTCATCTTTATTCTGGTTTTCATCTCACAGTCCTTCTAAAGAGACTACAGCCTCTGTGAGACTGGCTTTTCTCTTATCTGACATAGGGAAAGAATTGACATTTCTAATATAGTTCATACCCCACCACCACTATTAAAATCTATCACCAGGGGTAGCTGGGTAGCTCAGTGGAGTGAGAGTCAGGCCTAGAGACAGGAGGTCCTAGGTTCAAACCCGGCCTCAGTCACTTCCCAGCTGTGTGACCCTGGGCAAGTCACTTGACCCCCATTGCCCACCCTTACCAATCTTCCACCTATGAGACAATACACTGAAGTACAAGGGTTTAAAAAAAAAATCTATCACCATCACTCAGCAACCACATCTCTCTTAACATTTACTATATCCTGCAGCTTGGATTGCCTAATTTATTTCCTACCTCTCCAATAAATTCAGTTACCTGAGTTAGTTTTCTTTATTCCAGTTCCCTTGAAAACCTTGGCCCTGTAACTAAAAAGTTCCTTAGCCTTCCAAATATCATGCCCCTATTTCCATCCTTCAGGGTGCAAGAGCAGTTATACCTTTGACAACTCCCGTCTTCTGTTGAATTTGCTATTGATGCTGGAATTCCTTACTATACTTTTATCTGGAATATTTTGCTGTTATGAAGAAGTAAGGCAAAATGTTGATATGAGGAGGGATAATGGGGGATAGCTGAAGGTAAGGGAATGAATAGACAATCTTAGTATTTGGAGGAGTAAAGGGGTTAGGTTAGTAATGAAGGGATTGAATGGGAGTATATAGGAAGGTAAGGGAATGAATGGGATATAGGAGGGACTGCTCAAACAGGCTAATCACTGAGACTAGAGACAGAGGGTATTGGGAGGAAATAGACTGGGTTCTTCAGGCAGGGAAGGTATCTCTATGATACAAAAGTAATTGGGTCAGCCAGAAATGTTTAGATCTGACTATAGGGTTACACTTGTTAATTTCTAAAGTCCTTTGAGGGAGAAGTCAAGAAGGCTCCTCCCTGCCAGTGAAACTGAATGTCTGCAGGAAGTCTTGACTGGGTACTTCCTGCCCAAGATAGATGCCTAGATTTCCCTCAAGAAATAAAAAGGAAAGTAACTTCTTCCCTCTTCACCCTTTGCCTTAATATTCAATACAATGATTCACCAGAGGCTTTTGTATAGGTAACCAAGGGGGTTTATTGATGGCAGGGATAAGTTGAGGGAGAGAGGGTTTCATGGTTTTGTAACTGCTGCTAGGGAGAAAACTGATGCTGGGGGAAGGGTCACAGGAGAGGGTCAGACTGAGAGAGGCCAGCTCTCCCAGACAGGAAGTTTCACTGCCCTGAATTAAAAGTATTTATCAGATCACTAAATAAGGGGGTGGCTTGATTTAGGATATCCTTCTTGCCCTCAGAAGCTAAACCCATGATGTCCAACCACCAAGACCACCCTTTCTCCCAGGACCCAATGGGGAAATTCAGGGAAAACAGGAGGGATGTAAATGGAGAGATCAGGGAGAGGTCCAGAGAAATCAGGCTAGGTCCAAATGTCCCAAAGACAATAAACACAGGCCAAGGCAGAAGCCAAAAGCCAAAAAAAGCCCCTCAGTTGGAGCTTCAGGACTGTTTATAGTCCCAGGCTCCAACTGCTTTTCTGTGAACATTCTGAAACTTCTAACTGTCAGGGCTGCTACAGTTGAATTTGCAAAAGCAAAAAGCTTCTGCTGCAACCTTGCAACACTGTTCAGGCTTACAGATGCATTCTAACAATCTTGAATTTGCATAATTTAGAGTCAAGAACTAGATTTCTTGTCTATAAAGCGAATTGGTGTATCTTGATGTTCTCTAAGGTCTCATCCTAAGTTGATGATCCTGTGCACTTAAAGCACTGAAGCTTTTCCATTGTCATTTATCAGTATTCTTTTATTTTCAATGATATTTCTAAGCATCTTAGCTCCAAAGACTTCCCCATAAATCTACCTAGGATAGATGTCATAATAAACTTCAGTGACTACAGAACAGTGGGCAAAGGAATTTAAAATCAGAACCAGATTGCCAGGCAAAGGATCAGAAGTAAACAAGCCCAGAACACAGATCTGAAAGATGAAATAAAATTGAGTGTGGCTAATGTATTCCATACCTTTGAGCAAATAATCTTGTTAGGGTGTAGCTTTCTTGATCCTACCTGCTGAATCCTCTAGGCCCTAGGAACCTATGTGCCTTTTACTCAGCATTTGGAAAGAAGACCCAGTTCAACTCTTGGCATTCTTGCTCAAATCCTGTTTCTAATTCTAGCTCCCATAGTTTTGTACTTCTGAAGGTTGTTCTATTTGCTGAGATCAAGTATATCTTCTCCTTAGCCATTCCTCTCATTTTGCTAAAAATCTTGTTTCCTGGGAGATTATCCAAAGCCAAGGGCTCATGTTTGAAGCTCCTTGACTCATGATGTGTCTTTTGGCCTCTGACTCTCATATTTGGAGTCAAAGTGGTGTTTCCTATCAGAAATGCCACAGACTTCCCCTTCTTGTAGGGTATGATTAGACTCATCCGTGGCTAGGGTGTCTATCCAGCCCTGTGACTAGTAGGTGATCTGGCTTTTTCTGGCAGCCTTAGCAAAGTTACTCATTTAGCCTTACCCTTCTTGTTTCTGGTGTGCTACTGAGCTCTGGGCTTCACATGATTTTGTAAGAGTCTTTTCTGAACTAAGGCCTGGTTTGCTTTGCAGAAATCTTCTGGGGCCTGAAAATAATCAATTGGCAGATAGAAAGAGCTTTATTCCCTGAGAATTAAAATATATATATTCCACTTGCAAAGGGGAGAAGTTACAAATTATCTGACTGATTTGCTTCAACTCATTAAACATATACACTACGTGACATCTTTTGTCATACTCTTGACTCTTGATTCAGGTAGTCATATTGGATTTGGTTTCAAACTACCATCAAGTTCCTGGGAAACTTTGTTAGTCACTTCTTTTAAAGCAGGAGTTCTTAAACTTTTTTTTTTTTTGTACCATGGACCTCCTTGACAGGAAACCTTTGGATCTCTGATCAGAATACTATTTTTAAATACATAAAATAGGATTATAAGGAAAACCATTTATTGTTAAGTGGTCAATAAATATATATTAAAACCTTCCTTGTGCCAGTTACTGTGCTAAGCACTTGAAATACCGTTATAAAAATATTTTAAAAATAAATTCCTAGACTATGTTAAGAACCTTTGTTTTGGAAGGAAGAAAGATTCATCTGTAATTTTTAAAAAAATAGATCTAAACTCACATTTAAAAAGAACAAAACTCAAATATTCTTTTCTCAGTTGGGATGCAAAATAACCTCTAGCAGTTGTGGAAGCCTGGAAGCAGTTAAAACCTGCAGGTAGGGGAGGACAGCTGGGTAGCTCAGTGAATTGAGAGCCAGGCCTAGAGACAGGAGGTCTTAGGTTCAAATCTGGCCTCAGACACTTACCAGCTGTGTGACCATGGACAAGTCATTTGACCTCCATTGCCTAGCCCATACCACTCTTCTGCCTTAGAACCAATACACAGTACTGATTCTAAGATGGAAGGTAAGGGTTTTAAAAAAAAACAACAAACAAACCTGCAGGTGGTGGTCTTACTAACTTCTGTGGACTTATGTTTCAAGTAAATTCTCATTTCTGTCTCAGTTCTACCACTTGCCCCAGAAAGGGCAATGCATGACATCATTAATCATTGTTGTGTAAATTTACATGAAACTGAACTACATTATACTTACAATTGAAAAGATAATTTCAATTAAATATAAAAAGACTTAGAGGAAGGGATAGCATCTAGCATGTTAGGTCAATCCCTAATGGAAGCTTCATCGGAGAATATAGACAGGATCACATGGGATAACAAGGCATTATTTATGTTGATAACATTATAGATTTGTAGGAGTGTTAAGGCATACCACCAACTGGTTGATGAGTTTAATCAGATAAATGTAATTGGTTATTTGGAAATTTATTTTTCATACATTTCCAAAAAAGAATTTATCCTTTCCTCAAAATTCATGAGTCTGAAACTCCCCTGTTTCTATTCAGGGTGTAATTATAGTTCCAGAGACCCACGTTCTCAATATCATTTTCTTCCACAATATCATCTATCCCTTTCTCTCTACTCTCATTGCCACTAAACTAGTACAAACTAATGGGTTTATATGTAAAAGTTTCCTGATTTATCTCCCTACCTCAGTCTCTAACCCATATTCCACACAGTTGCTAAAATGATTTTCCTAAAGCATAGGTCTGATGACATTCCTTTAACTCAAACAAACAATACAACTCTGTAGAAGTTCCCTATTACCTTTGGGATTAAATATAAATTTGATAAATAGCTTGGCCCCATTCTACTTTTCAAGCCTTATTCCATGATACTCCCCTCCATTCATTCTACAACTCATTCATGTTAATCTTCTTGGTATTCCTCACATTGAATAGCACTACATCGACCTTGGCTGTCTGATATACCTAGAAAGCTGTCCTTCCTCAACTCTACTTCTTGGAATCCCTGGTTTCCGTTAAGACTCAGCGCAGGGGACAGCTAGGTGACTCAATGGGTAGAGCTAGGTGTAGAGATGGGAGGGCCTAGGTTCATATTTGGCCTTAGACACTTCCTAGCTGTGTGACCCTGAGCAAGTCATTTAACCCCAATTGTCTATCCCTTGTCACTCTTCTGCCTTAGTATTGATTCTAAGACAAAAGGTAAGGATTTAGGCGGGGAAAGACAGCTCAGATGATATCTTCTGTATGAAGACTCAAAGAGCTACTGGCAAACTTCTTCATGTTCAAAGGATTATATTATCATAGTTGTAAAGCCAGAAGGCATGTCATCTAGTCCAGCCCTCTCATTTTACAGATGAGGAAACTGAGATTCAAAGAGAATAAGTGACTAAGTGACTTGCCTCAAATCAAACAGCCAGCAAATGAAATAAGTAGAATTTGAACCACCCTGGTCTTCTTGGTTCCTAGTATCTCCACTATACCCCAAAGTTACCTTCTTGTTTCTGCTAGAAAAGTCGGGTATTTTCACTCTAGTTGCTTCAAAAGGCCTGAGTCCTTTGGCAGTTAAAGTGAGAATATATGCTGGGTTTGTACCCCAAAGAGATAATAGGGAAAAATATGTGAACAAAAAGATTCATATCTGCGTTCTTTGTGGTGGCAAAAAAAACTGGAAAATGATTGGGGAATGGCTGAACAAATTGTGGTATCTGATGATGATGGAATACTATTGTGCTGAAAGGAATGATGAACTGGAAGAATTCTATGTTAACTGGAAAGACCTCCAGGAATTGTTGCAGAGTGAAAGGAGCAGAACCAAGAGAACTTTGGACAGAGAGACTGATATACGGTGGCACAATCAAACGTAATGGTCTTCTCTACTAGCAGCAATGCAGTGATCCAGGACAATTCTGAGGGACTTATGAGAAAGAACTGTGGGAGTAGAAACACAGAAGAAAAACATATGATTGATCACATGGGGATATTGGCTTTAAATGATCACTCTATTGCAAATAGTAACAATATGGAAATGGGTTTTGAACAATGATACATGTACAACCCAGTGGAATTGCTCGTTGGCTCCAGGAGGAGAGAGAAAGAACATGAATCATGTAACCATGGAAAAAATACTGTAAAATAATTAATTAAAGAAATAAAAAAGGGAAAAATAAATAAATAAATGAAGTGAGAATGTATAGCTTATAGGATGCTAAGGGGAAAGGCCAAGTGCCTTCATTTGCATTTCAGATTTAAACGCTGCCTTCTTTCCTACCCTTTTTTGTCCTGTGTTTTAGTTCCAAATGTCAAATAAAGCACTGGTTTTTCTGCTGAGATGTCCCCAGTGATAGAATTATCATTCAGTTGCTTGTGTATTTTTTTTTTATCTGACTTGTGATGTCATCAGTCAAGGGAGCTCCCAGTGAGGAACTTCCTTTACCAATATTGAACAGCACCTACTCTACAACTTAAGGTCTCTGAAAGTTGACTAGGACCCTATGGGTGGGTGGCCCAGAGTTCCCAGAAAGCATATGGCAGAAATGAGACTTGAATCCATCTCTTCCAAATTATAAGACAATACTTTATCCATTATGCTATCCTTTAATTCAGATATATGGCTCAACTAGAGATGTTTAAAAGTCCATATGATGATATCTTCCCTTTAAATCCTAAGGACTTTATAGGTCATCAGTCAGACCTTTTGATTTCCTATAGGGAAAGGACCTGAAAAGAGTTCAAAATTCCAACCTGCCACGTACCAGTTTGGCCTTTGCTGTTCCTGAACTGGGCCCAGCCTCTCAGACCTTTTCCACATGGGCCGTCTCTGTGGGTAGAGAGGCAGGCCTCAGGCCTCGGGAGCAATGTCTCTCTTCTCCTATCCTCTCCTAAGAACAGAAGCTGACTCTCTGGCCTTTTAGGAATGTGGGCTCTGTGGCCATGGGGGGGCAGCCTGGCGCCTAGCATTCTGTTATGAAAAACTCTTAACACTGGTTGCCCACAATGGCTGGGAAGCTAGCTGTGGCTTTGGAAAGGTTAGTTTTAGAGACCCCAGGGGCCTTGGTTACCAACCTAAGAATCATCTTTATGTGGGCCTTTGCCAGCTCTTTTAGCCAGATCTGCTAAGGTGACAGGGGCCAGAGCAACTCTGAAAAAAATAAATGGTTTCTTAGGCTGTAATTGATCATGTGTCACATATTGCTGGGTACATAGTAGGTACTATAGAAATACTTGTTGTAGGGCAGCTAGGTGGCTTTATGGCTAGAGAGCCATGCCTGGAGATGAGAGGTCTTGGGTTCAAATTTAGCCTCAGACACTTCCTAGTTGTGTGACCCTGGACAAGTCACTTAACCCTAATTGCCTTGCCCTTCCCACTCTTCTGCCTTGGAACTGATACTCTGTATTAAGTCTAAGACAGAAGGTAAGGGTTTTAAAAAAGAAAAATTCTCAGATCTGGCCTTAGACACTTCCCAGCTATGTGACCCTGGGCAAGTCACTTGACCCCCATTGCCTACCCTTACCACTCTTTGGCCTTGGAGCCAATACACAGTATTGACTTCAAGGCAGAAGGTAAGGGTTTAAACAAAAAAAAGAAAAAGGAAAATTCTTATTGATTGGCTATTTGCAGAGGATCTGGCCAGATGAGAAGTATTTAGAGAAGGTACTCAGAGTCTGGAGAGAGTATATGTTGGGGGTAAGGAGCACATGTACACATAGACAAAAACTATGTGTCAGAAAGAGGCCCTAAGTTGGCCTTGAGTTCATTGTACTGTGAGAGTGAAAGAAGTGTAGATGATCTGGAAATAAACTAGAATAGTTTGATGAAAGGAGCTGCCCCTTCTTCAAAACCTTAGGAAGTGGGAAGTGTCTGTTTATTTCCTCTTACCCAAGCCTGGAAATCCATTTCTAGCAGTGGAGGCCTGGGAAAAACAGTCCAATGAGGACTTGAGGCTGGGGTGAACATCACCTCTAAAAGAGAAGGACTAGAAGACATTCCAATGTGTGGGTTTATATGGGAAGGTGATATTATAGGAGAGGATGGAAAATATGGTTCCTCAAATCACCCTTTTCCTCCAGAGTTGTCAGGAAAGCAAGCTGGGCATGTGCGAGTCTCATATCAGAGCAGCTGAAAACAAATAGCAAAAGCCTTGTTGGAGGCAAGAAAGAGGTTCTGGGAACTAAAGAGTACAGAGCAAGGACAAGGCTCATTTTCTTTGTCTTTGCAGAGTCTTGGGTGCCAGAGGCCTAAAATGGGCCAGCACCAAACCCCCTCTTTGAAGCAAACCTCTCCTGAGAAAAATGGGTCTCTTCCCTTTATCCTTCTTTGTTCTTCCCACTACTCTCCATTTCAGGTCACCTGTCTCTCCTCTGGCAGCCAAAGCAGGCAAATAGAAAGGAGTCTGGCTGTTTTGTTAGTGGAAAGTTTGGCAAATGGTACGCCTCCTCTGGGTCTGAAGAAAGCTACAATCAGCTCCTTCACCCTTTAGTTAGGCCCGGCTCCACTGGGCTTTCTCAAAGCCACTGAGGTGTCCCACCCACACGACCTCACTGGTTTAACTTTCTGAAATTACTCAGTTGGACCACAAATGGAGCTGGCTGTGCCTTGTAATTTGTGTTGTCTTTGCTGACAGTCAGGAGTGACTCTCTCCCTTCCTGTGTCCCCAGGGTGGGCAAAGGAGGGGGCCTCATGAAGGAGAGGGCAGGGTGGGCCAGGCTGGTGGATGTCTGAGGGAGCATTCAGTTCACCAGTGCCCTGGTTTTTGCCAAAGCTCTAATTTGGCTCCTGCTCCTCCCAACCCTGAATGGAGATCCTGACATGGATGAGTCTGGGGCATCCTATTTCCTGGGATTATTCAACCTGATACCTCTTTGTGAGGAGCATGACTCTAGAAGTTGGTGACAAGTAGTCTTTTGAACCCTGTATAGTCTCCTGCCAAAGTAGACAGTGGTTGAGTATTTGTGCATAGAGTGAGTTGGGTACAACTTCTCTTACCCCCTCATAGCACTTTACTGTGAAGTGAAGATAGCCACATCCCAGCCACAAGTACCAAGAGCCAGGGACAAACTAGAGTAAAGACTTAAAGGGCCATCTGGCCTACATGAACAGAAATTTTGCAAATTCTTTCTCATTCTAGCTCCTGAGAGATCAGGACCTCCAGGAAGAGATATGACAAGAATGACATCTTGGTCTGCTTCCCAGGAAACTGTCTGCCTCTTCCTGAATGCTCAGCACAGCTTTGGTGCGCCTATTAAATCAGAAGTGGGGTACTATGCCCATTGCTGTGGTCTGAAAAAAAGAGATTGGGGTTTCATGTGCCTCAGGAGAGGCCAGTCAGCATCTTGTCTCTTGACTTGGTTGAAGTGAGCAGCTCCTGTTCAGCACATAGGTGTGTGAGGCACATAGTGATTCAGTGCCACCAACAGCTCTGTGTGCTGAACGGGAGCTGCTCACTTCAACCAAGTCAAGAGACAAGATGCTAAGGAGTCTCCTAATTTCATCTATTTGTTACTATAGAGATGGTCAGCAAAAGGGTAGATTATAGTAATGCCCTATACTATTTTTCCTCCTTTCTAGCTTACATGGATGCAGCTTTTTTTGCAACATTGCCTTATCCTAAACTGAGATGAACAATTGAAGATTCTTAGATTTAGGTTCTCCAAAACTGGCTAAACTATATACTTCTTTTCTTAATCCATAGCCCGTGGAGCGAGAAACAGTTGTGTGTCACCCAGATCTGGAGGATCTGTTCCAGGCCTGGCCAGCAGAGATTCCTGATGAATTCTTTGAGATCACTGTGGATGATGTGAGGAGACGCTTGGCTCAATTGAAAAGTGAACGGTGAGTCTTTGGTTTTCCATTCTCCATCTGCCTTCTTTTCCCTTATCCTTCAGTTTTATATCCTACTACATCTATTCTGTTTTTCCAGAAGGGCCTCGGCTCCTACTTCCCAAGGCTATAAGGAGATGGGGAAGAGGCATATGTACAAGAATGTTTTTCCAGGTGAAGCCCCTCTCTCTGCCAGAAAGGGCCTCCTTTCTTCTAACTGTACTAAAAAAGGACATTGAGCTACATTGATATAAAAACCTGATGTCTGCTGTTAGTGAAACCTATTAGTATGTCCAGGGTCTGGCTGGGGATAAGGACATGACACACAGAATCTAGGGAAAACCCAGATCTTAAGGTGAATGTGCTTCACAGAGTATTCTGACTTTTTCCACGGATAACTAGAACTTCTTAATGAATAGGAGTAAGATTTCTCAGGTCAGGGAAAATGATGAACCCCAGGCATAGCTCTAACTTGAGAGCTCTTTATGGGAAAATTGAAATCTAAAATCTTTTCTCCTGCTTTCTACCTCCTGTATACTCTCTGTTTTACCCCTATCACAGGAAACGCCTAGAAGAAGCACCACTGGTGACCAAATCTTTTCGAGAAGCTCAGATGAAAGAAAAATTAGAGCGCTATCCAAAGGTACATGAGGGGGATTCAGCCAGCTCTCTTCAGTACTAATGGGATGGAGATCCTGTAAGGATCTAGTTGGGTGAATCTATGGTACAGTGTACAAAAAGACCATGGAGGGATGAGGCTAACTGCTAGGAGGAAATGGTGGTTTCTACTGTCTTTGTTGCCTATTCTCTGCCAACCTCAGGAACAGAGTTTAGGAGTATTAGGAGCCTGAGCTGAGGGACTATTCTTCTAGGAGACTGGGTTTAGAGTTTCCACTGTTAACTGGTTACTTTTATTCATGATAACCTGAGCTTGCTGTTTTTGGGGGTGGGCTATCTCTTTTGGCCTAGATTGCACTGAGAATAATGTTCCCTGACCGATACATCCTACAAGGCTTCTTTCGCCCAAATGAAACAGGTAGGACTATGCCTTAAGCTGCTGAACCCCTTAGTATTACTATTAGGGATTGTGGGATTTCTCCCTTCAGTCCCTTAATTTCCTTAAACTATAGTGATCTCGCCAGTGTGCCCTGATGAGAAAAGGACCACTTGGACATTAGGGCTAATGGAATAGGTACACAAGGGTCCAGCCTCAATGAGTAGAATAAGAGTGAAGGCCATGGATGGTCCAGATGCCTTGTTTTTTGAGAAAAGATGGATTGACTTGACCCATAGCTTCTTTTACAGGCACTAGTAAAGGCTGAACTATCTCAAGTAGATTTTTTCTTTCAATCACTTCTCTGTATCCTAAATATCTTCTACATTGCCCAGGTGTTTGGACACAGGGCAAGAAGTTGGGGTAGGAGTGGGCTGTTGGAAAGGTGGGTTGAAACCCAAGGCTACCTGCCCCATTATCCCAACTCCTATGTCTCAGATTGTGGCTGCAACTAGAGTTCTATCAGGGGCAGCTACAGCCTATAAATACCCCAAACAGAAGATCCCAGTCATGAGCAGAATAAAATGGATCATATCAGCTCTCCGGAAGATAAGAGAAAGAAATATAAGGTGATTTAGGAGGAAGGGCATTAGGAAGAAGCAGGAAGGTCTGACCTATTATAAAAGGTGATGCTTGAGCTGGGTCTTGAAGGAAGAGAAAACTTTTTGAGGCAGAGCTGTGCAGGGAGTTAATTCCAAGCTTGGGAAAAGCACAGATACAGGTAATGGAGGACTTAATGTGAGAAATAGAAAAAAGGTCACTTTGGTTGATTTTCAAAGTTGCAGGAAGAAGGGAAGTAATGAACACTAAGGTTGCAGAGATAAATTGGTACTAACCCAATTAGGAGGGCATTGGAATAATCCAAATGAAAAGGGATGAGGGTCTGAACTAAGTGGTAGTGGTATGAATAGGAGTAGGTAGCAGTTGTTGGATGTGGGAGATGGCTTGGACATAGAAATAGCAAGTTCTGACAACTGATTGAGTACTTGGGGTACAGAATAGTGGATGAATATAATACTAAAGTTATAAACCTAGGAGACCAGAAGAAGAGTGGTCTATTTCGAAGAAAGGATAAGTTTAATTTGGAACATATTGAGTTTGAAATTTCTCTGGGACATGCATTTTGAAATATCCAATAGAGTTAGTGATGAGGACCTGAAATTCTGGGGAGAGATTAGGACTAACTATGTAGATCTGTAAGTTGTCTGCATAGAGATAATTACATTCATGCAAATTGATGAAGTCATCAAGAAAGTATAGAGAGAAGAAGACCCAGGACACATTCTTGGGAAATACCCACACTTAAGTGGTAAAATGTGGATGAGCCAGCAAAAGCACACCAAGAAGGAACAGCTAGGAAGGAGGAAAACCAGGAGAAAGAAATAGCATGAAAACCCAGAGAAGAAAGTAAATGGAGGAGGGAGAAGATGGTGCAATAAATAGGTTGAGAAAAATGATAATTGAGAAAAGAAACTTAGAATTGGCAATCAAGAGATTATTGGTAACCTTGGCAAGAGCAGTTTCAGTTGAATGATGAGGTTGGAAGCCAGATTGCAAAGAGTTGAGAAGTTAGTGATAGTAGAAGAGGTAGAGTATAGACAGCTTTTTCTAGACATTTGGGTGAGAAAGAGGAGAAATATAGAATAGGGTCTACTAAAGATTTTTTAATGCTGTGTGTTTGAAAGGCAGAGGAGATCCAGAATGAGAAAGATGAAGGAAAGACAGATGAAGGAAGAGGAGATGAGATAAAAGAGAGAGAAAATATATTCATTGAGGTTGCAACATTCTGAAGGTTTGAGGATTGAGGTCACTTTTAATAGGGGTTGTGTTAAAGGAGACAGTCAATTCATTGTCAGAAATTGAGTGAAAGGAGGAGAGAGTAGGGGATGTTTTCAAGGATGGGCAAGGATTGTACAGATAGGGTATAATGATGCTTTTTTCCCAAAATTATTGTCTACTGTACTCCTGGATCTAAGCACTTGAGAAGACCAACCCTATACCACACTCTCATTTTAATTAAGGATAGAGATCCAGACAGGCCGTTTTGCAGATTGAATTTGTAGTTAGAATCATGGCAGCAGAAGGAGAAGGGAAATAGAACAGATTGCAGATGAAGAGCTCAGAGGTAGGACTTATACATTGTAAACAAGACAGAGAGAGAAAGACCATTTATGCTTATGTTGAAGACACAATTTGGCATTATCTTATAGCTCTCAGTGTTCTCACCTCAGCAGATAAAAGTCCTTGACATTTTGGTTGTAAGGGAATCCCTGCTGCTTAACAAGCTGCCTTCCTGACCTGCTTCCCTGTACTCCAGCAAGGATGAGTACACTTACATTGTGTGAATGAATAGGGTTCAATTTATCACTGCTGATGCTTGAATTAAATGCAGAGAATGAAAATATCTTTGCCACCTTGGACCAGAAGGTATTGGAACTGCCCATTTTGCAACATTATATTGCTCATGGACTTGTGAAAGTCCATCAATTTCTGAATTCTGCAGGCTCAGATTGAAAGTCCAGAAAGTTTGGGGGAGCGGGAGTGGGGGGGGGTGTCTCCTAGACCAGAGTCACTGGCCCCTCCTGACCTCCTAAATCCCATTTTAAAGGGAAATGAGGGGGTCAAGGAGCCCAGATCTTAAAATGTTTTTCTGGTTCTTTGTAGGTAAGTCATAGAGTCTAGGCTCTGTCCTGCCAAAATAGTGATGTATCTTCCTCTTTATCATCTTGTCCTACAGTAGGAGATTTGCAAGACTTTGTGAGAAGTCACCTGGGAAATCCTGAATTGTCCTTTTACCTGTGTAAGTTATTTCATTATTTCCCCTTCTCCCTTTTCTTAGAGCCCTGTCAGTTTCTGAGAAAATGGTGGGGAAGCCACATCAAGTAATAATTTTCCTTACCCAAATATCCTGCTGCCTGAGGGACTCACTAAGGGAGGGCAGGGACTACAGTTTGTATGACTGAGTGATTTCTAAACCAGGCCTTTATTCTGAATCTATCTCTTCCTTTCTCCACACACAGAATAGGATGCAGCTACTTGATGGTTTGGGTGATTTCAGTAATTCCTTCATTCTACTTTGCTTCTTTATCTTGGATTTTTTTTTTCCTTTGGGAAGTAGAAGGATGAGGGGAGAGATTATTCTTAACCTAACTAGATTTTTCTCTCCACAGTCCTTGCCCCTCCAAAAACCATCCTGAGTGACAACACGCTGACCCTCTTCCAGGTACTAGGGCTATTCCCTACTGTTGGTGCTGGTTGACAGTGGGCTCTCTTCCAAGGTGTGCCAAATAGGATCCTAACTAAATTTAAATGTCCCATGTGTGCTTTGGGGAAGGTATTAGATCCAGCCATTGGTGTCACAACCTTTTGGTTTGGCTTTCCTGTTGTGTTAATGAGGCCAGTTCCCTGTCCTGCTGCCTGTTCCTTCTGGGTCTGTACCCTAGCCTTTGGTTTCTCATAGGAGCCTGGTCATTGAGCTACAATCACTCTGCTGGGTTAGGGAGGTCTGCTGCAGGGTGAGGCCCCAAGTACTTGGAAAGAAAATTAATGGCAGCTTGTTTGCCAAGCATATAATAACACTTTTTAGAGCAGATTGAATTAAGAAGGGATTGGGCCCACTCTGAAGTTGTTTAGAATGGAGCTTTCTAAAATCCTCCACTTCCTGCTTGGGCCCCTATGAAGGGGATGATCTTGGAGCTGTTGTCCAGTCCCAGGAGCTGGGGCAAACTGATGTTCCTGAATAGAGCCAGAAAACTGATCCTAGGTTTTCTTTGGCTTGATATTTACCTTATTTGCCTTACCTTATGGGACTTAGCTCTCCCTAACATTGAATATTTTGCATTGGGATTCTCTTGCTTGGCTACTAGTTAGCTGGTTCAGGAGGCACTGGCCCCTCTGCTATCCCTCCCTGTGACTGCCCCTAGGTCCACTTGGATGGAGTAGGTGTTGCCCTCAGCCCTTCTCCCAGGGAGATTAGGGCTGTACAAGGTACCTTTGCTTCTCACCCGTTAGGAACGTTTAGTAGTTATCCCTAACGAATATCGCCATTTCCATTCCTTTCTCCCCGTAACTGTGGCCCCTTATAGACCCCTGTGGGTAAAGAGCAATTGGTCATATTAATCCTATTGGAAACTGAGTTAAAGAGGAATGTTTCTAACCTCTTTGCTTCCCTCCCCCATCATCCCTTACCCTACCAGGAGTTTTTTAATGTCTTCCCCCAGGAAGCTGCCTTAATGGTTTCCTCTTCAAAACTATTTAAGATATTTTAATTAATAAAATCTATTAGCTCCTTTCAAATGACAATGGCTTTATGGGCCTTTGAAAAAGGAGATATCCAAATTGGAAGTGGCTTATGAATGGGGAGGCTCCTGCCTTCTTTCCTTTGTCACTACCATTATAGGAAGAAGGGTACTGCTCTGAATAGGAAGGGAAAGGAAAAATGATAAAACTGAAGAATAAGAAATAGAATCAAGATATTTCATTGAAAGGGGATGAATGAAAATTATCTTTAGTAGGGAAGAGCCTACACCAGCTCTGTTTCTCTCTCTCTTTCTTTTTTTAAACCCTTACCTTCCATCTTAGAATTAATACTGGGTATTGGTTCTAAGGCAGAAGAGTGGGGGGTTAAGTGACTTGCCCAGGGTCACACAGCTAGGAAGTGTCTGAGGCCATATTGAACCCAGGACCTCCCGTCTCTGGCCCTGACTCTCAATCCACTGAGCCACCCAGCTCCCTTCCCCCCTTAGTCTTTTAAAATTTGTTTTATTACCACATTTCCTTCCTTCCTTATGTGCTCATAAGTTAGGCCTCTTTGTATCAGGAAACTTTCATATCTACCCTTTAACCCTTCTCAATTCTCCCTTCTTCCACTGGACTTTATGAGCAGGTATCTCCTCCTTCTCTCCCTAACTCTTCCTCTTGGGCAGTTAACTTGTTGATAAACATTTAATTTGGAAGATGCATCATTGTAGAGTGTAGGCTAGAGTTCTTGGCTCCATGATTCATATGCTTCCAATTAGGAGGCCCCAGACTTGTGGAGTACATGGGGCACTGACTTCACCCCATCCCACCTGGAAAAACCTGATTCCAGGTGACACTTTGCTCCCTACTACAAGCAGCCATCTCCTTTCATCTGTCAGCTTTGCCCCCAGTCAGCAGAGGGGGCCAGCCAGACCCGGCACCACTTCTACCGGGAGTGGTGTTCCTTCCTGCCAGAGATCAGAGTATTGGCAGTGACTGAAGGGAGGCTTTTCTCCTCCTGGTGAGCAACAGGCACGGAAAAGCCAAGGGGGCTTTCATGTCCCTGGCAAGTCTGTTGTTGTTGGCTGGTGTTCCCCCCCCCCCCCCCCCATGATGGCTGGTCCTGATTGAGAGGGGGTTGTTGAATGCTCCAGGAAAGTGACAGTCACCTTGGGGAAAGCCAGGACTTGTAGGGGTTTGAGTTATAAGATTTGGAGTATTAAAGAGTTTGCTGCAGGGAGGAACAGGCTATCATCAGGAGGAATGAGGAAGGTGGGTGGATGTCAGGGAAGTTTATAGCAATCCTCACCTCTCCCAACTATACATGCACACACATACATTCTTTGCTTTTAACCTTTTCTCTGGAAGCTGAGACACCTAAAGTGCTGACACAGTCTAGGCTCTCCCTCATCTCTTGCCTCCTCCACCCATGCAGCCTCTCACATGGTACTTGACTTCCAAAATGATTGTTATCCTTAATGGGGAATTGATACCGTTCTCCAAGGTGTTCAGCATTTCTTTCAGTTCAGTCTTTGTTTTGAAGATGCTTTTCCTCTAGGAAGGGAAATGCAAGCATGGGAGAAAAGATTCCCCTCCCAACCCTCTGGATCCCAGCCCCAAGATCTCATCATTGGATTATGTTAGAGTTGAGGACAAAAGAGTAGCTAGAGGGTACAGTGGTACCCTCTTGTAATAAAGGTAGTGTGGGGACCTCTTTCCCTTTCCTGTGCCCAAACTATTGCATCCCACAATTACAATAAAAGAGGAATACCCCCAAAGAAATAAAGGTTTTGATGTGCCCCCACCATTCCTTTATCCTATGGCCACCCCTTCTCTCCTTTTGGTGACTACCAGCTTAGCCCTACTTAGCTGCTGAAGGCCTCTCTGACTCTTTCCCTCCTCAGGCACAGTTAAAGCTTTACTTTCTTGCTTGTGCTTACTATGGAGGCTTTTGATTTCTTCCTACTCTTGAAATCTGCTTTGAGCTGCTGATAGAGCCTTTTCCACTTTGTCCTTTGTCTTGGCTCAGGCAGCATTATTTAAGGTTATCAAGAGTCTACAAATGAGCAGACTTCTAAGGCTGCTCTAGCCTCCTTACCTTTCGTCTGAGCAGAAAAGGTATCTCAATGGAGACTTCGGGGTCACTCAGCTGGAAGCTAGGATCTAGAACTTCTTTCTAGACGCTAGTAGAAAAAGTGTACTCTGACTGCTGTCAGGACCAGAAGAGTTCTGTTTCTAGCTCCAATTTCCATTGAAGTGTAGTACAGTGCTGGGCATATTATAGGCCCTCAGTAAATATTTTATGCCCAAAAAAACAAAAACAAAAGCTATGAGCCTAAACTGGAACAAGAGGAACTTAAATTAGCTGTCAGTGGGAACTTCCTCACCCAGATTATTTGTTTTTAGAAAGAACAAAGGTGTTTCTGGGATATCTATCCCTTGGTGATCTTATGGAATTCTTGTCCACAATTTCCTCGTCAGGTGAGTCCAAGACACATGAGATACAGATCAGCATACAGAGAGCTGGATGAGGTAATTCTGAAGGTCACTAAAGGAAGCTGTGAATTTTTGGTTAAAAAAATATGTAGAAGAGGGGAATGAAAGAAGTTTTCTGAGTTGTCATACCAAAATGATCTTGAATAGGGTCAGAGTCTTTTCTTGCTTGTAATAGGGCCACTTATTTTTCTACATTCCAGCCTCTTTAGCCAGAGGATAATTTTCTTTCTTTCTTCCTTCCTTCCTTTCTTCCTTTCTTTCAACCCTACCTTAGAACCAGGGCAGAAGAGCACTAAGGACTGACCAGTGGTGGTTAATTGACTTGGCCAGGGTCACATAGCTAAGAAGTATCTGGTGAAGGGAGACAGGACACGGAGGTGCAGTTCCAATTTCCAAAGCCTTCTTGGTGGTCCCTCCTTTTTGCTTTGCTTCTGGGTATCTAGAGTCAGGCATCACTTTATGGAGAGCTCAACTGGAAACCCATAGACTTGGGATCAATTAGATTTTTGAATAGTTTATGTGTACAATCCATTGCACTTAGATTAAAGTGTCAGTTTGAAATCCATTGTGTGTGTTTTCCTTTATTTTTTTTTTTCTCCTTTTTTCACATCTCTTGAGGTCAGGTGGAATTCATGAAACCCCAAAGAACCTGGCTTTGATGTCCAATGTAATGATAATAACACTGTGAGTAGCTCAGGAGTCTTTCATCCATGGATCTCAAAGCACTTTCCTAACACTAATTAATTGTGCCTCCTCTTTAACATGCCTCGAGGGAGTTTCCTGTTTCCACAAAGTGTATGTATGATTCCTCTGGCTCCTTTTACAATTAAAAGAGCAAAAGGAGCTTGTTGGGGGCTAAGAAAAGAGCTGTAAGAGATCTGGCTCAGAATCTAGTGAATAGAAAGTGGACTGTCATCTGTGAGACCAGACACTTATTTGGGCTATTCATTCCTCTGTCCCAGTAGCCTCCCTACTGTCTGCCTTGCTGCTTTCCTCAGACATTTGTTGTCTACTAAGAGCCAAAGAAATAAGTTGTATTCCCAGCTTGGATTAGGGACTGAGCACACTTGGAAATCGTTGGACAAACCTGGCATCCCTGGGAAGCTGGGAGCAGCCACTCAGGGCTAGCAGGGAGGAGGAGGTCATTTGACATCTGGCACAACAGTGGTTGCCTCCCTAGACCCTGCTGGCCCAGCTCCAGAGAAAAGAGTGAATTTTAACAGTCAACCCAAAAGTAAGGGGTCACAAAAACAGCTGTCAGCTTTTCTTAATGTCACTGTCATTCCCTGAGCTTGGAGTTCCTAGTGTAGATGCCAACCATATCAGCCAGGCCTATTCAAGACAAAGCTGTCAGCCGAGGTTTCTGTTCTTTCTTGAATGATTCCAAACTCTCTTCTTATTCTTGCTAATGGAGTAGTTTGGTTTAGGGGTAACCTGAAAAAGCATTGTTATTGTACTTAGGAATTGGTTCCATAAAATAATTTCTCTTCACATGCATTTTTCTAGTTCTTTTTGGCTTAAGTAAAGTGATGGGATGAAGCAAAGGCTCTGTTTCAACTTGACCACTATAGAGTTCAAATTTATCTTTCCCACAAAGACTATTTATGTTTAAATTTTAAATTTTACTTATTTTAATATTTTTCATGTTTACATGATTCACTTTCTTTCCCTCCCTTTTTCTCTCCCCATCCCAGAATTCCTCTGGGTTGTATAAATGTTATCATTTGATACCTATTTCCGTATTATTCATTTTTACCATAGAGCAACCTTTTAAAGCTGAAACCCCAAATCATATACCTGTATAAAGTGATACATTATAAGTTTTTCTTTTGCATTTCTATTCCCATAGTTCTTTCTCTCAATGTGGATAACATTCTTTCTCATAAGTCCCTCAGGAATGTCTTGGATTATTGTATTATTACTAGTAGTAAAGTCCATTACATTGGATAGTTCCACAATGTTTTACTCTTGGTTCTGCTCATTTCACTCTGCATCAGCTCTTGGAGGTCTTTCTAGTTCTTATAGAAACCCTCCAGTTCATCATTCCTTTCAAGACAATAGTATTCCTTCACCATCAGATACCACAATTTGTTCAGCCATTCCCCGATTAAAGGACACCCCCTCGTTTTCCAATTCCTTGCCACCACAAAGAGTTGCAGCTATGAATATTTTTGTACAAACATTTTTCATTATTATCTCTTTGGGGTACAAACCCAGTAGTGATGTTGCTGGATCAAAAGGTATGCATTCTTTTAAAGCCCTTTCTCACAAAGACTTTAAAGGAAGGTGATTTCTCCCAGAATTTTGGAACATGGTTTAAATTTGATTTGTGGTTCATTCAGCTATCTTGAAACAAAATGGTGGCAGACAGACTTTCATTTGAGCAAATGGAATTTAGTATAGGTTACTGAACTCTTTACAGATAATTGAACTGAATAAAATCTGCAAAATTAATTTAGATTATCTGAATATAAGTTGCTAGATAATTAATTGGTAGTCCAGCACCCTTCTAGGTAAGAGAAGTTTCATCCTGGAGTGTTAAAAATTATATGTAATGGGGGCAACTGGGTAGCTCAGTGGATTGAGAGCCAGGCCTAGAGATGGGAAGTCCTAAGTTTAAATCTGGCCTCAGACACTTCCTAGCTGTGTGACCCTGGGCAAGTCACTTAACCCCCATTGCCTAGCCCTTACTACTTTTTCGCCTTAGAACCAGTAGACAGTATTGATTCTTAGATGGAAGGTATGGGTTTAAAAAAAATCATATGTAATGAATCCAGATATGTACAATTGAGAGATACCTGATAGTTTATAGAGAATTCTTGCTTATGGGGAAAACAGGATTGTTTAAGGGGAACTCTTAATACCATCCAGAGGATTGTCCTTTCTCTCCTTGGGTCTCCATCTTTCCCTGATTCTTTAAGGTGATTTGGAAAGGCCTTGGGAATATTTGCCCACTGTGTGTGATTTAATTCTTTGGAGACTTTGCTAGAAGAGGCCATTGGGGAAAGGAGGTGGAAAATTATTTTCATGAAAAGAAAATTTGGGGCTTGGATAATTGCTCCTTCTCAGGCATGTTTGCTATATCTACATCTACATATATTCTTCATATATAGTATCATGATACTAACTGTGGGTGTTTCTTGCTTCTTGTCCTGAGCCCTTTTCTCTCTACCCGAGTGATCTTACTTACACTATGAAACATGAAATGTAAAAAAAAAAGAGAGAAAGGATAGTTCCAACAAATTAGGTAGGTCCTCACTAGAGCATCCATGGAGATATAGGAGTACAATTATCTCTTCCAGGCTGATTCCCAGGTCTAGATATTCAGCTCTGCTCTCTCTCTTCCCTGACCTCTAGTTCTGAATCATTCACAGTCTATTGGATTCTTAAAATTAATGTTGCGGGGGTATCTCAAACTTAATATGCCCAAAACAGAACACTTGATCTTTTTTCCTAAACCCAAATCTCTCCACTTCTTCCTCTACAAAACACCAATGTGATTTCCCGGAATTGTAGCTCGTATCACTCCCCTCCATGAAATCCAGGGTCCAGCAATAGTGACCTACTTGATATTCCTTGAACTTGATATTTCCCATCTTGGTCCCTCTGAACCATTGGACCCTCATGCTTGAAATGCTCTCCCTCCTCACTTGCACCTCCTAGAATCCCTGGGTTTCTTCAAGACCCAGACCAAAGGCCACCTTCTGCGGAAGGCCTTTTCTGGCACCTTCCGTATCATTTCCTCTAAAGAAGGTATTCTTAATCTTTATCAACCTGGGCAAGTTCTTCTCATAATAATGTTTTTAAATACATAAAATAAAATACTTAGATATAAAGAAAGCCAGCTTGTAGTTATCAAATAGTTATCAAAATTTAAAACAAAACAGAAACAGTTCATGGAACCTGTGCTCCAGAGCTACCTTTCTTCTATTCTGTATGTATCTTACACAACCCAGTTCATATAGATACATATACTTATACATATGCATATACATATACATATACATACACACATATATATGTTATCCTGTTAGAGTGGAAATGTCTGTCAGATCAGGGACTCTTTTTGTTTTTACTTTGTATCATTAGCTCTCAGAACAATGCCTGACACATAATAGAGTTTAATAAATTCTTATTGATTTTCCCCAGTGCCCTGGGAAAAAACAGTAATAGTTTCCTGAGTATCAGAAACATTTCAGAAGAATCCAGTAGATTTGCTGAGTTAAAGTGCTAACTGGGAGAAATTAAATTCTCCATTACATACATGGGAACTATTTTCCGAGGCCATCTTTTCCCAATGCTCCACTCTTTCATGCTCCAATAGAATCCTGATCTGAAATAAGAGTATCCTGTCCCTTTCTTAGCTTTCTCAGTGGTGTTTTTATCCCCTGTAAATAGTAGAGTTTTGTTGGATCTTGTATATGATTTAAGCTTAAATTCTGAACCTCTTAAACAAAAGTTTTATGAAGGACCCTTGGTGCATGTAACCTTTTTTCCTTTACCTAGCCTTCCATTCTTACATAATCTTATTTGCCACCTGTATTTCATGGAAGTCCTGACTCCTTTGGACCATGTGTGACTTTAAAAATAATCTAGGCGTGTCCCTTCTTTCCCCTTTCCTACCCCTCTTCCCAGTTTACACTGCATTAAGAGGCACGATCCCTAGGTTCCAGTCTCAACTCCATCACTGTGGTATGAGTTCTGGCTTAATTAGTTGTGTGACCCTACGAAAGTCACTTAACTTTTCAACTCTGAGATTCTGCAGTACCTTTCTGAGCTTCACTTTCTTCATCTGTAAAATGGGGATACTTGCATTACCTATCTAGTTGCAAGGAAAGTGTTTTGTAAACTTTATAGTGCTATGTAAATATTAGTTATTATCCTGGACCTAAAGGAAAGGAGCTCTTTGTAAATGCTTTGGGATCTGGTAAAAGGGACACAGAGGTTTGTTTGGGTTTTGTGTGCAGAGCAAAAAAGGTCACATTTTTTAAAATTCAACTGTAAACAATCTGTGGTTCTAAGCCTCTAGAGTGAGCTGAGGGCATAGTTAGGCATCACCGTCAAAGCTTTCCAGCAAAAGCTGGAATCCTAGTTGAGGACTTGTCAGGAAGGAAGTGGTTGGTAACATGGTGGAATGGTTGCTAAGTAGCTGAGAAATTCTGTCCTGCTTTTAGAGGGGAGGTGAAGTGGTAAAGGGGGAACTGTCTAAGAACTACAGACCCATTTAGTGAATTAAGTTAGCTGCAACCCATGGTAATGGTTCTTTTGCTAGGTTTATTTCTCCTCCATTTGACTTTTAAAGCCTTTCACAACTTAGCTTCAACTTGCCCTAACAGCCTCATTGTATCATTGTATGTTACTCCCTGTAGAACAAAACAATCTATATTCTACAGTTTAAGCCAAAATCTGTCAGAGACAATTAATTAATACACAAACATTTTTGCTTAGAGAGGTTCAGATAGGCACAGTTTTCCCTCCTAATCAGAATACCTTCTATGAACCAAGCAGATTACAACTTAGGCTTTGTGGACAAGTGGGTAGAGTAGTGAATTAAAGTGCTTAAATTCTCTCAACCTTAGTTTCCTTATCTGTAAAATGGGGATAGTAACACCTATCTCACAGAGTTGGGAAGATCAAATAAAATCACACATGTAAGATGCTGTATAAACCTTAAAATTCCATATAAATGAAATTTCACAGCAGAGTAAAACTAAGTTTAGGGTTTTTTTGATTTACTAAATAGAACAATAGAAATTTTAATGCTGATGCACCTTTGAAGAGAATATCTTCCCCAAATCAAATATGCACTTTACTTTCTCTTTTATTCTTCTCCAGGATTAACAAAGGGATACCTCTCTTAGTTGTATAAATAAAAAGATCTTCCCAATATTTGTTCACAGTAAACAATATTATAATGATCTAGTCTAGAGAATTAAGTTCCCTTCCTGAAACTAATTGACTCGTTAGGTCTTTGATTCCAGGGAATCCAAGTATTTTAATCCAGCACACCATCCTAATGTTATTTCTTAATGTTTTGTAACATCATTGACTTCTTGGTGTTCTATACTTCCCCATCCTTTTTCTACAGTCTACAATTATACCCTACACTGGCCTCTTTTGCTGATCCTCACACCTGATGGTCCATCTCCTCTCTCTCAGCCTTAACAATGCTTGTCCCTGATGTCTGGAATGCCCTCCTTCCTCTCTTCTGCATCTGAGAATCTCCTACTTTCTTCAGGATTCAACTCAAGCTCCACCTTCCATGTGAAGTCATTTTCTTATTCAATCATTAATGTTTGTGATAGATTAACTTCTCAGAGTTAAGTTTTTTAATCAGTTCAAATCAGGAAGCACTGAAGTATCTATGCATGCAAAACATTATGTGATGGGAATACAGAAACAAAGGCCAAAAGGCCTGCCTTCAAGAACCTTATATTCTCTAGAGGAATACAATATACAACAGATTTAGAGATAAGCAATTACTTATTAATTAAAGCCAGAGGAGAGACTATTACTGTAACAAATAAGGGAGTCAGGAAATATCTTATATATGCAATAGATCTCAGCTGATTGTTGAATGAGTAAGGATTTCATTCCGATTATAGGGGGAGAAAGAGGAATTCAGCCTCTACAAATGCCTAGAGATTACAAATGGAATGATGTGTATTGGGAAAAGCAAGTAAGACAGTTTGGTAGGGTATGAGGAGCAATAATATGAAGTGTTTGGAAAGATAAATGAGTTCAATTATGTAGGGCTTTAAGTGACACATAGAGGAGTTTTTATTTTATCTAGAGGCAATAGAGAGCCACTGAAGCTTCTTGAACAAGTTGGGGCCATTTTCAGACCTGTGCTTTTAGGAATATTGACTTTGCAACTAAATGGTGGACGGGTGGGAATAGGGAGAAATTTGAGGCAAGGAAACTTCAAGAAGGTTATAGAAATAGTTGAAAGGTGATGATGTCCTGACCTAGGATGTTAGCCAGGTAAGTGGAAAGAAGGAGGTGGGTGTAGAAGAGATTGTAGAGGTAGAATGGCCACACCTAGGCAATTTACTGACTTTTTAAATATTGGTGGGGAGGAGGGATGGAAGGAAGAACAAGTTTTGAGGTTGACTTAAGGATTGTTCACTTATGGAGGTTGGAAGGATGGTGGAGACCTCAACAGAAATAGATAAATTTAGAGGAAGGAAAAGATAGCCAGTCTTTTTTTAGTATGTGAGGCCTTATTCTCTCCCATTTTATAGTTCAGAAAAATTGAGGCCTGATTAGGCCTAGTAGTGGTAGGGGAAATCTTAGCTTTTATCTACCATTCAACTTTTATTTTATTGCCACCTTGCACAAATCTGAGAGAAGAGGCCATAAAATGTCATATTGTGACATGTTTTTAGCATTGGGGAGGAGTATACAGAGATTAAAGAAAAATTCTACCAGCTTTATGTATTCACCTATGTAGGCAAGTTTATTGGCAAACCATCTCTGAAAAGTGTCAGGAAATAGAAGTATGCCCTTGGCATCAACACTCTATCTACAATGTGTTTGTGGGTAGCTCGAGAGAGCTGTGACACCCCACTACCTCCCTCCTCAGTGTAGGAAAACAAAGTTGGAAAAAAATGAATCATGGCCCTGGCCAATCCTTAGAGGTTAAATGGGAACAATTGGTCATCTTCTCTGTTGTCATATCTTACCAGTAATAATTACTGAAATTTTTAAAATGCTTTAAGGTTTGTTGAGTACATTCTCATTTTATTCTCACAGACACCCTGAAGTAAGTATCCCAGATATTCTCCCCATTTTACAGATGAGAAAGCTGAGGTTTAAGTAACAGTTTTAAAGTAGTGTAGTATACAGATCCAGGTTCAGAATTTTTTACTCTCTGCCTCTACCAAGCAGAAGCTGGCCAGTTGGTGCTCTTCTCACCTTGTCCCCGCTGTTCTTTGACTTTCTTTTCCATTTCCCCCAGTTGAATTACCATTTGGGGCATTGGGTGGAATTCCATTCCCTGGCTTGGTGCCACCTTAATGATAACCAGATTCTACAACAAGGCTAGTGACATCCTAGGGATATAAGGGGCCATGAGAAAGCAAGCCTATTCCCAAGGCTTGGAATTCTGTCAAGTTCTGAGAGCAACTTAAAAGGGAAAACATCCCTTTGAATTCCAAAGGATGAGCAGACAAGGCTCTCCAAGCTCATCTCTTGGCAACTGACTGTGAGATGGGGAAGCAGGTAATTGAGTATTGACCCCCTCCCCTTTCCCCCAGTATCCCTGAGAGTCCACAGGGTTACCAGATGAAAATGGTTCTTGAACTCTGAGCTAGTTATACTCAAGACTTGTAGAGGTTGTCTGCAGCAGGCAGCTAGCCTGTGGTCGATAAACACTGGATTTGGAGTCCAAGGATCTGGGATTGAATCTTGGCTCTGCTATTTATTACCTATGGAACCTTGGGTAAGTCACCTCTCTAGGCTTCAGTTGCCTTATTCCTTCGTGCTCTAAAACTAAGGCTTATTATCCCATGCTACTATTGAAAGGCAAGAGTGGGACAGCTAGGTAGCACAGTGGATAGATACAGTGCCAGGCCTAGAGTCCGGAGAACCTGGTTTCAAATTTAGCCTCAGACACTTCCTAGCTATGTGACCCTGGGCAAGTTACTTAAACCTCAATTGCCTATCCCTTACCACTTTTCTGCCTTAGAATCAATGCTTACTATTAGAAGATAAGGTTTTTTTGTTTTTATTTTTGAAAGAAGGAAAGTCAAGAGGGAGGAAAGGCCTCGGAGCCGTGGCTCAAAAGTACCAAAGCAAAATCACAGACAGGGTATGGGCACAGCCTCTGTGACATTTGGGCCATTAAAGCTTCCAAACTGTTCTCACCAGCTCAGATTTCTCCTTCTGCTTCAAAGACTTAGATGTTTTGGTCTTTCTAAATGGGTAGACAGGCTGCCCCAGAGCCCTGCACCCCAGGCTGCTCCCCAATCCTGGGCCTTCACAATTGGATTTTCAAAGGGTGCCTCTTGCTCTTTTTTTGTGTAAGCAGGGTGGTAGCTTAGATTTCAGCATTCATGTGCCTAAGTCTTTGAAGCCCTCATTTTCTTATTAATCTTTTAATGTTCCCTCCCCCCTTTTCTCCAACAGACTGTTGGCACTTTAAAGCTGCTCACAGCCTCTAATGGAAAGAATGTTTCTGTCCTAGCAGCTGCACATTACCCCCATGGACAGCTGATTAAAAAACCACCTCTGACTGATCTTAAAACTTCTGATTCTGTTGAGCCCTGTGGACAAGCATTTGGCCTAATAGATTGGTCATTGGTCTCTCCTCTTCTCCTCCTGCTCCCACTCCTGGTGAAAGTGCCCCAAGCTTAGGTGGCATAGGTTATGAGGGAGATTCTAATTTAGGGAGGGCAGTATAGAGAAAAGTCAATGAAAGAAGCAGAATTGGAGCAAGAATTAGAAGAAGGGCCAGGAAAGGCCAGGGCAGGTTGTTTATGGTATCTGTGGCTCAGACAACTAAGGGTGGAGAGGTAGAGTGGCAGTGGCAGTGATTTCTTCAAGGGCCTCTTCATTGCAGACTGGACTTCTTTGCTCTTTAAGGAAAGTCTTTGGACTCTCGATTAGGGCAGTATTAGGAAAGGAATAGGAAAAAGCTAGAATTGCCTTTTATTAGTTTCCTATACTTTCTTTTACTCAGCACATTACCAGATATTATATATATTTCAGCTAATCCGATGTGGTTCCTTCCCTTATGAGAACTTATAGTTTAATAAAGTTGATATAAACAGGATAAGGCATAGGTGATTTTACTGAGAATACTTAGGAGTACATATAAGAATCATTTAAAGCCCAGAACAGGACCTAAAGGACTACGTCTTCTATAGGTTCAGTACTCCCTTCCCTCACTAGAGAAACATACTACCCCTCCCTGCCCAAGTCTAGGCAACTCTGGGCAAAGCTAGCTCATCCTTAATAAAGATTTAGTTAGTGAAGGGCAGCTAGATGGTTCAGTGGGTAGAACACCATGTCTGGAGTCTGAAGGACTGGCCTCAGACACTTCCAAGCTGTGTGATTCTGGGCAAGTCACTTAACCCTGTTTGCCTAGTCCTTGCCCTTCTGTGTTAGAGTTGTTACTGGGACAGAAAGTAAGGATTTAAAAAAAATTTTAGTTAGCTCATGTAAAATTCTATGCTAGGAAATAGAAATAGGGAAGGACATGGTTCTTGCCCTCAGGATACTTTACGGTCTACTTGATCATGGCCATAAAGTGTCTGGGAAACTGCAGCATACTCTCCTTGGACATTCTATCATGCTTACCTCTCTCATGCTTAAAGAAGCCAATTGGTCCAATTGGCTTAAGACAGAGCTTTTCAAGAGGGGGACCCTTAGGAAACACTTCTCTCAGCTGGGGATGGCAATCTGCTATCTCTGTTTTGTAACCACTGAGGCTGTTGCTTATCAGAGAGGAAAACTCCTCTCACTTTGGGTATCCAAAGAGCAGCTCCACTGCCAACAGGAGGAGATTTTTACCCCCCACAGGTAAGTGCTTCTGTATTCCAGGCACAGCTTCTCTCTAAATTTGATGTTCATTAGGTGCTAGGCGTGATAGAAAGCATTAGATGCCAGCTATCTACCAAACAGGCTGAAGCCCAGATACAACAGCAACCTTTCAAATAAGAGACATCAGTAACACTATAGAAGGGATGTTCAAACCAAGTGCTTTGTGAAGTGTGAAAGCTATGTTAAAGGGCAATTATTGGCTGGGAGGCTTTATAGAAGTGCCATTTGAGCCATTCCAGGCATATAGAGAGAAGCACGAGTAAGGGAACGAAGAGAGATGAGACAGCATGTCAAATAATGTAATTTGGCCTGAATGGAATCTATATGAAGAGTCATGCTGTGATTTAAAGCTGGAAAGTTAAGGTGGTACCAGACTGTGGAGGCCTTTGAGTCTAGCCTAAGTACCTAAGTAGCTGACTAAGCTGACTAAGATTCCAACTGCTAGGACCAAAGCTGCATTTCTTTAGGGCCTGCCTATAATGGGCCTTGGGTAGTGGCAGCACTCCCTCTGTGGGCTTGGGAGTAGAAATCACAGCCTTCATTCAGCAGAGACAGCCAACTCTAGGGTGGAAAGGGGAAACCCGAGGCATGAAAGATATTAACCCTTTCCCTAGCCCTTTGCACCCTCTTTTCAAGACTGATGATCTATATTCATCAAGTCTAGTTTGGCAAGTGAGGAAGGGAACAGAATCTACTTTGTACCCATTATTCCCTCCGTGTCCTTGTGATATAACACTAAGGAAGCATTGTTTACATTAACCCATAGGTTAAATCCCAAAAGAAACAAGAGTCTTACTGTAGAGCA
The DNA here is from genome assembly GCF_016433145.1 of Gracilinanus agilis. Lineage (NCBI taxonomy): Eukaryota > Metazoa > Chordata > Mammalia > Didelphimorphia > Didelphidae > Gracilinanus > Gracilinanus agilis. Next base: position 226,285,867 of record NC_058133.1, on the reverse strand, counting down.
TAGCTTTCTACTTGTAGAATGCAAAATGCTATATTTGGCCATTCACCCATGATTCTTCCATTACCCTAGAGCCAGTTGCCAAACTTCAGTGTGACAATGTTCCAGAGGAAGAACAAAGTGCCCACAGGGATTGGAGAAAGAGGGCTCCACTCAGGGGCCATCCCTTATTCAATTTGCCCAGGGATGCCTTGGATGGGCCCTGGAAATTCATTGACTGGAATAAAAGAATCTAGAGGGACTTCAGTCCTGATCCTGTACTCTCCACAAATCATTCAAAAAGAACTGAATACCTACTAATAAGTGGCAGAGGCCCAAGTCCCAAGGTGTTGGGGGAGCATGGAAGGAAATATCCTAAGGAGAACATGAGGCAGTAGGAGGGGGATTGAGGAAGTAGCTAAGCCCTCTTTCAGCTGTAGCCCCTTCTTAGGTTTGGTGGCTATCCATGGGAATCTGTCACTTGCAATTTGTTCCTTGTCAGTGGCAGATCATCTCAGCACTCCCAGCACTTGGTGAAGTTTCCTTTTCCTACCCTCCTCCTACCTCCCTTCTAAGTTCTCCCCCTTTCTCCTCCCCTCCTCCTGCCTTTGCTCCTAGCTCTGTCTCTCTGTCTCCTGGACTCACTCATAGACTCTGCCATGAATTTTCTCTGACCCCTTAGGGCCATTCCCACATGCAGCTTTGATGTATGTGCCCAGAGCATGATTGACGGGGAAGTTTTAGAGGTGGCAGCAGGGAAATGAAGAGCTAAAGGCTGGGCTTTGAACTAAAGGACTTTGAGCTAGGAGATGCTGTGCTTAGTTATCTCTCTCTTCAGAATATTAATTATTCACCTCAGTAATTGGGCAGGAGGAAGAGGTTATTAAAAAATTCCAACACTCCCTATAAGGACCTTACTTTCCAGCTTACATCTGGCAAGAAAAGAACATTCTTGAAGACCATGTGCTGGGGGATGGGTACTAGGGAGGTTCATCCCTTACAGTGCTGAAGCTGAAATAGTAAGCAGAGGTAGAGAGGAGGCAGCCTCAGCACAGAAAACAAATACTGAGGAACACCACAGATTTAGAGCAAGGGGGTGGGGGTTGTCAGTTACACTAGCTGTTTGAGTAGAGTACATTTTCTTCACTCCCACCCAACTCCTGGCCATTTATTTTCCTGATACAAACCCCATGGCATTCCATAGGAAAACCATGGCTTCCCACATCCCCCACCCTCATCCTTGCCTGGTCTGACTCCTCTGCCCCTCTCTGCAGGCTAACCTCTTTCCTGCTGCCCTTGTTCACTTTGGATCTGAAGAACCAGCAGGTGAGTGAGAAGCCCTCAGTTCTGCTGTGCTAACAGACAAAAGAATTCCAGGAACTTTGACCCCACCCCCACCCCAATTTCACCCCAGAACCATTCAGAAATCCCTAGCAAAGACCTTTGAGTGGGGAGGAACAAAATTTCTTGAAGAAAAGGAAATAGATATTTTCAGGGGCTTACACTAGGTGGGTTTAGCACATATTGGCAGGACCTGAGAGCTACTGTGCACCCTTCATTTAGGTCATAGGAGACAGGCAGACCCCACGGCTCCAGCATGTCCCACCTTCCTGGGGTTGTTTCCCCATGGTGCAGGGAATAGGACATCACCATTGATCACACTGTCCTTAAGGACAGCCAGGGGAGCCATGGGAGAAAGTTGTCTGGAGCTAAAGGCTGGGGACAGCTCTGGGTCTCACTCTTCCTTCAGTCCACCTGAGGGTGGGACTCGGGGTTTTGCACAGATCTCTACCTGGAGCCCCAGCTGCTGGAGAACACCATCTCTCCGTCTTCTGCTGATGTGCTGGTGGCCAGGTGAGTCATGGGAATTGGAGAGGGAGGTGAGGGTTCAGAAGCAGGTCCTATTTGAGGGGGAGGGGAACACTGACTCTTGTTAAAAGTCAGACCCTTGACCTTAAGGCCTTCCCTTTACCCTTTGTATTTGGTTGCCTGCTCAGGTGTATGTCTAGGACCTCACCAATGCCATCTCTTTTGCCAACCCTCGAATCTGAGCTTCCTGAACTTGAAGAATCAGCTGAAGTGGCAGTAGGACCCTCAGAACCAGTTGCAGCAACTGCTCAGCCTGTGAGGAGGAATCTAGGCAAAGTGCCCAAGTGGCTGAAACTACCAGGTACCTATGGTGGGAGTCGGCTCTCCAGAGAAGGGAGGGGGAAAGAAATGAGGGCTCAGGGTTACCACTAACTCCCTGCTCCTTTGTTTCTGTTATAGCTGGAAAGAGGTGAGAGCCTATCACAAAAGGAGGGCGCTCCTCCTCTACCCCTGCTACTCCTACCCACCCCCCACCTGCGGTGGGAATAAAGAATTGGTGTGCTCCTCCTGATAATCCCAGTGTCTTCATTTCTTACTGTCAGTGATGGGATTAGAGTGGGGCCCACAATATCTGGTGAACAGGAGGAGCCCCCATGTCTCTTAGGATTCCAGTTTCCTGCACCAATCAATAAAAATTAATTCCAAAGGATAGGGTTTTACAATTCCATGTGAAATTCCATTTGAACCTAGGTTTACATCTCCAGCTCAAATACTGTGTGACCTTTCTAAGCCTTTTTCCTCATCTGTAAAATAGGGGTAATGGGAGAGGCCTCAAAGCTAGAGAATTGAACTCCTGACCTAAGAAGTATATGACATCCCAGGCAAGTCACTTCCCCTTTCAGAGCCCTGTAATGCTCTAGGACTATAAACTTCAGAGATGGTGCTGACCTGCCATGGCAGAGGTTACTTCTTCACCCACCTGAAAGGCTCCTACACACCAGTGAAATCCCAGGACCAGCACCTATTCCTCTCCTAATTGCAAAGATGTTTTGCAAACTTTGGGCAAGTCACAGCTTCAGCAGGTCAACTATAAAGTGAACAGAGGTTGGATCAGATGGCCTCCTGTGTCCCAACCCTCCCCGTATTTGTGATTGTATGACTTTGTCCCCTTCTTGGTACAAGAGCCGATTCCCTTTCACTATCCCATTTGTTAGCTCTCTGATCTGGTAGGGTGAGGAAATCACAGAGATGAAGAAAGTGAATTCACCAACTAAACTCTTATATTTGGGAATATAGCCTATCACAGGAGCCCTGCTCTCATTTACGAAACACAGGTATCCTTAATGATATAGCCAAGATGGGCTTTACCCTCTAGCCCTGGATTTTCTTTCAGCCTTTTTACATAATTGACATCATTACTTTCCTGCTAAAGAGAACAAAGCTTCAGTGAAAAGAACCTTTCATGTGATCATCCATTTCTGCTGCCTAAGCTGGAGAAGCCCAGAGTCTGGCTACCCCTCATAGCCTGGCACAGAAAGGCTGACCATGACAGGGTTCAGAAGTCTGAAAAGAAAATGGAGCAGTGGTCACCTTTTCACTCCTTAGGATCTCCCTAATAGGTCCCTGTCCAAGACCTTTGTAACTGTCCCATCTAAGACCCAGCTGTGGGTGTGCCCCGTACCACTTGGGCAAGCAGTACCCAGGCCAGACAGGGATTTCCAGTAGCTACTCCCATTTCTGCTCATTGGGCTGGACACACCCACACCTCTCCCCAGAGGAATAAAGCACAGTGGAGCTTTGTACCATCTGAATGAACTTCAAAGTGGCTAAAAGGGGCGCCCAGGGTTCCTGGCACTTGTCATTGTCTCCCCATACCAGCCAGCATTTCCCTTCAGGTCTAATTACTTCCACATGCTCCCAAGTGCTTTGAAGCACAGAACCTTAGTGAGGGAAGGAAAGGAATAAGAGAAAGGTGGAAAGATGGGGTGTATTGGGTCAAGGGTTGGAGAAAGTAGGGTAAAAGAGGGAATAAAAGGCTCCCATTGGAGTTGGATTTTTTTTAATAGTATTCACAACAGGCCTTGTGTCTCCCACCACCTCTGGACAGTCGAGCAATCCTAGAACATCATCAGCAACAGCTCCCACACTGGAAAAACAATGGTAGACATTAAAGGGAATTGAAAAAGCCACTTTAAAAACAAAAGCTCACTGCCTACCAAGGGCTCAGACCAACAAAACTAGAGTCAAAGGTTTGTTCTGTTTAAAATTACAACTGGTTCCAGCAGGGTGGGAGTGCAGCTCTGCACCTTCGGCCACCTGATTGCATGCAATTAAGTGTCTGAAGCAATGCTGTATTCTCTGGAAGCTGCTTGCGACTAGTTTTTAGCCTCCTGGCTTCTATGGAGTATGGTTAACTTATTGCTCTCTTTGGTTATGTTTGGAGCTGGGGAGAAGGCTCTTATGTCTTCAGCCATAATCCCCATCATTCTTTCCTACTGGGGGTTGAGGAATGATGGCCAAAGAGCCTCAGACTGGATTCAGGAGACCCAAGTTCAGTTCCAGCACTGTTTCTGGGCTGCATTTTCTTCTTCTGCTAAATGGTAATATTATTTGCACTGCTCATCTCGCAGTGCTGCTGTGTGGAAAGTGCTTTGTAAACCTTAAAAATGTTCAATGTGAACTCCCTTTGCCACTTCCTTCATTCTAAGGCCCGTAGCAAGAAAAGGCCTTTGTGGACTTGGTTCTATAGGATGGATCCTGGAAATCAGCAGGCAGGTCAAGAAAGAGCATTCCCTTGGCCAGTCCCTTTTATGTTTTGGGTCAGGTGGCTTTAAGGCACAAATGGGAGAGAGGGTGCAAAAATCACTCAGACTGAAGTTACTTTGCTAAACCTGTCTAATCAAAGATTATTTCCTCCTGGTAACAGAATAAGGCAGCTCTCTCTTCCTCCAAGGCTCTGTAAGAGCAGAAGAGGCAAAGAAAGATGGAATAAGGCATCCATTGTTATTAAGCACTAGATGGTACTGCAAAGTGAGTATTGCCTGGAACCCAGGAAATACTTTTAAGGGAGCCTTTGAGTCAATCACCGGTCCACAGCAGACCATCCCCCTTGAATGTGGTCCTGGCAGGATCTGGGTACCATGGTGAAGATGCTGCTTGTGTGTATGCCCTTGGGAAGCTGATCACTTCAGTCAAAATGAGGGAGCCCTAGGTGATGAATCCCTTCATTCCTCCTCCTGTGCCTGTATGGCCTAATGCCACGTGCAAAGAAATTAGCAGGACAAGTGGACTTGGGTGTCTGGTCACCTCTGGAGTGTCCACCCCCTCTGCCAACTGCACCAACAAGATCCCCACCCAGCCTCCCTACTCAGAGCCACTGTTCTTGTAGGCAGTTCCCAAGGGCCTGACGCCAGCCCACACAAACACTACTTTATCCTGCCCGATGGCAGGCAGCTTCTGGAGCAGCGGCTGCAGTGAGAGTAACGTTTTCCAGGCAAGTCAGGCTCTGGGCTGTGGCTCATGCCCACATGTGTAAGGTTTCCTATTTCACAGCTTCTCTCAGCTGCCGGCGGGGAGCTGGCTTGTGAGGGCTGGGGCATTCACACACATGCTGTTTGTTATTCTGTCCTTTTTAAGAGTTTTGCTTTCGTCCTAAAAAGATGGAGGGGAAAGGGGGGGGGGGGTGGAGCTGAATAAGGCTTTGAAGCAACTTGACTTTGGGTGATTAATGGCATCAAGAAGGCTGAGCCAGGCAAGGAGACAGTTTTGATTTATTGATTTTGCTTTGTAAGAGCAAATTTATAGCTCAGGGAAGCAGCTTCTGAGGGGAATATCAAATGGTTAAAAGGTTACAAACTAGCTTTGATGTCAGACAGCAGCAAAAATGTTGGGAGGAAAGCACCAGGCTCTGTTTGTGTATAAACTAAAGATCAGGTACCTGGCTCTGAGCTTGGTGCTGGATGGAGTGCTTGGGGAGCTCCTCTTGGGGCCAGAGCTGAGGGGAAGGGAGGGAATCTCTGTTGAGGCTAAAGCTGGTGGCGCAGAAGATGAGGCAGGGGTGTGGTAACTCCTCAGCCCCATGTACATATATAGCCTTTGTTTTCCAGGGAGCTAAGAATGAATGGCAGCACCAGTACCTTGATCTATAACTGAGGTAGCCCCTGGGGCAGGAAATGCTGGAACTAGAGCACCTTACTTTATTCCAGTGTGACCTGGCTTGCCCCTTCTTAGCTCTTCCCTTGATCCCAGTACCTATCCTTTTCCTCCTCCCTCACCTCCCACCTTGTGCTTTTCCAGGAAGACACCACACAGGCTTCCTTATTTTCCAGCCCTGGCAGAGGAGAAAGAAAGGGATCCTCATCCTTATGCTAAGTGGCTGTGGTAGAACACTCTCGGCAGACAGTGGCTAGGGATCTTCTGTTTGGTTTGGTTCAGTTGTGTCAGGAAGTAAACACAATCTGGCCTTTTTGAATTCCTTGCTGAAATAAGACACTCCCAGAAATGTTAAGATGAGGTTGGTTCCTGTACTGAAACAGTTTAGAGGCAGGTAGATGACTTGAAAAGACCCAGGTGGCTCAGCTTGACACAGCAACCTTCATCTCTTCCAGTGCTGCCGCTTCTAAAAATCTAGAAGCTAAAGAGAGAAGATGAGGCTTGGTATCTTCAAGTTACTAACATACAGAATGTTAAACAAATTATAAACAATGACCATCCTCACCATCCTCTTTCTAGCTAGGATTATAGTTACTAAGACTCAGGGTCAAATCCTGACTCCATTGTGTTGCCCAGGGAAAACCCTTTCATTTAAACCAGTTTCCTCACATACAAAATAGGTTAGACTAGATCAGTGATTCCCAAAGTGGGTAGGTGCTGCTGCGATTTGGGGGGGGGGGGGTGGAGAGTGGTGATGGCCACAGGTGCATTTGGAGGGCAGTGATATTATGTGACAGTGGGCATTAAGTAATATTTTTTCTGGAAAGGGGGCGGTAGGCCAAAAAAGTTTGGGAACCACTGGACTAGATAATCACTCAGTACTATGATTTGATGTACCCTATTTCTATTCCTTTTCACCACTCCATCCCACAAGCTGAGAAGTGAGGCCAAAGACTCCATACCAGTTGGGGCAACACCTTCTCAAATTGTTCAATGTCAACTCTGTCTTGGTCTTCGGCCTGGGCCTGTCTTATTGCTCGAACTGCAGCTTCTGTTCCATGAATACGAGGAGAAAAGTGAAAGTGAAGTTTGAACAGGTCCGAGTAGAAGATCCCAGGTTTAGATGCAGTTTATCAAAACTTCACCATGAGAGAAGTCTAAAGCCCCCTGCTCACTTTGCTGCTTTGAGCTCTGAGCTCAAGGCTGATCTACTCTCCAGTTCTCCTTGTGAACTGTCCTGAACTCTATGACAGAGGCTTACTATGAGTACAAATATAAGCTGCTTAAGGGCAGGAAAGAGTCTGTTTGTCATTTTGTTTTTGTATTTCCAGTAACTAGGCACAGCCTGCATTTAATGGTATTCAGAAAATGCATACTGGATTGACTAGAGCTGTCATTAACCCAACTCTTGGACCTCAAGATTTAAGAAATAAATTAAAATGCAGAAAGGCATATTCCAGGGGAGAGATTGAGAGCCTATAGAAATTGGGAGAAATCCAATGTAGCTCTAGCACATATAGAATCATAAAGATTTTAGGATTAAGTCTTAGTCCCCATGTGAAGGAACTATCAGTGGGAGTTTGAAAAAAGGAGAGAGAGAGCCAGAGCTCTCAAATCACCTTGGACAAAGATCTTCAGCATCTCCACCATGAGCTGTAGAGCATCTGGACTGACTGGAAAGGAGACAAAATAAAATTACTCACATACCAGGGGCTCATTTCCATCCCTGAATACCCTCAGTCCAACCTATTCTGGACTGTAATGTCTGTCCTTGTCTCTTTCATGAATTAGCAGCAGCTTTAAGCCCTGTCTGCCCTCTCACTTGGATAATCAGTGCCCTGCCACCTCCTCTTCATCAGATTAACTTGATTTTTATCTCTCTGCATCCTAGTGGAGCTGAGCTCATACCTACATGTCACACTACTTGGGGGATGGATCACATGGCAGGCTGACTTTTTTATTTACTTAATTGACTTAGAATATTTTTCCATGGTTACATGATTCATGTTCTTTCCCTTCCCTCCTCTCTACTCCCTCCAGTAGCCAACGAGCAGTTCCACTGGGTTCTACGTGTCATTGAACAAGACCTATTTCCATATTATTAATATTTACACTAGAGTGATCGTTTAGAGTCTACATCCCCAATCATATCTCCATTGAACCATGTGATCAAGCAAATGGTTTTCTTCAGTGTTTCTGCTCCCACAAATCTTTCTCTGAATTTGGATAGTGTTCTTTCTCATAAATCTCTCAGAATTGTCCTGGATCACTGCATTGCTGCTAGTAGAGAAGTCCATTACATTTGATTGTGCCACAGTGTATCTGTCTCTGTGTACAATATTCTCCTGGTTCTGCTCCTTTCACTTTGCATCAATTCCTGGAAGTCATTCCAATTCACATGGAATTACTCCAGTTCAGTATTCCTTTCAACACAATAGTATTCCATCACCAACAGATACCACAATTTGTTCAGCCACTCCCCAATCGATAGACACATCCTCATTTTCCAATTTTTTGCCACCACAAAGAGAAAGACTATAAATATTTTTGTACAATCCTTTTTCCTTATTATCTCTTTGGGATAAACCCAGCAGTGGTATGGCTGGATATGGTCTTTTATTAAAGTCCTTTGGGTATAGTTCCAAATTGCCTTCTAGAAAGGTTGAATCAATTCACAACTCCACCAACAATGTCCACACTCCACCAATTTTGTCACATTCCCCTCCAACCTTTATTACTTTCCTTTGCTGTCATATTAGCCAATCTGCTAGGTGTGAGGTGGTACCTCAGAGTTGTTTTGATTTGCATTTCTCTAATTATAAGAAATTTAGAACACTTTTCATGTGCTTATTGATAATTCTGATTTCTTTATCTGCAAATTGCCTATTCATGTCCCTTGCCCATTTATCAATTGGGGAATGACTTGATTTTTTGTACAACTGATTTAGCTCCTTATAAATTTAAGTAATTAGACCTTTGTCAGAGGTTTTTGTTATAAAGATTTTCCCCCCCCTAAAATAGTTGCTTCCCTTCTAATTTTGGTTGCATTGGTTTTGTTTGTACAAAAACTTCTTAATTTAATGTAATCAAAATGATTCATTTTACATTTTGTAATATTCTCTATCTCTTGCTTGGTTTTAAAATCTTTCATTTTCCATAGATCTGACAGGTATACTATTCTATGTTCACCTAGTTTACTTATAGTTTCCTTCTTTATATTTAAGTCATTCACCCATTCTGAATTTATCTTGGTATAGTGTGAGATGTTGACCAAAATCTAATCTTTCTCATACTGTTTTCCAATTTTCCCAGCAGTTTTTGTCAAATAGTGGGGTTTTGTCCCCAAAGCTGGGATCTTTGGGTTTATCCTACACTATCTTGCTGAGGTAATTTACCCCAAGTCTATTCTACTGATCCTCCCTTCTGTCTCTTAGCCAGTACCATATTGGGTTTTTTTGTTTTTTTTTAAACCCTTACCTTCTGTCTTGGGGTCAATACTGGGTATTGGCTCCAAGGCAGAAGAGTGGTAAGGGTAGGCAATGGGGGTCAAGTGACTTGCCCAGGGTCACACAGTTGGGAAGTGTCTGAGGCCAGATTTGAACCTGGGACCTCCCGTCTCTAGGCCTGGTTCTCAATCTACTGAGCTACCCGGCTGCACCCCCCCCCCCATACTGTTTTGATGACCACTACTTTATAGTACAGTTTAAGATCTTGTACTGCTAGGCCTCCATCCTTCACACTTTTTTTCCATTATTTCCCTTGGTATTCTTGATCTTTTGTTCTTACAAATGAACTTTATTATAATTTTTTCTAATTCAATAAAAAAGTTTCTTGGTAGTTTTGATAGGTATAGCACTAAATAAGTAAATTAATTTGGGTAGTTTCCAGGCTTTTCTTAAATTATCCTTCATATCATTTTTTATGCTGACTTCTTAAACTTCTAAGTGTCACTGACTGACCACACAGGGATGATCCTGATGCTAAAACCTGACTACTGAGTGGAAAATTATCTTTGACTTTTATGAACTTATACAGACAAGTAAGCAAAACCAAAAGAAGAGTCTCCACAATGACCACAATGCTCAATGGGAAATATCACTAAAAGACACCTGATCTTGAGTTCTGATTTGAACTCTGATCAGTGCAATGACCCATCATAAATTCAGAGACAGTAAAACATCTCTTCTCAGGAGAGAGGTTTCTAGGTATAGAATGAGACCTGTGTTGTGGGATGGCTTATACGTTAGCTTGCTCCAGCCTAATTGTGCTTCTGAATTACAAGGGAGGGTTCTGTTGGGAGAAATGGAGAGGAGGTCCCCCGTGGTTTAAAGAAAAAAAATTTTTTTTTTTTAATTAGAGCTCTTAAACAAAAAAACTTTTTAAGAAAAGGAATTACCTTTGCATTTGTCATCCTTAAAGTGGAAGTACAGCAACTTGCTTACCAACTCCTAAAGGAAGAGAATAAGAGTAGCCATAAAAGTTAATCAAGATTGCTCTCCTTTTTTCCCCATCTTAGATAGAGAGGGGCCCATCTACAATACTACAACTCTACTACAAAACACAACCACATGAGAAGCTTTAAATACACTTATCTACTTAAATAAATACACTCCACTTAAGAAATATTATTATCTACCCTGAAGACCTCTTAAATCCTTTTCTAAGGAGGAGGATGGTAGTAGTAGTGGTGGGAAGACTTGTAGAAGGAAAATGATTTCAGTTCCAAGTGTCAGCTGGGAGGATGAAGATATACCAGTGATAGAAGACTGAACCTGATTTAAGAGGCAGTAAGGTGAAAGAAGGTGACTAAATTTGGAAGAATGAAAAGGCAAAATAGCAGCCCTAGATTTCAAACTATACTACAAAGCAATAATCATCAAAATGATTTGGGACTAATGCAAAAATTTTGAGATACGCATAGAAGCAAACATAAAGGTAGCATAGTGTTTGATAAGCCCAGAGACCCCAATACTGAGTTAATTAATTTGCCAAAAAGTAGAATATAATCTGGCACAAATTAGGTGTAAACCAATGTCTCATACCATATAGTAAGATAAAAGCCCAAATGGAGAAATGACTTAGACATAAAGGATAATTGACTATTAATAATAATACATACATTTATATAAATAAATTAGAGAGGCAAGTATGCAATTGAAATCTATGGATAAAGGGATTTGGATAAAAGGGATATGGATAAAGATTGATTATACTACTGATGGACCTGTGAGATGGTTCCATTGTAAGAGAGGAAACTAGATATTTAAGGTATGGTCACCAGGAATCAGATTAACTCCATTCCAAATTAAAACAAACCCAAGTCAGGATGACTTTTATGGAAGTTTATTTACAATTAGGAAGGTTTAAGGTAGGGAAATTGAGAGAGAGAAACTCTGGCCTGGACCAGAGGTCCAGACCAGGTAAGAATTTAGAGGCCCCAGCAAAGGAGCACAGAGGTTAATTAAACAAGGCTTCTAGCCACAAGGCCTTTTACAATTAGAGAGGCCTCCTTGAGGCTAGAGCCTCCAGAAACGCCAAGGGAGGAGAAAGGAAGTCAGCCCAACTTAACCACATGACAATTCAGAGGGAAGTAGTCTGAAGTCTCTCCAGAGATCCTTCTACACCAAGTTCCAAGCGCCAACTGCCTCCACAGGAAGTTACCATCATATTTAAAGATAGCATCTTTCCTCACTTCCTGCATCCACCTTCAATTTCAAGTGGACAAATGGCAGCCTCAACACTGTTTTGGACTGCCCAAAGGGCAGTCCCTTGTTCTTGATTTGTTACTTACTGTCACATGTGGGTAACTAATCTTCCCCTCCCCACTAAGTTGAGTAGGGTGACATTATTTCTGATGGCTAGAGTCTAACAATGAATGAGGATGAGCTAATTCCATTTACACACCATCATTCTGGAAAGTAATTTGGAACTATACCCAAAAAAGTCACTACACTGTTGACTCAACAACACCACTAGGCAAATACCCAAAAAAGATCAAATAATGAGGAAAAGGGCTCATTTGTAAAATATATATATATATATATATATATATATATATGCCAGCTCTTTTTGTTATAGGAAGAGATTAGAAACTAAGGGATTTTTAGTTCCTCTCCATCTTTGGAGGAATGGATGTTATGGTGTACAAATGTAATAGAATATTATTGTGCCATAAGAAATGGCAAAATGAACAGTTTCAGAAAAACCTCAGAAGACCTATATGAACTGATGCAAAGTAAATTTAAAAAAAAAAGTAAAGAAAAATTAATTCTACAAAGTAAAAACAGTTTTGGGAGACTTAAGAACCCTTATCAATGAAAAGACCAACTGTCATCCAGGGGACTGAAGATTGAAGCATGCTACCTATCTCCTGACAGGATTCAAAATACAAAATAAGACATACCTTTTTAGACACAATAAATGTGACAATTTGTTTTGTTTGACAGTGTAATTCTTTTTCTCTCAATGGAAGGGCGGGAGATATAGCCAATAAAGTAAAAATAAAGAGGATCATTGAAAAAAAATTTTAATGCAGGAAAGTGGAAAGAAGCACATATAAGCAGGATGGCTTAAAAAAGCCACGTGCTGAACTTAAAACCTTGGAAAGCAAATTGTATAGAATAGAAATCTTCAGTTTCATGTACATTCTCTTCCTGATCTAAGAACATGAAAAAAGCCTATTTTATTTGGTAATTAAGTGGAGAAGAAAATCAATTTAAAGAAGGAAAGGTCAGCTATCATCTAGCTAGGTTGCCTGAGTTTGAATTTAAAAAGGAAGTTGTCCTATACTGCTGGATATGTAGAAGCAACTGGAAGCTAACATGACCAAAGTGATTTGACACACCCTTGTCTAAGTCTAGGACTATGGATGAGAAGCAAGAGAAGGGGTAAGTAAGAAAAAACTAAATTGCCCCAAGCCAATAGTAAGCAAAAATGTTTAAATGAAACAAGAAAATTTAGAAAGGCAGCTGAGGAGTTCACAGAGGGAGGAAGAATTAATGGAGTTCCTAAATGATCACATGTGAAAGGGTAACTGTTGAATCTCTTGTTGAAGAGGGTGTATGGAAAACCCAAATAGAAAGTAAAATGAAATGCTAACAAGGAAATAGATGTTTCTAAGTGAACTGAAAGAGTTGGCACACCTTTTAAACACACAATATGGGATTATTAATCTGATAAAATATACTTTAATGATCATATTTTTCTAACCAAATGGTTCCCAAATGGCCTGCCTAATAAGTTTTATCTCAAACCTTGACCTCTACATTCTAGCCAAACAAGCCTTGTTCCATCAATTCATGTCTTCTCTCCTGTTACCTGTTACACAGTTACTTATGTACATCCCTCCCCCTAGTTAGACCACATGCTCCTTTCATAATATACCTTGTATATTCAAATAAGCATTCACGCTATTGAAGAACAGTTGTGAATTTGGACATCCCAGGTCAGAAACTCCCTTAAGGAGTTACTTCAAATAAAAATCTGTCAAAGGAGGCAGATGTAGCTGAGTGGAGCAGAAAAGGATACATCTACTTCACCAGTAGGATGGATGCCCCAAACCATGGAAGCTAAAAATGTATTATTAGCACCACCTGCTGGATATTTTTGGTAAAGAACTGAATCGAAATGTTTGATTATAATAGCTAGCGTTCATATAGTGCTTTTTAAGGTTTGCAAAATTCTTTACAAATATCTCATTTAATTTTCGTAACAACCCTGAGAGGTAGCTCTTCTCAGGCATTCTCTGTATTGTGTTGAGGCTGAGGGATCTGAATTTGAGTCATCCTTACTCCAGGCCCTATCCACTGAGGCAGTGATGGGCAAACTATGGCCTGGATCTGGCCCACCGGGAATAGTTTGCCCATCACTGCACTGAGGCACCCCAGATGCCTCATGTATTGTCAGTCATAATCACTCTGTTAGTTGATTTTACTCAACTATTTAGGGGATAATGTCCTTTAGGAGGCAAAAGATGTCACTTTTTAGTTTGGGAATACCTTGGTAACAAAAGAATTAGTTAAACTAAAGGAAGTCCTGAGTGAACAGAAATGTCCATGCCAGGATTCTTGGCCTACTATGTCAGGCACTGTAAGTGCTGGTGGTACAAGGAAAGGAAAAAAGCAATTTCCCAGTCAAAAAGAGAACACAACATGTAAACAACTATACACAAAGAAGAGATACACAGGATAAATTGGAAATTTAATAGCAGAGGGAAGATACTAGAATTAAGAGGGTATGGGAGAGTTTTATTTTAGAGAGGGATTTGAGACTGGGACTTTAAAGGAAGTCGGGGGGTAAAGATGAGTAACAAGGCTATGGACCCCTTCTCAACATGTTTTTAAAGTGTACGAAATAAAATACCAAGCAAAACTAATTATATTCAAATAACTATTGAAATATTTTTTAAAAACAAGTTAACCAGATTAAGAAATGCTCCTTCAAGGGCTAGGAGGAGGTTTTAATAAGAGCTTAACAATGTGTAAATTTGTTTGGTTCCCCTATGCTTGTTGAAAGGTATTTGTTTTGTTTTTCCCAATGAGGAAGTGGAAAATAAACGGTTATTAATTGAAAAGGAAAAGAAAAAACAACAAGGACTGAGCGCTCAGGAGAAACAGAACAGGAAGAAAAAAATATCAGACAAGATGGTCTCAGGAGAGGTATCAAGCCAAGAGGCAGTAGAAGCAAATGAAAGAGAAAAGGAACCTGGTTTTTGGATTCCTGATTCATAAAACTGATGAGAAATGAACAGGCTCGGAGTGGACTCTAGCCTCCAACTCTCAAACATCTTTCTACTTCTCCTTCCTACCAACATTACCTAGTCAATGCTTCTGGCCCACCAAGAACTCAAGAGAGTCTGCCTGTAAACCAAGAATAAAATAAGACTTCTCCCTATGTTTATCCAAAAGGCCTACACATAATATTACCAATACTAAGTTCTTTCATGTCAGCCCAATCCTAAAACTGTATGGAAGTGATTTTGGTTTCCCAAAAATTATGTTAACAGAATGTAAGCCCAAATGAACTGTAAAATTTTAGTGTATAGGCCCAGAGACAATATATGCCTGTCATAAAAGGACCATAAGGGCTGCCAGCTCCTTCCTACTTTTCTTTTGACTCTAGATCCTTTCATTCTCTCTTTTTAAAAAATACTTACCTTCTGTCTTAGTATCAATTCTGGCAAGGGCTAGGCAATTGGAGTTAAGTGACTTGCCCAAAGTCACATAGCTAGGTCATGTCTGAGGCCAAATTTGAACCCAGGTCTTACTAACTTGAGGCCTGGTGCACTAACCACTTAGCAGTCTGGCTGCCCCTGGACTCTTCTTACTGTTTTCTAAGCATAGCCCTACCTAGCATTCTATACTGGAGAGGGGCTCCAGAGGCAGGTGACTGGGATAACCTTTAAGAAGGTGGAGGTTTTACTGCACTTGAAATAGAAGTGGCATATATAAATAATTATATTGTATCATAATCTGTTATATTGATTCTGCAGGAGAAAGTATCACTTTGTTATTTCCTTTAGAAGCTTTGTTCTCTTCATCTTTTTCCTATTCATAAAGTTGGCTTGAAAATTCATTTTAAAATTCACCAGTGCTTACTGCATTTTAAATCTTGAGCTTGAATCATTGGACTGACCTACTTTGGGACTGATCTAGAATGCATTTAAATTCCAAGCATAATGGGACAGGATAGGTGGCTCAGTGGATAGAGATCCAGGCCTAGAGACAAGAAGGTCCTAGGTTCAAATATGACCTCAGATACTTGCCAGCTCTATGACCCTGGGTAAGTCACTTAACCCCAAATGCCTGGCCTTTACCCGCTCTTCTGCCTTGGAACTAATACTTAGTATCCATTCTAAGAGAAGGTAAGGATTGTTTTATTTTTTTTTAATTAAAAAAATAAAAATGTTCCAAGTATAAGACTTCATATTTAATTCTTAAATGAGAGAAGAAAGAGCTGAGTAAGTGAGTGGCATGATCAGTCAGCCAACAACTATTAATTAATACTGCTATGTGCTAGGCCTGAGTTATAAAGGACTTTGAACATCCCATATTTTATAAAACTTATTTTGCCAGCCACATAGAGGACAGAATGGGGTAGGGAGAAATTTGAGGCAAGGAGACCAATCAGGAGGCTAGTGCAATAGTCCAGGTGAGAGGAATTAGAGCCCATAAAGTGGTGGTTGTATGAGTAGAGAGAAGGAGATGGATGCAAAAGCTATGGAGGTAGAAATGACAGTCTGGGAACTAACTGAATACATGGAGGGCCAGCAGAGTCTATGACACCAAGGTTGTAATCCTAGCCACCTGGAAGGATCATTGCATCCTTGGGAGAAAGAGAGACATCTGAGCTTGGAGCACCTTGGCAGAGAGTTGTTGCTCCCACACCAGCTGCCCTCCCCTTACTCTACCTGGAGGAACAGTTGAGTAAGTAGGACCTACACTGCTTCCTGGCTTTGCCTCATAAACCCACCTTGTGGAGACTGATAATGTAATTAATTTTACATTTCCAGTCAAGATGGCAACATGAAAGATTATGGAAGGGCCCAGTTCCTTCTCCCTCCCATCTGCCCCTAGCAAATAACATGCTTAGGATTCCAGATGAAACAATGATAAATAAAACTAAACAAAAAACAGAAATAATAGGTTCCTTTATGCATTCTAGAACTGTAGCAAAGAAAATGGCCAGAGACCAAAAGAGGCTTGGAGAAGAAATGAACCAGAGAAGTCAATGTAAACCCTGATAAATGTATCTGAAGTTTGCAGTCAAACAGAAGAAAATACTGAAGATAATGAAATCATGTGTGTGTTTGGTTTTTTTAAGCCCAAAGGTAAATGGTAAACCCAGAAAAGAATAATTCCACAGTAAGTACATGCAGAAACTCAGAGGGAAAAAAAATGGCTTGATCACAGGGACTCTAAAAATGACTGAATGAAATGAAGCAAGAGATAAAAAACAAGTTACAATGAAATTCGAATTCCATAGCAGAAAAACTGGAAGGAGAATAAATAACTTGCAATAGTCGGTAAGAAATATAATCAAAATTAAGACTTCAAGAAAAATAGAATAACACAAACAGAAATCAATGTCTCTGTGAGCCAATAAGAAATTTAAGAAGTCAAAAGATTGAAAAAAATGAAAAACAAATGAAACTACCATTAATAACAATTGGCATATAAAACAGGTCAAGTTCAGAAAATTTAGGCATCATCAGACTACCTGAAAACCTTACCAAACAAAAATCTGGATAGCCTTTTTATGTTATTTATTTGTTTTTAGTTTTTATTTTGAATATTTTCCCATAGTTACATGTTTCATGTTCTTTCCCTCTCCCCCAAACCCCAACACATAATTTCACTGGGTTTTATATGTATCATTGATTAAGACCTAATTCCATATTATTGATAGTTGGACTAGAGTTATCATTTAGTGTCTACATCCCCAATAATATCCCCATCAGCCCATGTGTTCAAACAGTTGTTTTTCTTCTGTGTTTCTCCTCCCACAGTTCCTCCTTTGAATGTGGCTAGTTTTCTTTCTCATAAGTCCCTCAGCCTTGCTCTGGATTCTTGCATTGCTGCTAGTAGAGAAGTCCATTATGTGGATAGCCTTTTTCAATAAATTATTAAGGAAAAATGCCCAAATTCATCAGAACCACAGAGAGATAGAAAGAATATACCAGTTACCCTCTGAAAGAAACTCCAAAATGAAAACTCCCAGGACTGTCTTAGCCAAAATCAAGCTCTTCCACATAAAAGGAGAAAATAGTTCAAGTGGTCAGAAAGAATTCAAATATCACTGAACCACATTTAGGATCACACAAGACTGTACTAGAAATATATTATAAAAGGGAAAATATAAAAGCTTACAATCAGAGATAACACATCATAAAAAAACTAGAGAGGAAATTGATCACTACTAGAATAGGGCTTTCAAACATTCAAAATGAAAAACTAGGGGTGAGTAGAAATTTTGAAATGCAAACTTTAGTCACAAAAAACCTGGAAAGTTAAAAACATCTGTGGAATTTGAATTGACTAAATAATGATAAAGTATACCAGAGACAGATGCAAAAGCTACAGTGGAGGTAGAAATGACAAGATCTAGCATCTAACTGGATATGTGGAGTAAGAGCAGAATCTAAGATGACATCAAGGTCACCAACCATTCAAAGAGAATAAGAGACAAGAAACAAGTCTCTTCAGAATCCCATTGTTCTTCTAAGAAGAAGGAATGAACATGTAAATAAGGAAAAATACTTTAATGAAAAGGGGAAGAAAGGGAAGGAACTTACTATTTCAAATAACTGGGGTGCTTAAAAAGAATAGACAAACATGGAAAAAGGGTTGAGGGGGTGCATAGTCTAGTTGTGTACAGACATCTGACAAAGGCATAATGCCCATGTCCAGAGGTAGGCTTTCCCTGTCATTTAAAAGCTATATCTCATTCTTTGTGACACCGTCTGACGCTTACCATATCAAAAACCTACCAATTCTTTTTTTTCTTAAGCAAGTGTTAATGATATAGAAACCTGTGGCTTCTGTATAATATGCAAGTCTTTGGCTTTTCCCATTTCTTTTTCCTAAGCTATACTTTCCCATGTATTTCTTCCCATCCTTTTCTTTTTTTCACTTTTGTATTAAAATCACTAAGTACCAGAGCATAATTTAATCTGAAAGGTATTCATGCTCAGGAACTAATGTTGATACATGTTATAATTATTTTCATGGTGGTCTTTTTGCAAATACTTATAATTAGTACTGAAATATGTAATGACTAAATGGGGGTCAGCAAGGTGGTGCAGTGCATGGGGCACCGGACCTGAAGTCAAGAAGATCTGAGTTCAAATCCATTCTCAGACACTTACAAGCTATGTGACTGGGCAAATCACTTAACCCCTATTTGCCTCAGTTCTCGGGACATACTGAAGAAGGAAATGGAAAAGCACTCCAAAATCTTTGCCAAGAATGGGGTCAAGTAGAATCAGACATGACTGACCACCAATGATGACGACCAAATGTCCCATGAGATACATGAGATCACCATTTTAATTGTTTGTGGGAGGACCCATGAGCCATCCTTTCCTTGCACTGCAATTTCTTTCTTCTGGTTTCATTTACAGCATTGAATTTTACTGTTAGCGCTCTAAAGTTTGTTGATTTTCTTTTAAAACCCTTACCTTCCATAATAGAATCAATACTGTATATTCCAAGGCAGAAGAACAGTATGGGCTCGGAATCAGAGGTTAAGTGATTTGCCCAGGGTCACACAGCTAGGAAGTGTCTGAGCCCATATTTGATCCCAGAACCTCCCATCTCTAGGTCAGGATCTCAGTCCACTAAGTGAACCACCTTCTGTCCCTCTGTTGATGGTTTAAAAGCTTCTCTATCTCCTTGCCCAACAAACCACTGCCACTGTCACTCCAGAAACACAAGAAGACCACATAGAACTAATGGCCCTTTTTTTCATTTTTCCCCATTTCATTATTGCAACAGCCAAAAAATGTTCACCACCAAGTATCCAGCCTACTGGTAATGTGACTCTCCATAACTAATTAATCATTGTTAGTTCTTAGAAAATAGATTTGGTTTATTGCAGGGGGAGAAGGAAGGCTCTTGGAGGAGACCATGAGAGGCTTCAAAGAGCCAAGAAGTACATTCTACGTGTAAGGGGGAAAAACCTATGGAAAAGAGAATGGCATACTGAATTCTAGCAATATCTACTAGATCAATTTGACTGGAATGCAGAGAACATGAAGAAAGGAAGATGAAATAATTCTGAAGGAGTAGATGGAAGCCAGATTGTGGTGAGCTAAATTTAAATTACATGTGAGAGAAGAAATCAAAGCTATGAAAAAAAGTTCTAAATTACTATTTTCTTTAAACCTTTGCCTTCTGTCTTAGTATTAATTTTAACACAGAAAAGGAGCAAGGGCTAGGCAAACAAAGTGAAGTGACTTGTCCAGGGGTCACACAGCTAGGAAGTATCTCCCTAGCTGCTCCTTTACTTTTTTAGTTTATGATTAATTAGAAAAATTCAATTTGAAACAACTCTGAGCTACCACCTCACACCTATTAGATTAGCTAAAATGACAGAAAAGGAAAATGACACATGCTGGAGGGAATATGGAAAAATAGAGAACCGAATTGAACCAGTTGGTAGTCATGAACCAGGTGGTAGTTATGAACCAATCCAAACATTCTGGAGAACAATTTGGAACTATTCCCAAAGAGTTTTATAACTATACACCTAGCAATATTACTACAAGGTCTGTAACCCTAAAAAGATCAAAGGAAAAAAGAAAAGGCCCTATATAGATTAACAAAAATATTTATAGTAGCTCTTTTTTGTATTGGCAAAGAATTGGAAATTAAGGGGGTGTCCATCAATTAGGGAATGATTGAACAAGTAGTATATGATTGTAATGGAGTTCTGTTGTGCTATAAGAAATGATGTACAGGATGATTTCAGAAAAACCTGGGAAGTCTTATATAAACTAATATAAAGTGAAGTAAGCAGAACCAGGAGAACAGTAATAGCAATATTGTCACATTCAATTGTGAATGACTTAGCTATTTTTAGCAACACAATGATCTAAGACAATCCAAAGGACCCATGATAAAATCTGCTATAAACCTCCAGAGAAAGAACTCTTAAGTGCAGCCTAAAAAATACTTTTTTCACTTAAAAAAAAAATCCCAGTCTAAGAAGTTTGTATCTTATCCTAGAAGCAAAAGGTCAAAGATATGTTGTAGTCAGCAACATACTTGAGAAGATGATTTTGGCATTTATGTAGTGTTGTACCCAAATTTTAATACCTAACCCTGGTTCGATCATGGCCGGAGGAAGAATCACACTGACAATGCAATATGCAAGAAGAGGCTCATTCTTTACTAGCAATAATAGCTAGGGTCCCTAGGCAGAGAGGCATGCCTGAACGACCCCTTGGAATTCTCAGCCAAGAGTTTATATAGAAATGTTTGGGGAGGGGGGTTGGTACATACATAATTATCAAGGTGGTGTCAGGGACAGGTGGTCAGGAAGCATCTGGGGTGGGGGGGTTTCAGGGTTAGGGGTCAGGAAGCATTTGGCAAACATACATTAAGTAGGCAAATATTGTTAAGCAGGCAAACATAGACAAACATTCCTCAAGAAGGTTAATATCCATCAGATAAGATAGCTTCAGTTTTAGGTTTATGATAGGGGGAGATAAGGAAGACTGTGCTGGGAAACCTTGGGGGCTGGGGGTAGCTTGTCCAGGCCAGAAATAGTTCAGTAGACTGCCAGACTGATTTTTAAATCCAACATTCCCTTCTTTTTCTTTTGATCCTGAGGAATCATCCTCAGGTGGTCCTTTAAAGATTGGTGTCAGCACACGCTGTATCAAGGGTGGGGGTTGTCAGGTGATACTGATGCAGGACCATAAGCTAAATGGTGTTAATTCATTCCTTTACAAAAGCTCCTAGGTGGTTAAGAATAAGGGGAAGGGTACATAGTGGAAGCAAAGGAATTTTCCTGCCTATAGTTTCCCTGGAAAAAAAACAACTTTTTCACTATGGAGGTACAATGTTCTATGCTGTCTCTGGGGTACAATGTCCCACAATGTCCCATGCCGTCTCCCCTCTCCTCCTCCAAATGTCTAAGGGAAGAGGGTCGATGGTTTCCACCTTCTATAGCTTCTTCAAGCTGAGAAGGGGCGTAGAATCTCTGAGAGGGGGAACAGGAGGAGGAGCTGTGGGCACAGGGTCTTCAGAGGCACCTCTGCAGCGAATGCCAGGGTCCTGAAGGCTTGGAGATCAGAGACTGTTTCCCCAGACTGACAGACAGGTCAAAAGGGGAGCATCCATCCCTAAGGCAGAAGTATAGAACCTAGGACTAGGGCAAAAACTAGAACACCAGATACAAAAAAAGAAAATTAGCACAATAGAAACTGATACTAAACATTAACATTTGGGTATCTTAGCGAACAGATTTTATCCCCAGAAATCATCCTCTGACGGGAATTAAACCTTTTAGGAAATTTGATCCCTAAGTTGTTTGCAGAATTGGCATGCGATGTTTCTGTTAAAAAAATATATCCTTTTGCAAAGCCCACATTAATATGGCATCTATAAGTACTTGAATAACAACACTTTACAAATAAATTTCTTTATCCCAGATTCTGGAGGAAATCCAGAAAGCCCTGGGTTATTTCCAGGGTCAAGATCCAAACTTCAGCTGTGGTAAATTAAGGCTTCAAGCTACAAGTCATCTATCACTAAACTTCACCTACTTCTCAAAGTGTGTTCCCTAACAATTTGATAATTTTCAATTATTAACCTAATAGGTTATTTGGGGAGATGGAAACATTAATTTTACAACTTGCATTAAGTGCTGATTATGGTGGGAACTTGCTCCAAAAGGGAAGGCATATATGTGTCCCAAGGGACACATAGTGAGGGGCTCCATGTATAGGCCAAAGCTTTCACTGGCTCATGCCATCCTTGTGTCACTCAAGCATTAGTAGCCTAGATGGTCCGAAGAGGTCCAGTCCAAGTTGAGCCCTAGAATTGCCTCTCTAACCATCACAGAATATTCTCTGTCTTTTGTACTATATCACTATTGGATCCCAGAAGCCTTTTCCTTCCTTAAAAGACAAGTCTTTCCCATTACAGCTCAAAGAAATTCTGCTAAGCAGCAGTCTGAAAACAATTTCCATACTCTCAAACAAGCCTTTCACATCCCTACCAGGCTGATCACTCAGTTATTCTTACATATTTTGGCAATAATTAACATATCACACTTTAGTCACAAAACCTGAATTAAGGAACAAGGAGTGCTGGACTGAGTAGCTCCACAGTAAATATAAATCAGGGCTGTATCGTCTCCTGTACCTGGGCCATCTGAAAGACTAAGACAAGCCATACAGGAATCTCTTCAGTGTAACTTTCAAGAGAAATTCCAGAACTATTTATGATTTTCCCAACACCATATACACTAACTTTAGAAATTATCCCTAGGTCAGGGATCCAATTAAAAGAGTAAAACATCTGTCTATTCTCTTTCACCTCCCTATCTGTTCTCTTTCATCTCTCCTTCTCTCTCCTTCTTCTCTCTTTTTCCCTCAAACCCTCTGCTTAAAAAGCAGAACACAACTTCCATTTACCCATCACGAATCTGCATACTCAGGACATCCAAGTCTCTCTTCTGTATTCAAACACAACACACCTTACCTCTTCACTTTCTCTGACTCTCTATTACCATCACAAAAATAAACATATCATTTGGTATCCCTTCAAATGCTAATCAATAACTTCCAAGAATTGAGACACTGTAACTTTAGCATAGTGCTCATTATAAGATTCAGTTCATAGTACAAATTGGTAAACTGAGGTAACCACTGAGTATTGAACAAAACCCATGGTACAGTACAGGTTTACAATGAGCTTTTGCTTACATTCAAACAACACTTAAAGCACATGTTTTAGCAACAATTTACATAAAAGTCATACTTAAAGGAATATCATAAAGCATGTAGTATTACAAGGTCTATTTTCAATTATAAGATTTGAAACCTTTTAAGCACTATAAACCTTAAAGAAAGCCTTTTGACCAGCAGGCTGCTTATCTATTTTCAAGACCAGGAAGTGAAATGTAATAATGAAGTTAGTCAATTTTAATACACTGAGATGAAAAACCATTTATGATAACTTTAAACCTAAAAAAATATTTTTGATCAATTTAAACAGATACACCTCTGACCACACCTTGATAGCCTAAGCCCAGAGGATCTCAGACAGACCACCCCACTCACTAAATGCCTGAGTGCAAGGAGTCATGTCCACACTTTTTGAAAAGGATACTTCTAAGCTAAACTTGGAGTCCTCTCATCCTCAGGGCCTCCTTCCCGAACTCAGGGGTTCACCATTTGCACCCCTATAACAACTGTACTGCTAAAAAAGGAACCTGTTTTACAAGATATCCATGACTATTCTATCAGCTTTTACTTGCTTGAACATCTCTTTAAAACTCTGAAGTATACAATTAAAATATACTCATCTTTAAACTCTTTAAGATCTTATTTATGTACTGTGTTGCTATATCAGTATCAAAGTGGAACAATTAAAAGTATTTCTTTCTTTCTTCTTCCTATTTGCAAGGAAGGGTTTATGAGCAATTTACCCTAAGGCTGCCTGGCTTGATTTAGGTTTTTATGACTTAACAACCTTGTCTCTTATCTCTCTTTACCAAGTGAGATCACCTACAATTTAAAATTTAGCATGTACCAAAATCTTCATAATAAATTATTTTCAACAAACTTTAGTTTGAACTCCACAACTTCCAAATAACTTTAAGCCCTTTAGCAATCTTTCAGTATGTAAACAACTGAATTTCAAAGCCATTTACTTTTATTCCTTTCAGACCTCTGTTTAAACAGAATAGAACCTCAGTTTCCTTTTACCTCAAAGCATTGCTTACATAACTGATTAAATTCCATCAATATTATTCTGATTTACCATTTGTTCTATTTTGCACTAGAACTCATACTCACTCTGATCTCCTCTGGCTTCTCCTCCTTTACCATCATTGCAAAAAGAGGAA
This sequence comes from Gracilinanus agilis, assembly GCF_016433145.1. Lineage (NCBI taxonomy): Eukaryota > Metazoa > Chordata > Mammalia > Didelphimorphia > Didelphidae > Gracilinanus > Gracilinanus agilis. The sequence continues at coordinate 226,261,351 of NC_058133.1, read as the reverse complement.
AGGTACTATATTTAATTGTATGTAATCCTATTAGCTTCCTGGGCTGGTCAAATTTTCTCTTGTTAATTTCATACAGTTTGCACATCATATATTCTTAACCTATTGAAAACTTAATTCTCTTTATAGTCCAAATGCATACATATTTTGTATTCATTCATCATTACTTTCTAGCAATTTGAGTCTAAATACATGTTAATCTCTAGATCACAAATTCCTTCTTATACACTGCACACATTTTTACCAAATTTTCAGTGTCTGTATTATTAAAATCCATGCACAGATTAACCACTTTAAAAACTTCTTGTGTATAATATGATTACATGTTGCTAGTTCTGACAGCACATACATTAAAAGAACATCTCATTTTAAAATCCCAAGTTTAAATTCTAGAATAAGTTCTCAATAATAACATTACAACTTTTTCTGAATGACTTTTACATCTACAAAGTAGCCAATACAATTTTTGACCTTATAGAATAAACATTTCCTCTCTGTGTCAGACTGGCTATTAACCACATTTAGACAATTCTCAATTCACTAAAACCAAGACTTAACAAACTTCTAACCATGAGTTTTTGTGCTCAATAAAATCTGGTTAATATTTCACATTTGACTGACAGTTACCACAATAAATAAAATTACATTGTATCATATCAACATCATTAGCAATCCTCAACACTTAAAATCAGATCTTAAGTGAAAATGCTTCCAATTGTGGAGTAAAATCTCCCTTTTCTGCTCTGAATTTTTCTCTTTTTTACTCCCTTGGGGGCCGATCCAAAGGAAGAAAGAGGAAAAATCATTGAACAGATATTTGCTTTTGTCCTCTGCTGAGGATTTTTGACTGTGGGAAGTTCAATCTTTCAACTCCCCCTCTTTTTTGTAATGTCCAATTTAAGAATACATAGAGACAAGACTGTGACAAAGACAACAATAAACAAAAACATACAACCTTATGACAAGCATGCTTTAAAAGGAAAAAATCAGTTCTTTAGGATCCATGGTTAAAAAGAAAATACTTGCTGTGAGAAAGCTCATTAAAACAGTTGCAGCACACTGCCCCTTCAACTGAGGGTACTCAGGTACAGCAATCAGCCATCTGATTGGCTGAGCTGACTTCCTTGTCCCCTAACTTTTCCTGTGCTTTACACTCTGATTGACCTAACCAGTCTCTCTCTTTGGCTGTGATTTCTAACAAAATGCTTCTTGTAGCACCTAAACAAACTGCTATCCTTTTCCAGTGGGGGTTAGAAGTGAGCTGTTCATTAGGCTGGCTGTGTTTCTTAAGGAAAGAACTTTGAACTTTCAAATCCTCTCTTATTCAGATGTTAAATCTGCCCCCAGGTCTGAGAGGTTTATTTAGAATCCTCTCCCTATTCAAATATTGTCTGCTGCCTGAGTAGCACAATTCCTCCAGTCTGAACTGTTAAGTCTGCAGCCCCGGCGGCACAGTTTCTCCAGTCTGGGAGGTTAGAAATGTAGACTGGGAAGGGGAATTGCAGAATGTTTGCAGTTTTCCTCTCTAAATTCGCCTTGAAGCTGGGGAAACCAGCAAGCACCAGTTTGATTCTCCCTGGCTGATGATAAGGACAGAAATAACACCAAAGACACAGACCCAGCCAGGACACACAAAAGACGAACTAAGGACGGTTTAAACCTGACAGATTCCAGACTGGCCAAGACAACACAAGACAAAGGTGCTCACACTCACGCTCACTTGCCTGGGGGAGCCCAGACAGATCCCAAACAATTAATGTGGGGATCCTGCCTCAGTCCTCTCTCTCCTCCCCACCTCCAGGGCGTCCACTGGCCTTCCTCAGGGGACTCGAACCCCTGACTTGGGGCCTCAATCCCCAAGAAAATCCGGCTGGACTCGAACCAACCAGACAGACTCCAAAGACAGGACTCGAACCTTTTGCTTTGGGGTCCTGTGAGGCCTCAAACCTCACCAGTTCCCGTAGTAATTCCAAGGGAATAGGGAGATCAATTGGTCTACGTGGCCTGCCAATCACACACAGCACTTGCTCCCAGGGTTTGTCCTCATGGATCAAAGGAACTGCGTACTTTCCCCAGTCCTCTCTCAGAAACAGGTAGAAAGGGCGCCCGTGGCTTGTAAGCTTGGCTTAGGTTCCTCCGTATCAATCCCAGAGCGGCAGGGCAAGCTGAACCACTTAGCTGTATGCTTACCAGGGCATCACCTTCCCCATCAGATCAATCACACATCCACACACATGCAGAAGGGAGCCTGTGTAGGCTCCCTCCTCATACAATGCAAGCACACAATCACACAACCACATGCACAGGCCACTCAACCCCAGATCTCCTCACCCTCTTGGCTCTTCTGGCAGTGGGTCTTTTCCTGGCCATGAGAGACGAGCCCCCATATGTTGTACCCAAATTTTAATACCTAACCCTGGTTCGATCATGGCCGGAGGAAGAATCACACTGACAATGCAATATGCAAGAAGAGGCTCATTCTTTACTAGCAATAATAGCTAGGGTCCCTAGGCAGAGAGGCATGCCTGAACGACCCCTTGGAATTCTCAGCCAAGAGTTTATATAGAAATGTTTGGGGAAGGGGGTTGGTACATACATAATTATCAAGGTGGTGTCAGGGACAGGTGGTCAGGAAGCATCTGGGGAAATAGTTCAGTAGACTGCCAGACTGATTTTTTAAATCCAACAGTAGAAGAGAGAGTGGAATTGGGAAGACCAATTAAGAACTAATGTAATATGCCAAGAGAGAGGTGGTAAGGGTCTCAGTATAACGGCTATGTGAACAGAAAGGATATAGATACAAGAAATGTTGAGAGCAAGGGAGGGTAAAGAGTCCTAGATGACTCTTAAAGCTGCCAATGTAGGTAACTAGAAATATAAGATAACAGATATGAAGATGGAAAGTACTTTAAAAGTCATGTAGTTCGAAAAATAATTCATTTTACAGATAAAGAACTGAGGCCCAGCCAGGTAAGCTGATTTGTCCAAATTTACATTGGTAATTTCAGGGGTTTTCTGAACCCACATCTTCTGACTTCAGGGCTAGTGGTCTTTCTACCAGACATTAACGTAGGCTCTCCAATGTACCCACCCATCCTCATGCCCCAAGATATAAGGAAATTTAGACAAAGAATTGTTCTAAAGGGAAGAGATAACAAATTTCATTTTGGACATGTTGAGTTTGAGATGCCTCTGATGTTATTAATTTGTAGATGTCAGATACAAGTCTCAGGTTCAAGAGAAATATTAGAAATGGATACATATAAAGAGAAATTTTAGGAATTATCAGCACAAAGACAATATCTAGAGACCATAGGAACTGAGATTACTAAGAAAAACAATGGTGAGAAGAAAAGATAGCCAAGCCTGGGGCAGGAGAGAGAGGTGGGGAATACCCTCAATAGAAGAAACTAAGGATTAGTTAAGAGAGAAAAAAAATCCAGAGAGAACAGGGGCATCTAGATAACAGAGTGGATAGAACACTAGGTCTGAAGGACCTGACTTCAAAAGACTTCTTAGCTGCATGACCCTAAGCAAGTTACTTAACCCCAATTGCCTACCCCTTGTCCTTCTATATTAAGAGTTGTTACTAAGACAAAAAGTAAATATTTTTAAAATCCAGAGAAAAGAGTGTTATATCTACATATGAAAACACATATGTCCAGAGAGAGGTCAAGTAGATGTTGAAGTGAAGTCAATAAGATTTGCTAATTGGTTGGCAGTGGGGTAGATGGAGAAGAGTCTCAGATGATTCTGAGTTTGTGAAGAATGGCCAACAGAAATGGGGGAAGGTGTGAGAGAGAGATAATGAATTCTGCTAACTTCTAGAGTTCAATATGCCTATAAGTCATTCAGAGCAGTTGAAAATGCTGGATTGGAGCGCAAGGCCAAGATTAGAGCTGGATATATAGACTGGGGTGGGGACCATAGTTTTTAGTTAATGAGGCCTGTTCAGAGCTGCAATATTGAAGGTGGGGAAAAAAAAGTTTATAAAGGTGGCCAGAGGAAGACAGGACAGATGATGATCCAGGCACAAGAACCTCACAAGAAGGGGTCAGATAGATAGGAAAAGAACCAGAACACTGTAATACTAGCCAAGGGAGGAAAAAGTTCCAGAAGGAGCGAGAGAAGAGAATGAAGACTGAGGAAAGGCCATTAGATTTAGCAGTATAAAGATAACTGATATTTGCTAAGAAAGCAGATTCAACTTGAGTGGTAGAGTCTAAAACAAGATAGTAAGGGATTGAGAAATCCATGATTAGACACATACATCAAAGGTGTCAAGCATGAGCTCCCCAGGTGGCATTGGTATGCAAAACTCCAGAAGGTGGCCAGAACCATATTAAAATGTAATTGGAGGGTTCCGTGTTAAGATGGCGGCAAAGTAAAAAGCAGCTGCTTGACTTCTCCTAACCCACGCATATAGGACTCCTCAAGAAGACATAAAAACAAATCCAGAGGAAAGAAGGGACTCCACTACAGGGCGCAGCATTGGAGGTACATGGAAACGGGGCATTTCCATGCTATAAAGGGGTGAAACAGCTCCCACGAAAACACGAGTGGAGCAACCCCCTCCACCACCCCACACCACCTACCGCGCCAAAGCCAGCGCACGGGAGTCGGAGCAGGTTTGGGGCACCCATTGGGTCATTGGCAGCTCACCAGGGCTTGTTCCTGGGAGCAGCAAGACTTGGGACCCCCCGGGGAGGCTGAGGAACTCACAGACTCTGAGCACAGACTCTGAGCGCAGACCCTGAGCCCACACCCTGAGCCCAGGCACAGGCGAAGGGGCTGACACAGGCGCTGGCTGAGGCACGGATTAAAGCTCGGACTAGGGCCGGACGAAGGGGCTGATCCTGAGTGCAGGAGTGGACCTTGAGTGGGGACCCAGTGCAGAAAGGTGCTTCACTGTGGAAGCAGCTCCCTGAGACTGTTAAAGGAGCTTCAGGCAAAAGAACGAGCAAGGAGACCACCAGGAGGCTTGTCCCAAAACGACTATACCTGAGACCTCAGGAATCTCTAAAGAGCCACAAACAGATCCTGGGCACGAGCATAAAGCTGAGAGGGAACTCAGCTTAATATGGCAAACGATCAGGAAAACCAGAAGAGAAAGATGAAGAAGAAAAAACCTTTAACACTGGACAACTTTTACACAGAAAAAATCTAGACAACAGAGGAAGCAACTGAGGAGAACAAACAATCCAAACCTTTCCAAAACAATGAAAACGGGTCACAAGGTCTTGAAGAGTTCAGATCTGAGATCATGAGAAAGATGGAAGAGATCTGGCAAGAAAATAACAGTTTAAAAGGCAGAATTTCACAATTGGAAAGTGAGGCAAGTAAATCAAAGACCAGAAATGACCAGATTGAAAAGGAAAACCAAAAGATTGTAGCCAAAAACCAGTCTCTAAAGGCTAGAATTGAGGAATTAGAAAAAGATGCCCCGAAATCAAAAGAATTAATAAGCAAATTGGAGACCAAAATCAAACAGCTGGAAAACAGGAGACCAAACTGAATAGGAAAATCAAAACAAGAATTGGGCAAGTAGAAGCCAATGATCTCTCAAGACAGCAAGATCAAATAAAACAAAGTCAAAAGACAGATAATATAGAAGGAAACATGAAATATCTCAATGAGAAACTGATAGATCAAGAAAACCGGTCTAGAAGAGACAACCTGAAAATCATTGGTCTTCCTGAAAAAGCAGAAATTAATAGAAATTTGGACTACATACTAAAAGAAATTATTCAGCAAAATTGCCCTGAAGTTCTACAACAAGAGGGCAATATAGACATTGAAAGGATCCATAGATCACCCTCTACACTAGACAATGAGAAGACAACCCCCAGGAATATAATAGCTAAATTCAAGAGCTTCCAACTAAAAAAAAAAATATTACAAGAAGCCAGAAAGAGACAATTCAGATATCAAGGAGCACCAATCAGGATCACAGAGGATCTGGCAGCCTCCACACTAAAAGACCGCAAGGCTTGGAATATGATATTCAGAAAGGCAAGAGAACTGGGTTTACAACCAAGGATCACCTACCCATCAAAACTGACTATATTCTTCCAGGAGAAAGTTTGGGCATTCAACAAGATAGAAAATTTCCAAGCATTTGCACAGAAAAGACCAGAACTAAATGGAAAATTCGATATCCAACCACAAAAATCAAGAGAAACATGAAAAGGTAAATAAGAAATAGAAGGGAAAGTAAGAAAACTCATATTTTTTAAATTTGCCTCTTTAAGGGCTTCAATAAGATCTAATTATTGGTACTCTTATGTGGGGAAATGTTATGTATAATTCTCTGTACTGAACTCTGTTCACCATTATAGCATTCACTATTATAATAATTAGAAGAATTATTCATAGGGAGAGGTTGGAATACCAAATGGTCTAAGATAGTATGGGTGGGAAGGAAAAAGGAGGATGAATAGTAGAGGACACCAAGAGAATCTTGAAGGAATAAGAAAAATAGGATATTCTATTACACACAAAGAGGGCATGGGAAGGAGAAGGGATGAATACTATTATAAGAAGGAGAGGAAGAGAGCATTAAGAGGTAATATTTACACCTTACTCTCAGTGTAATTAACCCTGAGAGGGAAGAATAGTTATATCCATTGGGATATAAAACTCTATCTAACCCTACTGAGAAAGTCAGAAGGGATAAACCAAGGGGAGCATGGGAGTGGGGAGGTCAAAAAAAAAGGAGGGGAGAAGAAGGGGGAGGGAATTCATTAGGCCTTTAAAAACAAAAAGAGGGGAATAATAAGGGAGGGGATAGAAAGGGAAGTTAATCAAGGGAGGGGATAAGGGATATTGGCTTAAAGCAATCCACTGGTTTAAAAGGAAATAGTTTAAGAAGAAGGGATAGGAATAGGGGAGGATACGAAAATGTCAGTAAATGCACAACTGACAAATATAACTCTGAATATGAATGGGATGAACTCGCTCATAAAACGGAAGCAAATAGCAGAGTGGATCAGAAACCAAAATCCTACCATATGTTGTCTACAAGAAACACATATGAGGCGGGTAGACATACACAAGTTTAAGGTTCAGGGCTTGAGCAAAATCTTTTGGGCATCAAATGAGAAAAAGAAGGCAGGAGTGGCTATTATGATTTCTGACAAAGCCAAAGTAAAAATAGATATGATTAAAAAAGACAGGGAAGGTCATTACAACCTGATTAAAGGCAGTATAAACAATGAGGAAATAACATTGCTCAATATGTATGCACCAAGTGGTACAGCATCCAAATTCATAAAGGAGAAACTGGCAGAGCTCAAGAAAGAAATAGATAGTAAAACCATACTAGTGGGACATCTAAATATTCCTCTTTCAGATCTAGATAAATCAAACCGAAAAATAAATAAGAAAGAGGTAAGAGAGGTGAATGAAGTCCTAGAAAAATTAGATTTAATTGATATGTGGAGAAAAATAAATAGACAAAAAGGAATACACCTTCTTTTCAGCTGCACATGGTACATTCACAAAGACTGACCATGTGATAGGGCATAGTAACGTTGCATACAAATGCAAAAGAGCAGAAATAATAAATGTAACTTTCTCAGATCATAATGCAATAAAAAAATAATTAGTAAGGGCACCTGGACAGGCAAATCAAAAACTAATTGGAAATTAAATAATATGATTCTCCAAAACCA
>NC_058133.1:226252122-226253584 GCF_016433145.1 Gracilinanus agilis | reverse complement strand
TAATAAGACTAGAAGCTGGTATTTTGAAAAAAACAGATAAAATAGACAAAGTACTGGTCAATCTAATTAAAAAAAGGAAAGAAGAAAACCAAATTGACAGCATCAAAGATGAAAAGGGAGACCTCACCTCTAATGAAGGGGAAATTAAGGCAATCATTAAAAACTATTTCACCCAATTATATGGCAATAAATATAGCAATCTAAGAGATATGGATGAATATTTACAAAAATATAAACTGCCTAGATTAACAGCAGAAGAAATAGAATACCTAAATAATCCCATATCAGAAAAAGAAATTGAACAAGCCATCAAAGAACTCCCTAAGAAAAAATCGCCAGGCCCTGATGGATTCACAAGTGAATTCTATCAGACATTCAAAGAGCAACTAATCCCAATACTATACAAATTATTTGATATGATAAGCAAAGAAGGAGTCCTACCAAATTCCTTTTATGACACAAATATGGTACTGATTCCAAAGCCAGGAAGATCAAAAACAGAGAAAGAAAACTACAGACCAATCTCCCTAATGAACATAGATGCAAAAATCCTAAATAGAATACTAGCAAAGAGACTCCAGCAGGTGATCAAGAGGATCATCCACCATGATCAGGTGGGATTTATACCAGGAATGCAAGGATGGTTCAACATTAGGAAAACCATCCACATAATTGACCATATCAACAGTCTAACAAACAAAAATCACATGATTATCACAATAGATGCTGAAAAAGCCTTTGACAAAATACAGCACCCATTCCTATTGAAAACACTGGAAAGTATAGGAATAGAAGGTCCTTTCCTAAAAACAATAAACAGTATATACCTAAAACCATCAACAAGCATCATATGCAATGGGGATAAATTAGAAGCCTTTCCAATAAGATCAGGAGTAAAACAAGGATGCCCATTATCTCCTCTATTATTTAACATTGTACTAGAAACACTAGCAGTAGCAATTAGAGAAAAAAAAGAAATTGAAGGTATCAAAATAAGCAATGAGGAGACTAAGCTATCATTCTTTGCAGATGATATGATGGTCTACTTAAGAAAACCTAGAGAATCAAGTAAGAAGCTTGTAGAAATAATCATCAACTTTAGCAAAGTTGCAGGGTACAAAATAAAAGCACATAAATCTTCAGCATTTCTATATATTTCCAATACATCACAGCAGCAAGAGGTAGAAAGAAAAACGCCATTTAAAATCACCCTAGACAATATAAAATACTTAGGAATCTATCTACCAAAACAAACACAGGAATTATATGAAAACAACTACAAAACACTTTCCAAACGATTAAAACTAGATCTAAACAATTGGAAAAACACTGATTGCCCATGGGTAGGACGAGCTAACATAATAAAAATGACAATTCTACCCAAATTAATTTACCTATTTAGTGCCATACCTATCAAATTACCAAAAATCTTTTTCACTGAATTAGGAAAAACTATAACAAA